>NC_092140.1:63557252-63860282 GCF_043159975.1 Macaca nemestrina
ATTTCTTTTTCACCATAGCCCTCTATGGGCTTCCAAATATCACTTTGCCAATTCCACAAGTACTGTCTTAGCGAAAGGCTTCTTGAGGGGAAAGCTGTAACTTTGTGAGATGATTTCACAGAACACAAAGACGATTCCCAGAAAGCTTCTTTCCCTTTGTTATCGGAGGATATTTCCTTTGGCCCTATAGTCTTCAAAGGGATCCGAAATATCTGTTCTCAGATTCCACAGAAATAAGGCTAGCAAAGAGATCCACGAAATATAGATGTAACTCTGTGAGTGGAAGTCACACATCACAGAGCAGGTTCTCAGAAAGCTTCCTTCCATATTTCAACTGTGGATATTTCCTTTTTCACCATAGCCCTCTAAGGGCTTCCAAATATCACTTTGTCAATTCCACAAGAAGTGTCTTGGCGAAAGACTTCTTGAAGGGAAAGCTGTACCTCTGTGAGAAGGTTTCACAGAACACAAAGAAGTTTCTCAGAAAGCTTCTTTCTCTTTTTTATCGGAGGATATTTCCTTTGGCCCTATAGTCTTCAAAGCGATCCGAAATATCTGTTCTCAATTTCCACAGATATAAGGCTAGCAAAGAGATCCAGGAAATACAGATGTAACTGTGTGAGATGAATTAATAGAACACTAAGCAGTTTCTCAGAAAGCTTCTTTCCAGATTTCATCTGAGGATATTTCCTTCTTCACGAGAGCCCTCTATGGGCTTCCAAATATCACTTTGCAATACCACAAGAACTGTCTTGGCGAAAGGCTTCTTGAGGGGAAAGCTGTATCTCTGTGAGATGATTTCACAGAAAACAAAGAAGTTTCTCAGAAAGCTTCTTTCTCTTTGTTATCGGAGGATATTTCCTTTGGCCCTATAGTCTTCAAAGCGATCCGAAATATCTGTTCTCAGATTCCACAGAAATAAGGCTAGCAAAGAAATCTACGAAATACAGATGTAACACTGTGAGATGATTTAACAGAACACTAAGCAGTTTCTCAGAAACCTTCTTTCCAGATTTCATCTGAGGATATTTCCTTTTTCACCATAGCCCTCTATGGGCTTCCTAATATCACTTTGCCAATTCCACAAGAACTGTCTTAGCGAAAGGCTTCTTGAGGGGGAAGCTGTAACTCTCTGAGATGATTTCACGGAACACAATGAATTTTCTCAGAAAGCTTCTTTCTCTTTGTTATCGGTGGATATTTCCTTTGGACTATAGTCTTCAAAGGGATCCGAAATATCTGTTCTCAGATTCCATAGAAATAAGGCAAGCAAAGAGATCCACGAAATACAGATGTAACTCTGTGAGATGAATTAACAGAAGACTAAGCAGTTTCTCAGAAAGCTTCTTTCCAGATTTCATCTGAGGATATTTCCTTTTTCACCACAGCCCTCTATGGGCTTCCAAATATCACTTTGACAATTCCACAAGAACTCTCTTAGCGAAAGGCTTTTTGAGGGGAAAGCTGTAACTCTGTGAGATGATTTCACAGAACACAAAGAAGTTTCTCAGAGAGCTTCTTTCTCTTTGTTATCGGAGGATACTTCCTTTGGCCCTATAGTCTTCAAAGGGATCCGAAATATCTGTTGTCAGATTCCACAGAAATAAGGCTAGCAAAGAGATCCACGAAACACAGATGTAACTCTGTGAGATGAATTAACAAACACTAAGTAGTTTCTCAGAAAGCTTCTTTCGAGATTTCATCTGAGGATATTTCCTTTTTCACCATAGCCCTCTATGGGCTTCCAAATATCACTTTGCCAATTCCACAAGAACTGTCTTAGCGAAAGGCTTCTTGAAGGGAAAGCTGTAACTTTGTGAGATGATTTCACAGAACACAAAGACGTTTCCCAGAAAGCTTCTTTCTCTTTGTTATCGGAGGATAATTCCTTTGGCCCTATAGTCTTCAAAGGGATACGAAATATCTGTTCTCAGATACCACAGAATTAAGGCTAGCAAAGAGATCCACGAAATATAGATGTAACTCTGTGAGTGGAAGTCACACATCACAGAGCAGTTTCTCAGAAAGCTTCCTTCCATATTTCAACTGTGGATATTTCCTTTTTCACCATAGCCCTCTAAGGGCTTCCAAATATCACTTTGTCAATTCCACAAGAAGTGTCTTAGCGAAAGACTTCTTGAAGGGAAAGCTGTACCTCTGTGAGATGATTTCACAGAACACAAAGAATTTTCTCAGAAAGCTTCTTTCTCTTTGTTATCGGAGGATATTTCCTTTGGCCCTATAGTCTTCAAAGGGATCCGAAATATCTGTTCTCAGATTCCACAGAAATAAGGCTAGCAAAGATATCCACGAAATACAGATGTAACTCTGTGAGATGAATTAACAGAAGACTAAGCAGTTTCTCAGAAAGCTTCTTTCCAGATTTCATCTGAGGATATTTCCTTTTTCACCATAGCCCTCTACGGGCTTCCAAATATCACTTTTCCAATTCCACAAGAACTGTCTTAGCGAAAGGCTTCTTGAGGGGAAAGCTGTAACTCTGTGAGATGATTTCACAGAACACAAAGAAGTTTCTCAGAAAGCTTCTTTCTCTTTGTTATCGGAGGATATTTCCTTTGGTCCTATAGTCTTCAAAGGGATCCGAAATATCTGGTCTCAGATTCCACAGAAATAAGGCTAGCAAAGAGATCCACGAAATACATATGTAACTCTGAGAGATGAATTAACAGAAGACTAAGCACTTTCTCAGAAAGCTTCTTTCCAGATTTCATCTGAGGATATTTCCTTTTTCACCATAGCCCTCTATGAGCTTCCAAATATCACTTTGCCAATTCCACAAGAACTCTCTTAGCGAAAGTCTTCTTGAGGGGGAAGCTGTAACTCTGTGAGATGATTTCACAGAACACAATGAAGTTTCTCAGATAGCTTCTTTCTCTTTGTTATCGGAGGATATTTCCTTTGGCCCTATAGTCTTCAAAGGGATCCGAAATATCTGTTCTCAGATTCCACAGAAATAAGGCTAGCAATGAGATCCACGAAATATAGATGTAACTCTGTGAGTGGAAGTTACACATCACAGAGCAGTTTCTCAGAAAGCTTCCTTCTATATTTCAGCTGTGGATATTTCCTTTTTCACCATAGCCCTCTAAGGGCTTACAGATATCACTTTGTCAATTCCACAAGAAGTGTCTTAGTGAAAGACTTCTTGAAGGGAAAGCTGTACCTCTGTGAGATGATTTCACAGAACACAAAGAAGTTTCTCAGAAAGCTTCTTTCTCTTTGTTATCGGAGGATATTTCCTTTAGCCCTATAGTCTTCAAAGCGATCCGAAATATCTGTTCTCAGATTCCACAGAAATAAGGCTAGCAAAGAGATCCACGAAATACAGATGCAAATCTGTCAGATGAATTAACAGAACACTAAGCAGTTTCTCAGAAAGCTTCTTTCCAGATTTCATCTGAGGATATTTCCTTTTTCACTATAGCCCTCTATGGGCTTCCAAATATCACTTTGCCAATTCCACAAGAACTGTCTTAGCGAAAGGCTTCTTGAGGGGAAAGCTGTAACTTTGTGAGATGATTGCACAGAACACAAAGAAGTTTCCCAGAAAGCTTCTTTCTCTTTGTTATCGGAGGATATTTCCTTTGGCCCTATAGTCTTCAAAGGGATCCGAAATATCTGTTCTCAGATTCCACAGAAATAAGGCTAGCAAAGAGATCCACGAAATATAGATGTAACTCTGTGAGTGGAAGTCACACATCACAGAGCAGTTTCTCAGAAAGCTTCTTTCCATATTTCAACTGTGGATATTTCCTTTTTCACCGTAGCCCACTATGGGCTTCCAAATATCACTTTGTCAATTCCACAAGAAGTGTCTTAGCGAAAGACTTCTTGAAGGGAAATCTGTACCTGTGTGAGTTGATTTCACAGAACACAGAGAAGTTTCTCAGAAAGCGTCTTTCTCTTTGTTATCGGAGGATATTTCCTTTCGCCCTATAGTCTTCAAAGGGATCCGAAATATCTGTTCTCAGATTCCACAGAAATAAGCCTAACAAAGAGATCCACGAAATACAGATGTAACTCTGTCAGATGAATTAACAGAACAATAAGTAGTTTCTCAGAAAACTTCTTTCCAGATTTCACCTGAGGATATTTCCTTTTTCACCATAGCCCTCTACAGGCTTCAAAATATCACTTTGCCAATTCCACAAGAACTGTCTTAGCGAAAGGCTTCTTGAGGGGAAAGCTGTAACTCTGTGAGATGATTTCACAGAACACAAAGAAGTTTCTCAGAAAGCTTCTTTCTCTTTGTTATCGGAGGATATTTCCTTTGGCCCAATAGTCTTCAAAGGGATCCGAAATATCTGTTCTCAGATTCCACAGAAATAAGGCTAGTAAAGAGATCCACGAAATACAGATGTAACTCTGTGAGTGGAAGTCGCACATCACAGTGAAGTTTCTCAGAAAGCTTCTTTCCAGATTTCATCTGAGGATATTTCCTTTTTCACCATAGCCCTCTATGGGCTTCCAAATATCACTTTGCCAATTCCACAAGAACTCTCTTAGCGAAAGTCTTCTTGAGGGGGAAGCTGTAACTCTGTGAGATGATTTCACAGAACACAATGAAGTTTCTCAGATATCTTCTTTCTCTTTGTTATCGGTGGATATTTCCTTTGGCCCTATAGTCTTCAAAGGGATCCGAAATATCTGTTCTCAGGTTCCACAGAAATAAGGCTAGCAAAGATATCCACGAAATATAGATGTAACTCTGTGAGTGGAAGTCACACATCACAGAGCAGTTTCTCAGAAAGCTTCTTTCCATATTTCAATTGTGGATATTTCCTTTTTCACCATAGCCCACTAGGGGCTTCCAAATATCACTTTGTCAATTCCACAAGAAGTGTCTTAGCGAAAGACTTCTTGAAGGGAAAGCTGTACCTCTGTGAGTTGATTTCACAGAACATAAAGAATTTTCTCAGAAAGCTTCTTTCTCTTTGTTATCGGAGGATATTTCCTTTGGCCCTATAGTCTTCAAAGGGATCCGAAATATCTGTTCTCAGATTCCACAGAAATAAGGCTAGCAAAGAGATCCACGAAATACAGATGTAAATCTGTCAGATGAATTAACAGAACAACAAGCAGTTTCTCAGAAAGCTTCTTTCCAGATTTCATCTGAGGATATTTCCTTTTTCACCATAGCCCTCTATGGGCTTCCTAATATACTTTGCCAATTCCACGAGAACTGTCATAGCGAAAGGCTTCTTGAGGGGGAAGCTGTAACACTCTGAGATGATTTCACAGAACACAATGAAGTTTCTCAGAAAGCTTCTTTCTCTTTCTTATCGGAGGATATTTCCTTTGGCCCTATAGTCTTCAAAGGGAACCGAAATATTTGTTCTCAGATTCCACAGAAATAAGGCTAGCAAAGAGATCCACGAAACACAGATGTAACTCTGTCAGATGAATTAACAGAACACTAAGCAGTTTCTCAGAAAGCTTCTTTCCAGATTTCATCTGAGGATATTTCCTTTTTCACCATAGCCCTCTATGGGCTTCCAAATATCACTTTGCCAATTCCACATGAACTGTCTTAGCGAAAGGCTTCTTGAGGGGAAAGCTGTATCTCTGTGAGATGATTTCACAGAACACAAAGAAGTTTTTCAGAAAGCTTCTTTCTCTTTGTTATCGGAGGATATATCCTTTGGCCCTATAGTCTTCAAAGGGATCCGAAATATCTGTTTTCAGATTCCACAGAAATAAGGCTGGCAAAGAGATCCACGACATACAGATGTAACTGTGTGAGATGAATTAACAGAACACTAAGCAGTTTCTCGGAAACCTTCTTTCCAGATTTCATCAGAGGATATTTCCTTTTTCACCATAGCCCTCTATGGGCTTCCAAATATCACTTTGCCAATTCCACAAGAACTGTCTTAGCGAAAGGCTTCTTGAGGGGAAAGCTGTAACTTTGTGAGATGATTTCACAGAACACAAAGACGTTTCCCAGAAAGTTTCTTTCTCTTTGTTATCCTAGGATATTTCCTTTGGCCCTATAGTCTTCAAAGGGATCCGAAATATCTGTTCTCAGATTCCACAGAAATAAGGCTAACAAAGAGATCCACGAAATATAGATGTAACTCTGTGAGTGGAAGTCACACATCACAGAGCAGTTTCTCAGAAAGCTTCTTTCCATATTTCAACTGTGGATATTTCCTTTTTCACCATAGCCCACTATGGGCTTCCAAATATCACTTTGATAATTCCACAAGAAGTGTCTTAGCGAAAGACTTCTTGAAGGGAAAGCTGTACCTCTGTGAGTTGATTTCACAGAACACAAAGAAGTTTCTCAGAAAGCCTCTTTCTCTTTTTTATCGGAGGATATTTCCTTTGGCCCTATAGTCTTCAAAGGGATTCGAAATATCTCTTCTCAGATTCCACCGAAATAAGGCTAGCAAAGAGATCCACGAAATACAGATGTAACTCTGTCAGATGAATTAACAGAACAATAAGCAGTTTCTCAGAAAGCTTCTTTCCAGATTTCATCTGAGGATATTTCCTTTTTCACCATAGCCCTCTACAGGCTTCAAAATATCACTTTGCCAATTCCACAATAACTGTCTTAGCGAAAGGCTTCTTGAGGGGAAAGCTGTAACTCTGTGAGATGATTTCACAGAACACAAAGAAGTTTCTCAGAAAGCTTCTTTCTCTTTGTTATCGGAGGATATTTCCTTTGGCCCTATAGTCTTCAAAGGGATCCGAAATATCTGTTCTCAGATTCCACAGAAATAAGGCTAGCAAAGAGATCCACGAAACATAGACGTATCTCTGTGAGTGGAAGTCACACATCACAGAGCAGTTTCTCAGAAAGCTTCTTTCCAGATTTCATCTGAGGATATTTCCTTTTTCACCAAAGCCCTCTATGGGCTTCCAAATATCACTTTGCAAATATCACAAGAACTATCTTAGCGAAAGGCTTCTTGAGGGGAAAGTTGTAACTCTGTGAGATAATTCACAGAACACAAAGAAGTTTCTCTGAAAGCTTCTTACTCTTGGTTATCGGAGGATATTTCCTTTGGCCCCATAGTCTTCAAAGGGATCCGAAATATCGGTAATCAGATTCCACAGAAATAAGGCTAGCATAGAGATCCACGAAATACAGATGTAACTCAGTGAGATGAAATAACAGAACACTAAGCAGTTTCTCAGAAAGCTTCTTTCCAGATTTCATCTGAGGATATTTCCTTTTTCACCATAGCCCTCTATGGGCTACCAAATATCACTTTGCCAATTCCACAAGAACTGTCTTAGCGAAAGACTTCTAGAGGGGAAAGCTGTAACTCTGTGAGATGATTTCACAGAACACGAAGAAGTTTCCCAGAAAGTTTCTTTCTCTTTGTTATCGGAGGATATTTCCTTTGGCCCTATAGTCTTCAAAGGGATCCGGAATATCTGTTCTCAGACCCCACAGAAATAAGGCTAGCAAGGAGATCCACGAAATACAGATGTAACTCTGTGAGTGGAACTCACACATCACAGAGCAGTTTCTCAGAAAGCTTCTTTCCAGATTTCATCTGAGGATATTTCCTGTTTTCACCATAGCCCTCTATGGCCTTCCAAATATCACTTTGCCAATTCCACAAGAACTGTCTTAGCGAAAGGCTTCTTGAGGGGAAAGCTGTAACTCTGTGAGATGATTTCACAGAACACAAAGAAGTTCCTCAGAAAGCTTCTTTCTCTTTGTTATCGGAGGATATTTCCTTTTGTCCTATAGTCTTCAAAGGGATCCGAAATATCTCTTCTCAGATTCCACAGAAATAAGGCTAGCAAAGAGATCCACGAAATACAGATGTAACTCTGTGAGTGGAAGTCACACATCACAGAGCAGTTTCTCAGAAAGCTTCTTTCCAGATTTCATCTGAGGATATTTCCTTTTTCACCATAGCCCTCTATGGGCTACCAAATATCACTTTGCCAATTCCACAAGAACTGTCTTAGCGAAAGACTTCTTGAGGGGAAAGCTGTAACTCTGTGAGATGATTTCACAGAACACGAAGAAGTTTCCCAGAAAGTTTCTTTCTCTTTGTTATCGGAGGATATTTCCTTTGGCTCTATAGTCTTCAAAGGGATCCGGAATATCTGTTCTCAGACGCCACAGAAATAAGGCTAGCAAGGAGATCCACGAAATACAGATGTAACTCTGTGAGTGGAAATCACACATCACAGAACAATTTCTCAGAAAGCTTCTTTCCAGATTTCATCTGAGGATATTTCCTTTTTCACCATAGCCCTCTATGGGCTACCAAATATCACTTTGCCAATTCCACAAGAACTGTCTTAGCGAAAGGCTTCTTGAGGGGAAAGCTGTAACTCTGTGAGATGATTTCACAGAACACAAAGAAGTTTCTCAGAAAGCTTCATTCTCTTTGTTATCGGAGGATATTTCCTTTGGCCCTATAGTCTTCAAAGGGATCCGAAATATCTGTTCTCAGATTCCACAGAAATAAGGTTGGCAAAGACATCCAAGAAATACAGATGTAACTCGGTGAGGTGAATTAACAGAACAATAAGCAGTTTCTCAGAAAGCTTCCTTCCAGATTTCATCTGAGGATATTTCCTTTTTCAAACTAGCCCTCTAGGGGCTTCCAAATATCACTTTGCGAATTCCACAAGAACTGTCTTAGCGAAAGGCTTCTTGAGGCGAAAGCTGTAACTCTGTGAGATGATTTCACAGAACACAAAGAAGTTTCTCAGAAAGCTTCTTTCTCTTTGTTATCGGAGGATATTTCCTTTGGCCCTATAGTCTTCAAAGGGATCCGAAATATCTGTTCTCAGATTCCACAGAAATAAGGCTAGCAAAGAGATCCACGAAATATAGATGTATCTCTGTGAGTGGAAGTCACACATCACAGAGCAGTTTCTCAGAAAGCTTCTTTCCAGATTTCATCTGAGGATATTTCCTTTTTCACCAAAGCCCTCTATGGGCTTCCAAATATCACTTTGCCAATTCCACAAGAACTGTCTTAGCGAAAGGCTTCTTGAAGGGAAAGTTGTAACTCTGTGAGATAATTCACAGAACACAAAGAAGTTTCTCAGAAAGCTTCTTTCTCTTTGTTATCGGAGGATATTTCCTTTGGCCCCATAGTCTTCAAAGGGATCCGAAATATCGGTAATCAGATTCCACACAAATAAGGCTAGCAAAGAGATTCACGAAATACAGATGTAACTCTGTGAGATGAATTAACAGAACACTAAGCAGTTTCTCAGAAAGCTTCTTTCCAGATTTCATCTGAGGATATTTCCTTTTTCACCATAGCCCTCTAGGGGCTTCCAAATATCACTTTGCCAATTGCACAAGAACTGTCTTAGCGAAAGGCTTCTTGAGGGGAAAGCTGTAACTCTGTGAGATGATTTCACAGAACACAAAGAAGTTTCTCAGAAAGCTTCTTTCTCTTTGTTATCGGAGGATATTTCCTTTGGCCCTATAGTCTTCAAAGGGATCCGGAATATCTGTTCTCAGACGTCACAGAAAAAAGTCTAGCAAGGAGATCCACGAAATACAGATGTAACTCTGTGAGTGGAACTCACACATCACAGAGCAGTTTCTCAGAAAGCTTCTTTCCAGATTTCATCTGAGGATATTTCCTTTTTCACCATAGCCCTCTATGGGCTTCCAAATATCCCTTTGCCAATTCCACAAGAACTGTCTTAGCGAAAGGCTTCTTGAGGGGAAAGCTGTAACTCTGTGAGATGATTTCACAGAACACAAAGAAATTTTTCAGAAAGCTTCATTCTCTTTGTTATCGGAGGATATTTCCTTTGGCCCTATAGTCTTCAAAGGGATCCGAAATATCTGTTCTCAGATTCCACAGAAATAAGGTTGGCAAAGAGATCCACGAAATACAGATGTAACTCTTTGAGATGAATTAACAGAACACTAAGCAGTTTCTCAGAAAGCTTCCTTCCAGATTTCATCTTAGGATATTTCCTTTTTCACCATAGCCCACTATGGGCTTCCAAATATCACTTTGCCAATTCCACAATAACTGTCTTAGCGAAAGGCTTCTTGAGGGGAAAGCTGTAACTCTGTGAGATGATTTCACAGAACACAAAGAAGTTTCACAGAAAGCTTCTTTCTCTTTGTTATCAGAGGATATTTCCTTTGGCCCTATAGTCTTCAAAGGGATCCGAAATATCTGTTTTCAGATTCCACAGAAATAAGGCTAGCAAAGAGATCCACGAAATATAGATGTATCTCTGTTAGTGGAAGTCACACATCACAGAGCAGTTTCTCAGAAAGCTTCTTTCCAGATTTCATCTGAGGATATTTCCTTTTTCACCATAGCCCTCTATGGGCTTCCAAATATCACTTTGCCAATTCCACAAGAACTGTCTTAGCGAAAGTCTTCTTGAGGGGAAAGCTGTACCTCTGTGAGATGATTTCACAGAACACAAAAAGTTTCTCAGAAAGCTTCATTCTCTTTGTTATCGGAGGATATTTCCTTTGGCCCTATAGTCTTCAAAGTGATACGAAATATCTGTTCTCAGATTCCAAAGAAATAAGGTTGGCAAAGAGATCCACGAAATACAGATGTAATTCGGTGAGATGAATTAACAGAACACTAAGCAGTTTCTCAGAAAGCTTCCTTCCAGATTTCATCTGAGGATATTTCCTTTTTCACCCTAGCCCTCTAGGGGCTTCCAAATATCACTTTGCGAATTCCACAAGAACTGTCTTAGCGAAAGGCTTCTTGAGGGGAAAGCTGTAACTCTGTGAGATGATTTCACAGAACACAAAGAAGTTTCTCAGAAAGCTTCTTTCTCTTTGTTATCGGAGGATATTTCCTTTGGCCCTATAGTCTTCAAAGGGATCCGAAATATCTGTTTTCAGATTCCACAGAAATAAGGCTAGCAAAGAGATCCACGAAATATAGATGTATCTCTGTTAGTGGAAGTCACAAATCACAGAGCAGTTTCTCAGAAAGCTTCTTTCCAGATTTCATCTGAGGATATTTCCTTTTTCACCAAAGCCCTCTATGGGTTTCCAAATATCACTTTGCCAATTCACAAGAACTGTCTTAGCGAAAGGCTTCTTGAGGGGAAAGCTGTAACTCTGTGAGATAATTCACAGAACACAAAGAAGATTCTAAGAAAGCTTCTTTCTGTTTTTTATAGGAGGATATTTCCTTTGGCCCTATAGTCTTCAAAGGGATCCGAAATATCGGTTCTCAGATTCCACAGAAATAAGGCTAGCAAAGAGATCCACGAAATAGAGATGTAACTCTGTGAGATGAATTAACAGAACACTAAGCAGTTTCTCAGAAAGCTTCTTTCCAGATTTCACCTGAGGATATTTCCTTTTACACCATAGACCTCTATGGGCTTCCAAATATCACTTTGCCAATTGCACAAGAACTGTCTTAGCGAAAGGCTTCTTGAGGGGAAAGCTGTAACACTGTGAGATGATTTCACAGTACCCAAAGAAACTCTCATAAAGTTTCTTTCTCTTTGTTATCGGAGGATATTTCCTTTGGCCCTATTGTCTTCAAAGGGATCCGAAATATCTGTTCTCAGACTCCACAGAAATAAGGCTAACAAGGAGATCCACGAAATACAGATGTAACTCTGTGAGAGGAAGTCACACATCACAGAGCAGTTTCTCAGAAACTTCTTCCCAGATTTCATCTGAGGATATTTCCTTTTTTACCATAGCCCTCTATGGGCTTCCAAATATCACTTTGCCAATTCCACAAGCACCGTCTTAGCAAAAGGCTTCTTGAGGGAAAAGCTGTAACTCTGTGAGATGATTTCACAGAACACAAAGAAGTTTCTCAGAAAGCTTCTTTCTCTTTGTTATCGGAGGATATTTCCTTTGGCCCTATAGTCTTCAAAGGGATCCGAAATATCTGTTCTCAGATTCCACAGAAATACGACTAGCAAAGAGATCCACGAAATACAGATGTAACACTGTGAGCGGAAGTCACACAACCAAGAGCAGTTTCTCAGAAAGCTTCTTTCCAAATTTCATCTTTGGATATTTCCTTTTTCACCATAGCCCTCTATGGGCTTCCAAATATCACTTCGCCAATTCCACAAGAACTGTCTTAGCAAAAGGCTTCCTGAGGGAAAAGCTGTAACTCTGTGAGATGATTTCACAGAACACAAAGAAGTTTCTCAGAAAGCGTCTTTCTCTTTGTTATCTTAGGATATTTCCTTTGGCCCTATAGTCTTCGAAGGGATCCGAGATATCTGTTCTCAGATTCCACAGAAACACCGCTAGCAAAGAGATCCACGAAATACAGATGTAACTCTGTGAGTGGAAGTCACACAACACAGAGCAGTTTCTCAGAAAGCTTCTTTCCAGATTTCATCTTAGGATATTTCCTTTTTCACCATAGCCCTCTATGGGCTTCCAAATATCACTTTACCAATTCCACAAGAACTGTCTTAGCGAAAGGCTTCTTGAGGGGAAAGCTGTAACTCTGTGAGATGATTTCACAGAACACAAAGAGGTTTCTCAGAAAGCTTCTTTCTCCTTGTTCGGAGGATATTTCCTTGGGCCCTATAGTCTTGAAAGGGTTCCGAAATATCTCTTCTGAGATTCCACAGAAATAAGGCTAGCAAGGAGATCCACGAAATACAGATGTAACTCTGTGATTGGAAGTCACACTTCAGAGAGCAGTTTCTCAGAAAGCTTCTTTCCAGATTTCATCTGAGGATATTTCCTTTTTCACCATAGCCCTCTATGGGCTTCCAAATATCACTTTGCCAATTCCACAAGAACTGTCTTAGCGAAAGGCTTCTTGAGGGGAAAGCTGTAACTCCGTGAGATGATTTCACAGAACACAAAGAAGTTTCTCAGAAAGCTTCTTTCTCTTTGTTATCGGAGGATATTTCCTTTGGCCGTATAGTCTTCAAAGGGATCCGAAATATCTGTTCTCAGATTCCAAAGAAAAAAGGCTAGCAAAGAGATCCACGAAATATAGATGTATCTCTGTGAGTGGAAGTCACACATCACAGAGCAGATTCTCAGAAAGCTTCTTTCCAGATTTCATCTGAGGATATTTCCTTTTTCACCAAAGCCCTCTATGGGCTTCCAAATATCACTTTGCCAATTCCACAAGAACTGTCTTAGCGAAAGGCTTCTTGAGGGGAAAGTTGTAACTCTGTGAGATAATTCACAGAACACAAAGAAGTTTCTCAGAAACCTTCTTTCTCTTTGTTATCGGAGGATATTTCCTTTGGCCCCATGGTCTTCAAAAGGATCCGAAATATCGGTAATCAGATTCCACAAAAATAAGGCTAGCAAAGGGATCCACGAAATACAGATGTAACTCTGTGAGATGAATTAATAGAACACTAAGCAGTTTCTCAGAAAGCTTCTTTCCAGATTTCATCTGAGGATATTTCCTTTTTCACTATAGCCCTCTATGGGCTTCCAAATATCACTTTGCCAATTCCACAAGAACTGTCTTAGCGAAAGGCTTCTTGAGGGGAAAGCTGTAACTTTGTGAGATGATTGCACAGAACACAAAGAAGTTTCCCAGAAAGCTTCTTTCTCTTTGTTATCGGAGGATATTTCCTTTGGCCCTATAGTCTTCAAAGGGATCCGAAATATCTGTTCTCAGATTCCACAGAAATAAGGCTAGCAAAGAGATCCACGAAATATAGATGTAACTCTGTGAGTGGAAGTCACACATCACAGAGCAGTTTCTCAGAAAGCTTCTTTCCATATTTCAACTGTGGATATTTCCTTTTTCACCGTAGCCCACTATGGGCTTCCAAATATCACTTTGTCAATTCCACAAGAAGTGTCTTAGCGAAAGACTTCTTGAAGGGAAATCTGTACCTGTGTGAGTTGATTTCACAGAACACAGAGAAGTTTCTCAGAAAGCGTCTTTCTCTTTGTTATCGGAGGATATTTCCTTTCGCCCTATAGTCTTCAAAGGGATCCGAAATATCTGTTCTCAGATTCCACAGAAATAAGCCTAACAAAGAGATCCACGAAATACAGATGTAACTCTGTCAGATGAATTAACAGAACAATAAGTAGTTTCTCAGAAAACTTCTTTCCAGATTTCACCTGAGGATATTTCCTTTTTCACCATAGCCCTCTACAGGCTTCAAAATATCACTTTGCCAATTCCACAAGAACTGTCTTAGCGAAAGGCTTCTTGAGGGGAAAGCTGTAACTCTGTGAGATGATTTCACAGAACACAAAGAAGTTTCTCAGAAAGCTTCTTTCTCTTTGTTATCGGAGGATATTTCCTTTGGCCCAATAGTCTTCAAAGGGATCCGAAATATCTGTTCTCAGATTCCACAGAAATAAGGCTAGTAAAGAGATCCACGAAATACAGATGTAACTCTGTGAGTGGAAGTCGCACATCACAGTGAAGTTTCTCAGAAAGCTTCTTTCCAGATTTCATCTGAGGATATTTCCTTTTTCACCATAGCCCTCTATGGGCTTCCAAATATCACTTTGCCAATTCCACAAGAACTCTCTTAGCGAAAGTCTTCTTGAGGGGGAAGCTGTAACTCTGTGAGATGATTTCACAGAACACAATGAAGTTTCTCAGATATCTTCTTTCTCTTTGTTATCGGTGGATATTTCCTTTGGCCCTATAGTCTTCAAAGGGATCCGAAATATCTGTTCTCAGGTTCCACAGAAATAAGGCTAGCAAAGATATCCACGAAATATAGATGTAACTCTGTGAGTGGAAGTCACACATCACAGAGCAGTTTCTCAGAAAGCTTCTTTCCATATTTCAATTGTGGATATTTCCTTTTTCACCATAGCCCACTATGGGCTTCCAAATATCACTTTGTCAATTCCACAAGAAGTGTCTTAGCGAAAGACTTCTTGAAGGGAAAGCTGTACCTCTGTGAGTTGATTTCACAGAACATAAAGAATTTTCTCAGAAAGCTTCTTTCTCTTTGTTATCGGAGGATATTTCCTTTGGCCCTATAGTCTTCAAAGGGATCCGAAATATCTGTTCTCAGATTCCACAGAAATAAGGCTAGCAAAGAGATCCACGAAATACAGATGTAAATCTGTCAGATGAATTAACAGAACAACAAGCAGTTTCTCAGAAAGCTTCTTTCCAGATTTCATCTGAGGATATTTCCTTTTTCACCATAGCCCTCTATGGGCTTCCTAATATACTTTGCCAATTCCACGAGAACTGTCATAGCGAAAGGCTTCTTGAGGGGGAAGCTGTAACACTCTGAGATGATTTCACAGAACACAATGAAGTTTCTCAGAAAGCTTCTTTCTCTTTCTTATCGGAGGATATTTCCTTTGGCCCTATAGTCTTCAAAGGGAACCGAAATATTTGTTCTCAGATTCCACAGAAATAAGGCTAGCAAAGAGATCCACGAAACACAGATGTAACTCTGTCAGATGAATTAACAGAACACTAAGCAGTTTCTCAGAAAGCTTCTTTCCAGATTTCATCTGAGGATATTTCCTTTTTCACCATAGCCCTCTATGGGCTTCCAAATATCACTTTGCCAATTCCACATGAACTGTCTTAGCGAAAGGCTTCTTGAGGGGAAAGCTGTATCTCTGTGAGATGATTTCACAGAACACAAAGAAGTTTTTCAGAAAGCTTCTTTCTCTTTGTTATCGGAGGATATATCCTTTGGCCCTATAGTCTTCAAAGGGATCCGAAATATCTGTTTTCAGATTCCACAGAAATAAGGCTGGCAAAGAGATCCACGACATACAGATGTAACTGTGTGAGATGAATTAACAGAACACTAAGCAGTTTCTCGGAAACCTTCTTTCCAGATTTCATCAGAGGATATTTCCTTTTTCACCATAGCCCTCTATGGGCTTCCAAATATCACTTTGCCAATTCCACAAGAACTGTCTTAGCGAAAGGCTTCTTGAGGGGAAAGCTGTAACTTTGTGAGATGATTTCACAGAACACAAAGACGTTTCCCAGAAAGCTTCTTTCTCTTTGTTATCCTAGGATATTTCCTTTGGCCCTATAGTCTTCAAAGGGATCCGAAATATCTGTTCTCAGATTCCACAGAAATAAGGCTAACAAAGAGATCCACGAAATATAGATGTAACTCTGTGAGTGGAAGTCACACATCACAGAGCAGTTTCTCAGAAAGCTTCTTTCCATATTTCAACTGTGGATATTTCCTTTTTCACCATAGCCCACTATGGGCTTCCAAATATCACTTTGATAATTCCACAAGAAGTGTCTTAGCGAAAGACTTCTTGAAGGGAAAGCTGTACCTCTGTGAGTTGATTTCACAGAACACAAAGAAGTTTCTCAGAAAGCCTCTTTCTCTTTTTTATCGGAGGATATTTCCTTTGGCCCTATAGTCTTCAAAGGGATTCGAAATATCTGTTCTCAGATTCCACCGAAATAAGGCTAGCAAAGAGATCCACGAAATACAGATGTAACTCTGTCAGATGAATTAACAGAACAATAAGCAGTTTCTCAGAAAGCTTCTTTCCAGATTTCATCTGAGGATATTTCCTTTTTCACCATAGCCCTCTACAGGCTTCAAAATATCACTTTGCCAATTCCACAATAACTGTCTTAGCGAAAGGCTTCTTGAGGGGAAAGCTGTAACTCTGTGAGATGATTTCACAGAACACAAAGAAGTTTCTCAGAAAGCTTCTTTCTCTTTGTTATCGGAGGATATTTCCTTTGGCCCTATAGTCTTCAAAGGGATCCGAAATATCTGTTCTCAGATTCCACAGAAATAAGGCTAGCAAAGAGATCCACGAAACATAGACGTATCTCTGTGAGTGGAAGTCACACATCACAGAGCAGTTTCTCAGAAAGCTTCTTTCCAGATTTCATCTGAGGATATTTCCTTTTTCACCAAAGCCCTCTATGGGCTTCCAAATATCACTTTGCAAATATCACAAGAACTATCTTAGCGAAAGGCTTCTTGAGGGGAAAGTTGTAACTCTGTGAGATAATTCACAGAACACAAAGAAGTTTCTCTGAAAGCTTCTTACTCTTGGTTATCGGAGGATATTTCCTTTGGCCCCATAGTCTTCAAAGGGATCCGAAATATCGGTAATCAGATTCCACAGAAATAAGGCTAGCATAGAGATCCACGAAATACAGATGTAACTCAGTGAGATGAAATAACAGAACACTAAGCAGTTTCTCAGAAAGCTTCTTTCCAGATTTCATCTGAGGATATTTCCTTTTTCACCATAGCCCTCTATGGGCTACCAAATATCACTTTGCCAATTCCACAAGAACTGTCTTAGCGAAAGACTTCTAGAGGGGAAAGCTGTAACTCTGTGAGATGATTTCACAGAACACGAAGAAGTTTCCCAGAAAGTTTCTTTCTCTTTGTTATCGGAGGATATTTCCTTTGGCCCTATAGTCTTCAAAGGGATCCGGAATATCTGTTCTCAGACCCCACAGAAATAAGGCTAGCAAGGAGATCCACGAAATACAGATGTAACTCTGTGAGTGGAACTCACACATCACAGAGCAGTTTCTCAGAAAGCTTCTTTCCAGATTTCATCTGAGGATATTTCCTGTTTTCACCATAGCCCTCTATGGCCTTCCAAATATCACTTTGCCAATTCCACAAGAACTGTCTTAGCGAAAGGCTTCTTGAGGGGAAAGCTGTAACTCTGTGAGATGATTTCACAGAACACAAAGAAGTTCCTCAGAAAGCTTCATTCTCTTTGTTATCGGAGGATATTTCCTTTGGCCCTATAGTCTTCAAAGGGATCCGAATTATCTATTCTCAGATTCCACAGAAATAAGGTTGGCAAAGAGATCCACGAAATACATATGTAACTCGGTGAGATGAATTAACAGAACACTAAGCAGTTTCTCAGAAAGCTTCCTTCCAGAGTTCATCTGAGGATATTTCCTTTTTCACCCTAGCCCTCTATGGGCTTCCAAATATCACTTTGCGAATTCCACAAGAACTGTCTTAGCGAAAGGATTCTTGAGGCGAAAGCTTTAACTCTGTGAGATGATTTCACAGAACACAAAGAAGTTTCTCAGAAAGCTTCTTTCTCTTTGTTATCTTAGGTAATTTCCTTTGGCCCTATAGTCTTCAAAGGGATCCGAAATATCTGTTCTCAGATTCCACAGAAATAAGGCTAGCAAAGAGATCCACGAAATATAGATGTATCTCTGTGAGTGGAAGTCACACATCACAGAGCAGTTTCTCAGAAAGCTTCTTTCCAGATTTCATCGGAGGATATTTCCTTTTTCACCAAAGCCCTCTATGGGCTTCCAAATATCACTTTGCCAATTCCACAAGAACTATCTTTGCGAAAGTCTTCTTGAGGGGAAAGTTGTAACTCTGTGAGATAATTCACAGAACACAAAGAAGTTTCTCAGAAAGCTTCTTTCTCTTTGTTATCGGAGTATATTTCCTTTGGCCCCATAGTCTTCAAAGGGATCCGAAATATCGGTAATCAGATTCCACAGAAATAAGGCTAGCAAAGAGATCCACGAAATACAGATGTAACTCAGTGAGATGAAATAACAGAACACTAAGCAGTTTCTCAGAAAGCTTCTTTCCAGATTTCATCTGAGGATATTTCCTTTTTCACCATAGCCCTCTAGGGGCTTCCAAATATCACTTTGCCTATTCCACAAGAACTGTCTTAGCGAAAGGCTTCTTGAGGGGAAAGCTGTAACTCTGTGAGATGATTTCACAGAACACAAAGAAGTTTCTCAGAAAGCTTCTTTCTCTTTGTTATCGGAGGATATTTCCTTTTGTCCTATAGTCTTCAAAGGGATCCGAAATATCTCTTCTCAGATTCCACAGAAATAAGGCTAGCAAAGAGATCCACGAAATACAGATGTAACTCTGTGAGTGGAAGTCACACATCACAGAGCAGTTTCTCAGAAAGCTTCTTTCCAGATTTCATCTGAGGATATTTCCTTTTTCACCATAGCCCTCTATGGGCTACCAAATATCACTTTGCCAATTCCACAAGAACTGTCTTAGCGAAAGACTTCTTGAGGGGAAAGCTGTAACTCTGTGAGATGATTTCACAGAACACGAAGAAGTTTCCCAGAAAGTTTCTTTCTCTTTGTTATCGGAGGATATTTCCTTTGGCTCTATAGTCTTCAAAGGGATCCGGAATATCTGTTCTCAGACGCCACAGAAATAAGGCTAGCAAGGAGATCCACGAAATACAGATGTAACTCTGTGAGTGGAAATCACACATCACAGAGCAATTTCTCAGAAAGCTTCTTTCCAGATTTCATCTGAGGATATTTCCTTTTTCACCATAGCCCTCTATGGGCTACCAAATATCACTTTGCCAATTCCACAAGAACTGTCTTAGCGAAAGGCTTCTTGAGGGGAAAGCTGTAACTCTGTGAGATGATTTCACAGAACACAAAGAAGTTTCTCAGAAAGCTTCATTCTCTTTGTTATCGGAGGATATTTCCTTTGGCCCTATAGTCTTCAAAGGGATCCGAAATATCTGTTCTCAGATTCCACAGAAATAAGGTTGGCAAAGACATCCAAGAAATACAGATGTAACTCGGTGAGGTGAATTAACAGAACAATAAGCAGTTTCTCAGAAAGCTTCCTTCCAGATTTCATCTGAGGATATTTCCTTTTTCAAACTAGCCCTCTAGGGGCTTCCAAATATCACTTTGCGAATTCCACAAGAACTGTCTTAGCGAAAGGCATCTTGAGGCGAAAGCTGTAACTCTGTGAGATGATTTCACAGAACACAAAGAAGTTTCTCAGAAAGCTTCTTTCTCTTTG
The DNA here is from genome assembly GCF_043159975.1 of Macaca nemestrina. Lineage (NCBI taxonomy): Eukaryota > Metazoa > Chordata > Mammalia > Primates > Cercopithecidae > Macaca > Macaca nemestrina. The sequence continues at coordinate 63,576,948 of NC_092140.1, forward strand.
TTATCGGAGGATATTTCCTTTGGCCCTATAGTCTTCAAAGGGATCCGAAATATCTGTTCTCAGATTCCACAGAAATAAGGCTAGCAAAGAGATCCACGAAATATAGATGTATCTCTGTGAGTGGAAGTCACACATCACAGAGCAGTTTCTCAGAAAGCTTCTTTCCAGATTTCATCTGAGGATATTTCCTTTTTCACCAAAGCCCTCTATGGGCTTCCAAATATCACTTTGCCAATTCCACAAGAACTGTCTTAGCGAAAGGCTTCTTGAAGGGAAAGTTGTAACTCTGTGAGATAATTCACAGAACACAAAGAAGTTTCTCAGAAAGCTTCTTTCTCTTTGTTATCGGAGGATATTTCCTTTGGCCCCATAGTCTTCAAAGGGATCCGAAATATCGGTAATCAGATTCCACACAAATAAGGCTAGCAAAGAGATCCACGAAATACAGATGTAACTCTGTGAGATGAATTAACAGAACACTAAGCAGTTTCTCAGAAAGCTTCTTTCCAGATTTCATCTGAGGATATTTCCTTTTTCACCATAGCCCTCTAGGGGCTTCCAAATATCACTTTGCCAATTGCACAAGAACTGTCTTAGCGAAAGGCTTCTTGAGGGGAAAGCTGTAACTCTGTGAGATGATTTCACAGAACACAAAGAAGTTTCTCAGAAAGCTTCTTTCTCTTTGTTATCGGAGGATATTTCCTTTGGCCCTATAGTCTTCAAAGGGATCCGGAATATCTGTTCTCAGACGTCACAGAAAAAAGTCTAGCAAGGAGATCCACGAAATACAGATGTAACTCTGTGAGTGGAACTCACACATCACAGAGCAGTTTCTCAGAAAGCTTCTTTCCAGATTTCATCTGAGGATATTTCCTTTTTCACCATAGCCCTCTATGGGCTTCCAAATATCCCTTTGCCAATTCCACAAGAACTGTCTTAGCGAAAGGCTTCTTGAGGGGAAAGCTGTAACTCTGTGAGATGATTTCACAGAACACAAAGAAATTTTTCAGAAAGCTTCATTCTCTTTGTTATCGGAGGATATTTCCTTTGGCCCTATAGTCTTCAAAGGGATCCGAAATATCTGTTCTCAGATTCCACAGAAATAAGGTTGGCAAAGAGATCCACGAAATACAGATGTAACTCTTTGAGATGAATTAACAGAACACTAAGCAGTTTCTCAGAAAGCTTCCTTCCAGATTTCATCTTAGGATATTTCCTTTTTCACCATAGCCCACTATGGGCTTCCAAATATCACTTTGCCAATTCCACAATAACTGTCTTAGCGAAAGGCTTCTTGAGGGGAAAGCTGTAACTCTGTGAGATGATTTCACAGAACACAAAGAAGTTTCTCAGAAAGCTTCTTTCTCTTTGTTATCAGAGGATATTTCCTTTGGCCCTATAGTCTTCAAAGGGATCCGAAATATCTGTTTTCAGATTCCACAGAAATAAGGCTAGCAAAGAGATCCACGAAATATAGATGTATCTCTGTTAGTGGAAGTCACACATCACAGAGCAGTTTCTCAGAAAGCTTCTTTCCAGATTTCATCTGAGGATATTTCCTTTTTCACCATAGCCCTCTATGGGCTTCCAAATATCACTTTGCCAATTCCACAAGAACTGTCTTAGCGAAAGTCTTCTTGAGGGGAAAGCTGTACCTCTGTGAGATGATTTCACAGAACACAAAAAGTTTCTCAGAAAGCTTCATTCTCTTTGTTATCGGAGGATATTTCCTTTGGCCCTATAGTCTTCAAAGTGATACGAAATATCTGTTCTCAGATTCCAAAGAAATAAGGTTGGCAAAGAGATCCACGAAATACAGATGTAATTCGGTGAGATGAATTAACAGAACACTAAGCAGTTTCTCAGAAAGCTTCCTTCCAGATTTCATCTGAGGATATTTCCTTTTTCACCCTAGCCCTCTAGGGGCTTCCAAATATCACTTTGCGAATTCCACAAGAACTGTCTTAGCGAAAGGCTTCTTGAGGGGAAAGCTGTAACTCTGTGAGATGATTTCACAGAACACAAAGAAGTTTCTCAGAAAGCTTCTTTCTCTTTGTTATCGGAGGATATTTCCTTTGGCCCTATAGTCTTCAAAGGGATCCGAAATATCTGTTTTCAGATTCCACAGAAATAAGGCTAGCAAAGAGATCCACGAAATATAGATGTATCTCTGTTAGTGGAAGTCACAAATCACAGAGCAGTTTCTCAGAAAGCTTCTTTCCAGATTTCATCTGAGGATATTTCCTTTTTCACCAAAGCCCTCTATGGGTTTCCAAATATCACTTTGCCAATTCACAAGAACTGTCTTAGCGAAAGGCTTCTTGAGGGGAAAGCTGTAACTCTGTGAGATAATTCACAGAACACAAAGAAGATTCTAAGAAAGCTTCTTTCTGTTTTTTATAGGAGGATATTTCCTTTGGCCCTATAGTCTTCAAAGGGATCCGAAATATCGGTTCTCAGATTCCACAGAAATAAGGCTAGCAAAGAGATCCACGAAATAGAGATGTAACTCTGTGAGATGAATTAACAGAACACTAAGCAGTTTCTCAGAAAGCTTCTTTCCAGATTTCACCTGAGGATATTTCCTTTTACACCATAGACCTCTATGGGCTTCCAAATATCACTTTGCCAATTGCACAAGAACTGTCTTAGCGAAAGGCTTCTTGAGGGGAAAGCTGTAACACTGTGAGATGATTTCACAGTACCCAAAGAAACTCTCATAAAGTTTCTTTCTCTTTGTTATCGGAGGATATTTCCTTTGGCCCTATTGTCTTCAAAGGGATCCGAAATATCTGTTCTCAGACTCCACAGAAATAAGGCTAACAAGGAGATCCACGAAATACAGATGTAACTCTGTGAGAGGAAGTCACACATCACAGAGCAGTTTCTCAGAAACTTCTTCCCAGATTTCATCTGAGGATATTTCCTTTTTTACCATAGCCCTCTATGGGCTTCCAAATATCACTTTGCCAATTCCACAAGCACCGTCTTAGCAAAAGGCTTCTTGAGGGAAAAGCTGTAACTCTGTGAGATGATTTCACAGAACACAAAGAAGTTTCTCAGAAAGCTTCTTTCTCTTTGTTATCGGAGGATATTTCCTTTGGCCCTATAGTCTTCAAAGGGATCCGAAATATCTGTTCTCAGATTCCACAGAAATACGACTAGCAAAGAGATCCACGAAATACAGATGTAACACTGTGAGCGGAAGTCACACAACCAAGAGCAGTTTCTCAGAAAGCTTCTTTCCAAATTTCATCTTTGGATATTTCCTTTTTCACCATAGCCCTCTATGGGCTTCCAAATATCACTTCGCCAATTCCACAAGAACTGTCTTAGCAAAAGGCTTCCTGAGGGAAAAGCTGTAACTCTGTGAGATGATTTCACAGAACACAAAGAAGTTTCTCAGAAAGCGTCTTTCTCTTTGTTATCTTAGGATATTTCCTTTGGCCCTATAGTCTTCGAAGGGATCCGAGATATCTGTTCTCAGATTCCACAGAAACACCGCTAGCAAAGAGATCCACGAAATACAGATGTAACTCTGTGAGTGGAAGTCACACAACACAGAGCAGTTTCTCAGAAAGCTTCTTTCCAGATTTCATCTTAGGATATTTCCTTTTTCACCATAGCCCTCTATGGGCTTCCAAATATCACTTTACCAATTCCACAAGAACTGTCTTAGCGAAAGGCTTCTTGAGGGGAAAGCTGTAACTCTGTGAGATGATTTCACAGAACACAAAGAGGTTTCTCAGAAAGCTTCTTTCTCCTTGTTCGGAGGATATTTCCTTGGGCCCTATAGTCTTGAAAGGGTTCCGAAATATCTCTTCTGAGATTCCACAGAAATAAGGCTAGCAAGGAGATCCACGAAATACAGATGTAACTCTGTGATTGGAAGTCACACCTCAGAGAGCAGTTTCTCAGAAAGCTTCTTTCCAGATTTCATCTGAGGATATTTCCTTTTTCACCATAGCCCTCTATGGGCTTCCAAATATCACTTTGCCAATTCCACAAGAACTGTCTTAGCGAAAGGCTTCTTGAGGGGAAAGCTGTAACTCCGTGAGATGATTTCACAGAACACAAAGAAGTTTCTCAGAAAGCTTCTTTCTCTTTGTTATCGGAGGATATTTCCTTTGGCCGTATAGTCTTCAAAGGGATCCGAAATATCTGTTCTCAGATTCCAAAGAAAAAAGGCTAGCAAAGAGATCCACGAAATATAGATGTATCTCTGTGAGTGGAAGTCACACATCACAGAGCAGATTCTCAGAAAGCTTCTTTCCAGATTTCATCTGAGGATATTTCCTTTTTCACCAAAGCCCTCTATGGGCTTCCAAATATCACTTTGCCTATTCCACAAGAACTGTCTTAGCGAAAGGTTTCTTGAGGGGAAAGCTGTAACTCTGTGAGATGATTTCACAGAACACAAAGAAGTTTCTCAGAAAGCTTCTTTCTCTTTGTTATCGGAGGATATTTCCTTTGGCCCTATAGTCTTCAAAGGGATCCGAAATATCTGTTCTCAGATTCCACAGAAATAAGACTAGGAAAGAGATCCAGGAAATACAGATGTAACTCTGTGAGTTTAAGTCACACATCACAGAGCAGTTTCTCAGAAAGCTTCTTTCCAGATTTAATCTGAGGATATTTCCTTTTTCACCATAGCCCTCTATGGGCTTCCAAATATCACTGTGCCAATTCCACAAGAACTGACTTAGCGAAAGGCTTCTTGAGGGGAAAGCTGTACCTCTGTGAGATGATTTCACAGAACACAAAGAAGTTTCTCAGAAAGCTTCTTTCTCTTTGTTATCAGAGGATATTTCCTTTGGCCCTATAGTCTTCAAAGGGATCCGAAATATCTGTTCTCAGATTCCACAGAAATAAGGCTAGCAAAGAGATCCACGAAATACAGATGTAACTCTGTGAATGGAAGTCACACATCACAGAGCAGTTTCTCAGAAAGCTTCTTTCCAGATTTCATCTGAGGATATTTCCTTTTTCACCATAGCCCTCTATGGGCTTCCAAATATCACTTTGCCAATTCCACAAGAACTGTCTTAGCGAAAGGCTTCTTGAGGGGAAAGCTGTAACTCTGTGAGATGATTTCACAGAACACAAAGAAGTTTCTCAGAAAGCTTCTTTCTCTTTGTTATCGGAGGATATTTCCTTTGGCCCTATAGTCTTCAAAGGGATCCGAAATATCTGTTCTCAGATTCCACAGAAATAAGGCTAGCAAAGAGATCCACGAAATAATGATGTATCTCTGTGAGTGGAAGTCACACATCACAGAGCAGTTTCTCAGAAAGCTTCTTTCCAGATTTCATCTGAGGATATTTCCTTTTTCACCAAATCCCTCTATGGGCTTCCAAATATCACTTTGCGAATTCCACAAGAACTGTCTTAGCGAAAGGCTTCTTGAGGGGAAAGTTGTAACTCTGTGAGATAATTCACAGAACACAAAGAAGTTTCTCAGAAACCTTCTTTCTCTTTGTTATCGCAGGATATTTCCTTTGGCCCCATAGTCTTCAAAAGGATCCGAAATATCGGTAATCAGATTCCACAGAAATAAGGCTAGCAAAGGGATCCACGAAATACAGATGTAACTCTGTGAGATGAATTAACAGAACACTAAGCAGTTTCTCAGAAAGCTTCTTTCCAGATTTCATCTGAGGATATTTCCTTTTTCACCATAGCCCTCTAGGGGCTTCCAAATATCACCTTGCCAATTGCACAAGAACTGTCTTAGCGAAAGGCTTCTTGAGGGGAAAGCTGTAACTCTGTGAGATGATTTCACTGAACACAAAGAAGTTTCTCAGAAAGCTTCTTTCTCTTTGTTATCGGAGGATATTTACTTGTGTCCTATAGTCTTCAAAGGGATCCGAAATATCTCTTCTCAGATTCCACAGAAATAAGACTAGCAAAGAGATCCACGAAATACAGTTGTAACTCTGTGAGTGGAAGTCACACATCACAGAGCAGTTTCTCAGAAATCTTCTTTCCAGATTTCATCTGAGGATATTTCCTTTTTCACCATAGCCCTCTATGGGCTACCAAATATCACTTTGCCAATTCCACAAGAACTGTCTTAGCGAAAGACTTCTTGAGGGGAAAGCTGTAACTCTGTGAGATGATTTCACAGAACACGAACAAGTTTCCCAGAAAGTTTCCTTCTCTTTGTTATCGGAGGATATTTCCTTTGGCCCTATATTCTTCAAAGGGATCCGGAATATCTGTTCTCAGACGCCACAGAAATAAGGCTAGCAAGGAGATCCACGAAATACAGATGTAACTCTGAGAGTGGAAGTCACACATCACAGAGCATTTTCTCAGAAAGCTTCTTTCCAGATTTCATCTGAGGATATTTCCTTTTTCACCATAGCCCTCTATGGGCTTCCAAATATCACTTTGCCTATTCCACAAGAACTGTTTTAGCGAAAGGCTTCTTGAGGGGAAAGCTGTAACTCTGTGAGATGATTTCACAGAACACAAAGAAGTTCCTCAGAAAGCTTCATTCTCTTTGTTATCGGAGGATATTTCCTTTGGCCCAATAGTCTTCAAATGGATCCGAAATATCTGTTCTCAGATTCCACAGAAATAAGGTTGGCAAAGAGATCCACGAAATACAGATGTAACTCGGTGAAATGAATTAACAGAACACTAAGCAGTTTCTCAGAAAGCTTCCTTCCAGATTTCATCTTAGGATATTTCCTTTTTCACCATAGCCCTCTATGGGCTTCCAAATATCACTTTGCCAATTCCACAAGAACTGTCTTAGCGAAATGCTTCTTGAGGTGAAAGCTGTAACTCTGTGAGATGATTTCACAGAACACAAAGAAGTTTCTCAGAAAGCTTCCTTCTCTTTGTTATCGGAGGATATTTCCTTTGGCCCTATAGTCTTCAAAGGGATCCGAAATATCTGTTCTCAGATTCCACAGAAATAAGGCTAACAAAGAAATCCACGAAATAGAGATGTAACTCTGTGAGTGGAAGTCACACATGACAGAGCAGTTTCTCAGAAAGCTTCTTTCCAGATTTCATCTGAGGATATTTCCTTTTTCACCATAGCCATCTATGGGCTTCCAAATATCACTTTGCCAATTCCACAAGAACTGTCTTAGCGAAAGGCTTCTTGAGGGGAAAGCTGTAACTCTGTGAGATGATTTCACAGAACACAAAGAAGTTCCTCAGAAAGCTTCATTCTCTTTGTTATCGGAGGATATTTCCTTTGGCCCTATAGTCTTCAAAGGGATCCGAAATATCTGTTCTCAGATTCCACAGAAATAAGGTTGGCAAAGAGATCCACGAAATACATATGTAACTCGGTGAGATGAATTAACAGAACACTAAGCAGTTTCTCAGAAAGCTTCCTTCCAGATTTCATCTGAGAATATTTCCTTTTTCACCCTAGCCCTCTAGGGGCTTCCAAATATCACTTTGCGAATTCCACAAGAACTGTCTTAGCGAAAGGATTCTTGAGGCGAAAGCTGTAACTCTGTGAGATGATTTCAAAGAACACAAAGAAGTTTCTCAGAAAGCTTCTTTCTCTTTGTTAACTTAGGATATTTCCTTTGGCCCTATAGTCTTCAAAGGGATCCGAAATATCTGTTCTCAGATTCCACAGAAATAAGGCTAACAAAGAAATCCACGAAATATAGATGTATCTCTGTGAGTGGAAGTCACACATCACAGAGCAGTTTCTCAGAAAGCTTCTTTCCAGATTTCACCTGAGGATATTTCCTTTTTCACCAAAGCCCTCTATGGGCTTCCAAATATCACTTTGTCAATTCCACAAGCACTGTCTTAGTGAAAGGCTTCTTGAAAGGAAAGTTGTAACTCTGTGAGATAATTCACAGAACACAAAGAAGTTTCTCAGAAAGCTTCTTTCTCTTTGTTATCGGAGGATATTTCCTTTGGCCCCATAGTCTTCAAAGGGATCCGAAATATCGGTAATCAGATTCCACATAAATAAGGCTAGCAAAGAGATCCACGAAATACAGATGTAACTCTGTGAGATGAATTAACAGAACACTAAGCAGTTTCTCAGAAAGCTTCTTTCCAGATTTCATCTGAGGATATTTCCTTTTTCACCATAGCCCTCTAGGGGCTTCCAAATATCACTTTGCCAATTGCACAAGAACTGTCTTAGCGAAAGGCTTCTTGAGGGGAAAGCTGTAACTCTGTGAGATGATTTCACAGAACACAAAGAAGTTTCTCAGAAAGCTTCCTTCTCTTTGTTATCGGAGGATATTTCCTTTGGCCCTATAGTCTTCAAAGGGATCCGAAATATCTGTTCTCAGATTCCACAGAAATAAGGCTAACAAAGAAATCCACGAAATAGAGACGTAACACTGTGAGTGGAAGTCACACATGACAGAGCAGTTTCTCAGAAAGCTTCTTTCCAGATTTCAACTGAGGATATTTCCTTTTTCACCATAGCCCTCTATGGGCTTCCAAATATCACTTTGCCAATTCCACAAGAAGTGTCTTAGCGAAAGGCTTCTTGAGGGGAAAGCTGTAACTCTGTGAGATGATTTCACAGAACACAAAGAAGTTTCTCTGAAAGCGTCATTCTCTTTGTTATCGGAGGATATTTCCTTTGGCCCTACAGTCTTCAAAGGGATCCGAAATATCTGTTCCCAGATTCCACAGAAATAAGGTTGGCAAAGAGATCCACGAAATACAGATGTAACTCGGTGAGATGAATTAACAGAACACTAAGCAGTTTCTCAGAAAGCTTCCTTCCAGATTTCATCTGAGGATATTTCCTTTTTCACCAAAGCCCTCTACGGTCTTCCAAATATCACTTTGCCAATTCCACAAGAACTGTCTTAGCGAAAGGCTTCTTGAGGGGAAAGCTGTAACTCTGTGAGATGATTTCTCAGAACACAAAGAAGTTTCTCAGAAAGCTTCCTTCTCTTTGTTATCGGATGATATTTCCTTTGGCCCTATAGTCTTCAAAGGGATCCGAAATATCTGTTCTCAGATTCCACAGAAATAAGGCTAACAAAGAAATCCACGAAATAGAGATGTAACTCTGTGACTGGAAGTCACACATGACAGAGCAGTTTCTCAGAAAGCTTTTTTCCAGATTTCATCTGAGGATATTTCCTTTTTCACCATAGCCCTCTATGGGCTTCCAAATATCACTTTGCCAATTCCACAAGAACTGTCTTAGCGAAAGTCTTCTTGAGGCGAAAGCTGTACCTCTGTGAGATGATTTCATAGAACACAAAAAGTTTCTCAGAAAGCTTCATTCTCTTTGTTATCGGAGGATATTACCTTTGGCCCTATAGTCTTCAAAGTGATCCGAAATATCTGTTCTCAGATTCCACAGAAATAAGGTTGGCAAAGAGATCCAAGAAATACAGATGTAATTCGGTGAGATGAATTAACAGAACACTAAGCAGTTTCTCAGAAAGCTTCCTTCCAGATTTCATCTGAGGATATTTCCTTTTTCACGCTAGCCCTCTAGGGGCTTCCAAATATCACTTTGCGAATTCCACAAGAACTGTCTTAGCGAAAGGCTTCTTGAGGCGAAAGCTGTAACTCTGTGAGATGATTTCACAGAACACAAAGAAGTTTCTCAGAAAGCTTCTTTCTCTTTGTTATCGGAGGATATTTCCTTTGGCCCTATAGTCTTCAAAGGGATCCGAAATATCTGTTTTCAGATTCCACAGAAATAAGGCTAGCAAAGAGATCCAAGAAATATAGATGTATCTCTGTTAGTGGAAGTCACACATCACAGAGCAGTTTCTCAGAAAGCTTCTTTCCAGATTTCATCTGAGGATATTTCCTTTTTCACCAAAGCCCTCTATGGGTTTCCAAATATCACTTTGCCAATTCCACAAGAACTGTCTTAGCGAAAGGCTTCTTGAGGGGAAAGTTGTAACTCTGTGAGATAATTCACAGAACACAAAGAAGTTTCTCAGAAAGCTTCTTTCTCTTTGTTATCGGAGGATATTTCCTTTGGCCCCATAGTCTTTAAGGGATCCGAAATATCGGTAATCAGATTCCACAGAAATAAGGCTAGCAAAGAGATCCACGAAATACAGATATAACTCTGTGAGGTGAATTAACAGAACACTAAGCAGTTTCTCAGAAAGCTTCTTTCCAGATTTCATCTGAGGATATTTCCTTTTTCACCATAGCCCTCTAGGGGCTTCCAAATATCACTTTGCCAATTGCACAAGAACTGTCTTAGCGAAAGGCTTCTTGAGGGGAAAGATGTAACTCTGTGAGATGATTTCACAGAACACAAAGAAGTTTCTCAGAAAGCTTCTTTCTCTTTGTTATCGGAGGATATTTCCTTTGGCCCTATAGTCTTCAAAGGGATCCGAAATATCTGTTCTCAGATTCCACGGAAATAAGGCTAGCAAACAGATCTACGTAATATAGATGTATCTCTGTGAGTGGAAGTCACACATCACAGAGCAGTTTCTCAAAAAGCTTCTTTACAGATTTCATCTGAGGATATTTCCTTTTTCACCAAAGCGCTCTATGGGCTTCCAAATATCACTTTGCCAATTCACAAGAACTGTCTTAGCGAAAGGCTTCTTGAGGGGAAAGCTGTAACTCTGTGAGATAATTCACAGAACACAAAGAAGATTCTAAGAAAGCTTCTTTCTGTTTTTTATAGGAGGATATTTCCTTTGGCCCTATAGTCTTCAAAGGGATCCGAAATATCGGTTCTCAGATTCCACAGAAATAAGGCTAGCAAAGAGATCCACGAAATAGAGATGTAACTCTGTGAGATGAATTAACAGAACACTAAGCAGTTTCTCAGAAAGCTTCTTTCCAGATTTCACCTGAGGATATTTCCTTTTACACCATAGACCTCTAAGGGCTTCCAAATATCACTTTGCCAATTGCACAAGAACTGTCTTAGCGAAAGGCTTCTTGAGGGGAAAGCTGTAACACTGTGAGATGATTTCAGAGTACCCAAAGAAACTCTCATAAAGTTTCTTTCTCTTTGTTATCGGAGGATATTTCCTTTGGCCCTATAGTCTTCAAAGGGATCCGAAATATCTGTTCTCAGATTCCACAGAAATACGACTAGCAAAGAGATCCACGAAATACAGATGTAACACTGTGAGCGGAAGTCACACAACCAAGAGCAGTTTCTCAGAAAGCTTCTTTCCAAATTTCATCTTTGGATATTTCCTTTTTCACCATAGCCCTCTATGGGCTTCCAAATATCACTTCGCCAATTCCACAAGAACTGTCTTAGCAAAAGGCTTCCTGAGGGAAAAGCTGTAACTCTGTGAGATGATTTCACAGAACACAAAGAAGTTTCTCAGAAAGCGTCTTTCTCTTTGTTATCTTAGGATATTTCCTTTGGCCCTATAGTCTTCGAAGGGATCCGAGATATCTGTTCTCAGATTCCACAGAAATAAGGCTAGCAAAGAGATCCACGAAATACAGATGTAACTCTGTGAGTGGAAGTCACACATCACAGAGCAGATTCTCAGAAAGCTTCTTTCCAGATTTCATCTGAGGATATTTCCTTTTTCACCAAAGCCCTCTATGGGCTTCCAAATATCACTTTGCCAATTCCACAAGAACTGTCTTAGCGAAAGGCTTCTTGAGGGGAAAGTTGTAACTCTGTGAGATAATTCACAGAACACAAAGAAGTTTCTCAGAAACCTTCTTTCTCTTTGTTATCGGAGGATATTTCCTTTGGCCCCATGGTCTTCAAAAGGATCCGAAATATCGGTAATCAGATTCCACAAAAATAAGGCTAGCAAAGGTATCCACGAAATACAGCTGTAACTCTGTGAGATGAATTAATAGAACACTAAGCAGTTTCTCAGAAAGCTTCTTTCCAGATTTCATCTGAGGATATTTCCTTTTTCACCGTAGCCCTCTATGGGCTTCCAAATATCACTTTGCCATTTCCTCAAGAACTCTCTTAGCAAAAGGCTTCTTGAGGGGAAAGCTGTAACTCTGTGAGATGATTTCACAGAACACAAAGAAGTTTCTCAGAAAGTTTCTTTCTCCTTGTTATCGGAGGATATTTCCTTTGGCGCTATAGTCTTCAATGGGATCCGAAATATCTGTTCTCAGATTCCACAGAAATAAGGCTAACAAAGAAATCCATGAAATACAGATGTAAGTCTGTGAGTGGAAGTCTCACATCACAGAACAGTTTCTCAGAAAGCTTCTTTCCAGATTTCATCTGAGGATATTTCCTTTTTCACCATAGCCCTCTATGGGCTTCCATATATCACTTTGCCAATTCCACAAGAACTGTCTTAGTGAAAGGCTTCTTGAGGGGAAAGCTGTAACTCTGTGTGATGATTTCACAGAACACAAAGAAGTTTCTCAGAAAGCTTCTTTCTCTTTGTTATCGGAGGATATTTCCTTTGGCCCTATAGTCTTCATAGGGATCCGAAATATCTGTTCTCAGATTCCACAGAAATAAGGCTAGCAAAGAGATCCACGAAATACAGATGTAACTCTGTGAGTGGAAGTCACACATCACAGAGCAGTTTCTCAGAAAGCTTCTTTCCAGATTTCATCTGAGGATATTTCCTTTTTCACCATAGCCCTCTATGGGCTACCAAATATCACTTTGCCAATTCCACAAAAACTGTCTTAGCGAAAGACTTCTTGAGGGGAAAGCTGTAACTCTGTGAGATGATTTCACAGAAAACGAAGAAGTTTCCCAGAACGTTTCTTTCTTTTGTTATCGGAGGATATTTCCTTTGTCTCTATAGTCTTCAAAGGGATCCGTAATATCTGTTCTCAGACGCCACAGAAATAAGGCTAGCAAGGAGATCCACGAAATACAGATGTAACTCTTTGTGTAGAAGTCACACATCACAGAGCAGTTTCTCAGAAAGCTTCTTTCCAGATTTCATCTGAGGATATTTCCTTTTTCACCATAGCCCTCTATGGGCTTCCAAATATCACTTTGCCAATTCCACAAGAACTGTCTTAGCGAAAGGCTTCCTGAGGGAAAAGCTGTAACTCTGTGAGATGATTTCACAGAACACAAAGAAGTTTCTCAGAAAGCGTCTTTCTCTTTGTTATCTTAGGATATTTCCTTTGGCCCTATAGTCTTCGAAGGGATCCGAGATATCTGTTCTCAGATTCCACAGAAATAAGGCTAGCAAAGAGATCCACGAAATACAGATGTAACTCTGTGAGTGGAAGTCACACATCACAGAGCAGATTCTCAGAAAGCTTCTTTCCAGATTTCATCTGAGGATATTTCCTTTTTCACCAAAGCCCTCTATGGGCTTCCAAATATCACTTTGCCAATTCCACAAGAACTGTCTTAGCGAAAGGCTTCTTGAGGGGAAAGTTGTAACTCTGTGAGATAATTCACAGAACACAAAGAAGTTTCTCAGAAACCTTCTTTCTCTTTGTTATCGGAGGATATTTCCTTTGGCCCCATGGTCTTCAAAAGGATCCGAAATATCGGTAATCAGATTCCACAAAAATAAGGCTAGCAAAGGTATCCACGAAATACAGCTGTAACTCTGTGAGATGAATTAATAGAACACTAAGCAGTTTCTCAGAAAGCTTCTTTCCAGATTTCATCTGAGGATATTTCCTTTTTCACCGTAGCCCTCTATGGGCTTCCAAATATCACTTTGCCATTTCCTCAAGAACTCTCTTAGCAAAAGGCTTCTTGAGGGGAAAGCTGTAACTCTGTGAGATGATTTCACAGAACACAAAGAAGTTTCTCAGAAAGTTTCTTTCTCCTTGTTATCGGAGGATATTTCCTTTGGCGCTATAGTCTTCAATGGGATCCGAAATATCTGTTCTCAGATTCCACAGAAATAAGGCTAACAAAGAAATCCATGAAATACAGATGTAAGTCTGTGAGTGGAAGTCTCACATCACAGAACAGTTTCTCAGAAAGCTTCTTTCCAGATTTCATCTGAGGATATTTCCTTTTTCACCATAGCCCTCTATGGGCTTCCATATATCACTTTGCCAATTCCACAAGAACTGTCTTAGTGAAAGGCTTCTTGAGGGGAAAGCTGTAACTCTGTGTGATGATTTCACAGAACACAAAGAAGTTTCTCAGAAAGCTTCTTTCTCTTTGTTATCGGAGGATATTTCCTTTGGCCCTATAGTCTTCATAGGGATCCGAAATATCTGTTCTCAGATTCCACAGAAATAAGGCTAGCAAAGAGATCCACGAAATACAGATGTAACTCTGTGAGTGGAAGTCACACATCACAGAGCAGTTTCTCAGAAAGCTTCTTTCCAGATTTCATCTGAGGATATTTCCTTTTTCACCATAGCCCTCTATGGGCTACCAAATATCACTTTGCCAATTCCACAAAAACTGTCTTAGCGAAAGACTTCTTGAGGGGAAAGCTGTAACTCTGTGAGATGATTTCACAGAAAACGAAGAAGTTTCCCAGAACGTTTCTTTCTTTTGTTATCGGAGGATATTTCCTTTGTCTCTATAGTCTTCAAAGGGATCCGTAATATCTGTTCTCAGACGCCACAGAAATAAGGCTAGCAAGGAGATCCACGAAATACAGATGTAACTCTTTGTGTAGAAGTCACACATCACAGAGCAGTTTCTCAGAAAGCTTCTTTCCAGATTTCATCTGAGGATATTTCCTTTTTCACCATAGCCCTCTATGGGCTTCCAAATATCACTTTGCCAATTCCACAAGAACTGTCTTAGCGAAAGGCTTCTTGAGGAGAAAGCTGTAACTCTGTGAGATGATTTCACAGAACACAAAGAAGTTTCTCAGAAAGCTTCTTTCTCCTTGTGATTGGAGGATATTTCCTTTGGCGCTATAGTCTTCAATGGGATCCGAAATATCTGTTCTCAGATTCCATAGAAATGAGGCTAACAAAGAAATCCACGAAATACAGATGTAACTCTGTGAGTGGAAGTCACACATCACAGAACAGTTTCTCAGAAAGCTTCTTTCCAGATTTCATCTGAGGATATTTCCTTTTTCACCGTAGCCCTCTATGGGCTTCCAAATATCACTTTGCCATTTCCACAAGAACTCTCTTAGCAAAAGGCTTCTTGAGGGGAAAGCTGTAACTCTGTGAGATGATTTCACAGAACACAAAGAAGTTTCTCAGAAAGCTTCTTTCTCTTTGTTATCGGAGGATATTTCCTTTGGCCCTATAGTCTTCAAAGGGATCCGAAATATCTGTTCTCAGATTCCACAGAAATAAGGCTAACAAAGAAATCCACGAAATACAGATGTAAGTCTGTGAGTGGAAGTCACACATCACAGAACAGTTTCTCAGAAAGCTTCTTTCCAGATTTCATCTGAGGATATTTCCTTTTTCACCATAGCCCTCTATGGGCTTCCAAATATCACTTTGCCAATTCCACAAGAACTGTCTTAGCGAAAGGCTTCTTGAGGGGAAAGCTGTAACTCTGTGAGATGATTTCCCAGAAAACAAAGAAGTTTCTCAGAAAGCTTCTTTCTCTTTGTTATCGGAGGATATTTCCTTTGGCCCTATAGTCTTCAAAGGGATCTGAAATATCTTTTCTCAGAATCCACAGAAATAAGTTTGGCAAAGAGTTCCACGAAATACAGAAGTAACTCTGTGAGAATAATTAACAGAACACTACGCAGTTTCTCAGAAAGCTTCTTTCCATATTTCATCTGAGGATATTCCCTTTTTCACCATAGCCCTCTAGGGGCTTCCAAATATCACCGTGCCAATTCCACAAGAACTGTCTTAGCGAAAGGGTTCTTGAGGGGAAAGCTGTAACTCCGTGAGATGATTTCATAGAACCCAAAGAAACTCTCAGAAAGTTTCTTTCTCTTTGTTATCGGAGGATATTTCCTTTGGACCTATAGTCTTCAAAGGGATCCGAAATATCTGTTGTCAGACTCCACAGAAATAAGGCTAGCAAGGAGATCCACGAAATACAGATGTAACACTGTGAGAGGAAGTCACACATCACAGAGCAGTTTCTCAGAAAGGTTCTTTCCAGATTTCATCTGAGGATATTTCCTTTTTCACCATAGCCCTCTATGAGCTTCCAAATATCACTTTGCCAATTCCACAAGAACTGTCTTAGCGAAAGGCTTCTTGAGGCGAAAGCTGTAACTCTGTGAGATGATTTCACAGAACACAAAGAAGTTTCTCAGAAAGCTTCTTTCTCTTTGTTATCGGAGGATATTTCCTTTGGCCCTATAGTCTTCAAAGGGATCCGAAATATCTGTTCTCAGATTCCACAGAAATAAGGCTAGCAAAGAGATCCACGAAATACAGATGTAACTCTGTGAGTGGAAGTCACACATCACAGAGCAGTTTCTCAGAAAGCTTCTTTACAGATTTCATCTGAGGATATTTCCTTTTTCACCATAGCCCTCTATGGGCTACCAAATATCACTTTGACAATTCCACAAGAACTGTCTTAGCGAAAGACTTCTTGAGGGGAAAGCTGTAACTCTGTGAGATGATTTCAGAGAACACGAAGAAGTTTCCCAGAACGTTTCTTTCTCTTTGTTATCGGAGGATATTTCCTTTGTCCCTATAGTCTTCAAAGGGATCCGTAATATCTGTTCTCAGACGCCACAGAAATAAGGCTAGCAAGGAGATCCACGAAATACAGATGTAACTCTTTGAGTGGAAGTCACACAACCCAGAGCAGTTTCTCAGAAAGCTTCTTTCCAGATTTCATCTGAGGATATTTCCTTTTTCAACATAGCCCTCTATACGCTTCCAAATATCACTTTGCCAATTCCACAAGAACTGTCTTAGCGAAAGGCTTCTTGAGGGGAAAGCTGTAACTCTGTGAGATGATTTCACAGAACACAAAGAAGTTTCTCAGAAAGCTTCTTTCTCCTTCTTCGGAGGATATTTCCTTGGGCCCTATAGTCTTGAAAGGGTTCCGAAATATCTCTTCTCAGATTCCACAGATATAAGGCTAGCAAAGAGATCCACGAAATACAGATGTAACTCTGTGAGATGAATTAACAGAACACTAAGCAGTTTCTCAGAGAGCTTCTTTCCAGATTTCATCTGAGGATATTTCCTTTTTCACCATAGCCCTCTAGGGGCTTCCATATATCACTTTGCCAATTGCACAAAAACTGTCTTAGCGAAAGGCTTCTTGAGGGGAAATCTGTAACTCTGTGAGATGATTTCACAGAACACAAAGAAGTTTCTCAGAAAGCTTCTTTCTCTTTGTTATCGGAGGATATTTCCTTTGGCCCTATAATCTTCAAAGGGATCCGAAATATCTCTTCTCAGATTCCACAGAAATAAGGCTAGCAAACAGATCTACGAAATATAGATGTATCTCTGTGAGTGGAAGTCACACATCACAGAGCAGTTTCTCAAAAAGCTTCTTTACGGATTTCATCTGAGGATATTTCCTTTTTCACCAAAGCGCCCTATGGGCTTCCAAATATCACTTTGCGAATTCCACAAGAACTGTCTTAGCGAAAGGCTTCTTGAGGGGAAAGCTGTAACTCTGTGAGATAATTCACAGAACACAAAGAAGTTTCTAAGAAAGCTTCTTTCTGTTTTTTATCGGAGGATATTTCCTTTGGCCCTATAGTCTTCAATGGGATCCGAAATATCGGTTCTCAGATTCCACAGAAATAAGGCTAGCAAAGAGATCCACGAAATACAGATGTAACTCTGTGAGTGGAAGTCACACATCACAGAGCAGTTTCTCAGAAAGCTTCTTTCCAGATTTCATCTTAGGATATTTCCTTTTTCACCATAGCCCTCTATATGCTTCCAAATATCACTTTGCCATTTCCACAAGAACTCTCTTAGCAAAAGGCTTCTTGAGGGGAAAGCTGTAACTCTGTGAGATGATTTCACAGAACACAAAGAAGTTTCTCAGAAAGCTTCTTTCTCTTTCTTATCGGAGGATATTTCCATTGGCCCTATAGTCTTCATAGGGATCCGAAATATCTGTTCTCAGATTCCACAGAAATAAGGCTAGCAAAGAGATCCACGAAATACAGATGTAACTCTGTGAGTGGAAGTCACACAACACAGAGCAGTTTCTCAGAAAACTTCTTTCCAGATTTCATCTGAGGATATTTTCTTTTTCACCATAGCCCTCTATGGGCTTCCAAATATCACTTTGCCAATTCCACAAGAACTGTCTTAGCGATAGGCTTCTTGAGGGGAAAGCTGTAACTCTGTGAGATGATTTCACAGAACACAAAGAAGTTTCTCAGAAAGGTTCTTTCTCCTTGTAATTGGAGGATATTTCCTTTGGCGCTATAGTCTTCAAAGGGATCCGAAATATCTGTTCTCCGATTCCACAGAAATAAGGCTAACAAAGAAATCCACGAAATACTGATGTAACTCTGTGAGTGGAAGTCACACATCACAGAACAGTTTCTCAGAAAGCTTCTTTCCAGATTTCATCTGAGGATATTTCCTTTTTCACCATAGCCCTCTATGGGCTTCCAAATATCACTTTGCCAATTCCACAAGAACTGTCTTAGTGAAAGGCTTCTTGAGGGGAAAGCTGTAACTCTGTGAGATGATTTCAGAGAACACAAAGAAGTTTCTCAGAAAGATTCTTTCCCTTTGTTATCGGAGGATATTTCCTTTGGCCCTATAGTCTTCAAAGGGATCCGAAATATCTCTTCTCAGATTCCACAGAAATAAGGCTAGCAAAGAAATCCACGAAATACAGATATAAGTCTGTGAGTGGAAGTCACACATCACAGAACAGTTTCTCAGTAAGCTTCTTTCCAGATTTCATCTGAGGATATTTCCTTTTTCACCATAGCCCTCTATGGGCTTCCAAATATCACTTTGCCATTTCCACAAGAACTGTCTTAGCGAAAGGCTTCTTGAGGGGAAAGCTGTAACTCTGTGAGATGATTTCACAGAACACAAAGAAGTTTCTCAGAACGCTTCTTTCTCTTTGTTATCGGAGGATATTTCCTTTGGCCCTATAGTCTTCAAAGGGATCCGAAATATCTGTTCTCAGATTCCACAGAAATAAGGCTAGCAAAGAGATCCAGGAAATACAGATGTAACTCTGTGAGTGGAAGTCACACATCCCAGAGCAGTTTCTCAGAAAGCTTCTTTCCAGATTTCATCTGAGGATATTTCCTTTTTCACCATAGCCCTCTATGGGCTTCCAAATATCACTTTGCCAATTCCACAAGAACTGTCTTAGCGAAAGGCTACTTGAGGGGAAAGCTGTAACTCTGTGAGATGATTTCACAGAACACAAAGAAGTTTCTCAGAAAGCTTCTTTCTCTTTTTTATCGGAGGATATTTCCTTTGGCCCTATATTCTTCAAAGGGATCCGAAATATCTGTTCTCAGATTCCAGAGAAATAAGGCTAGCAAAGAGATCCACGAAATACAGATGTAACTCTGTGAGGGGAAGTCACACATCACAGAGCAGTTTCTCAGAAAGCTTCTTTCCAGATTTCATCTGAGGATATTTCCTTTTTCACCATAGCCCTCTATGGGCTTCCAAATATCACTTTGCCAATTCCACAAGAACTGTCTTAGCGATAGGCTTCTTGAGGGGAAAGCTGTAACTCTGTGAGATGATTTCACAGAACACAAAGAAGTTTCTCAGAAAGGTTCTTTCTCCTTGTGATTGGAGGATATTTCCTTTGGCGCTATAGTCTTCAAAGGGATCCGAAATATCTGTTCTCCGATTCCACAGAAATAAGGCTAACAAAGAAATCCACGAAATACTGATGTAACTCTGTGAGTGGAAGTCACACATCACAGAACAGTTTCTCAGAAAGCTTCTTTCCAGATTTCATCTGAGGATATTTCCTTTTTCACCATAGCCCTCTATGGGCTTCCAAATATCACTTTGCCAATTCCACGAGAACTGTCTTAGTGAAAGGCTTCTTGAGGGGAAAGCTGTAACTCTGTGAGATGATTTCAGAGAACACAAAGAAGTTTCTCAGAAAGATTCTTTCCCTTTGTTATCGGAGGATATTTCCTTTGGCCCTATAGTCTTCAAAGGGATCCGAAATATCTCTTCTCAGATTCCACAGAAATAAGGCTAGCAAAGAAATCCACGAAATACAGATATAAGTCTGTGAGTGGAAGTCACACATCACAGAACAGTTTCTCAGTAAGCTTCTTTCCAGATTTCATCTGAGGATATTTCCTTTTTCACCATAGCCCTCTATGGGCTTCCAAATATCACTTTGCCATTTCCACAAGAACTGTCTTAGCGAAAGGCTTCTTGAGGGGAAAGCTGTAACTCTGTGAGATGATTTCACAGAACACAAAGAAGTTTCTCAGAACGCTTCTTTCTCTTTGTTATCGGAGGATATTTCCTTTGGCCCTATAGTCTTCAAAGGGATCCGAAATATCTGTTCTCAGACTCCACAGAAATAAGGTTGGCAAAGAGATCCACGAAATACAGATGTAACTCGGTGAGATGAATTAACAGAACACTAAGCAGTTTCTCAGAAAGCTTCCTTCCAGATTTCATCTGAGGATATTTCCTTTTTCACCATAGCCCTCTATGGGCTTCCAAATATCACTTTGCCAATTCCACGAGAACTGTCTTAGCGAAAGGCTTCTTGAGGGGAAAGCTGCAACTCTGTGAGATGATTTCACAGAACACAAAGAAGTTTCTCAGAAAGCTTCCTTCTCTTTGATATCGGAGAATATTTCCTTTGGCCCTTTAGTCTTCAAAGGGATCCGAAATATCTGTTCTCAGATTCCACAGAAATAAGGCTAACAAAGAAATCCACGAAATATAGATGTATCTCTGTGAGTGGAAGTCACACATCACAGACAGTTTCTCAGAAAGCTTCTTTCCAGATCTCACCTGAGCATATTTCCTTTTTCACCGAAGCCCTCTATGGGCTTCCAAATATCACTTTGCCAATTCCACAAGAACTGTCTTAGCGAAAGGCTTCTTGAGGGGAAAGTTGTAACTCTGTGAGATAATTCACAGAACACAAAGAAGTTTCTCAGAAAGCTTCTTTCTCTTTGTTATCGGAGGATATTTCCTTTGGCCCCATAGTCTTCAAAGGGATCCGAAATATCGGTAATCAGATTCCACATAAATAAGGCTAGCAAAGAGATCCACGAAATACAGATGTAACTCTGTGAGATGAATTAACAGAACACTAGGCAGTTTTTCAGAAAGCTTCTTTCCAGATTTCATCTGAGGATATTTCCTTTTTCACCATAGCCCTCTAGGGGCTTCCAAATATCACTTTGCCAATTGCACAAGAACTGTCTTAGCGAAAGGCTTCTTGAGGGGAAAGCTGTAACTCTGTGAGATGATTTCACAGAACACAAAGAAGTTTCTCAGAAAGGTTCTTTCTCCTTGTGATTGGAGGATATTTCCTTTGGCGCTATAGTCTTCAAAGGGATCCGAAATATAGGTTCTCAGATTCCACAGAAATAAGGCTAACAAAGAAATCCACGTAATACAGATGTAACTCTGTGAGTGGAAGTCACACATCACAGAGCAGTTTCTCAGAAAGTTTCTTTCCAGATTTCATCTGAGGATATTTCCTTTTTCACCGTAGCCCTCTATGGGCTTCCATATATCACTTTGCCATTTCCACAAGAACTCTCTTAGCAAAAGGCTTATTGAGGGGAAAGCTGTAACTCTGTGAGATGATTTCACAGAAAACAAATAAGTCTCTCAGAAAGCTTCTTTCTCTTTGTTATCGGAGGATATTTCCTTTGGCCCTATAGTCTTCAAAGGGATCCGAAATATCTGTTCTCAGATTCCACAGAAATAAGGCTAACAAAGAAATCCACGAAATACAGATGTAAGTCTGTGAGTGGAAGTCACACATCACAGAACAGTTTCTCAGAAAGCTTCTTTCCAGATTTCATCTGAGGATATTTCCTTTTTCACCATAGCCCTCTATGGGCTTCCAAATATCACTTTGCCAATTCCACAAGAACTGTCTTAGCGAAAGGCTTCTTGAGGGGAAAGCTGTAACTCTGTGAGATGATTTCCCAGAAAACAAAGAAGTTTCTCAGAAAGCTTCTTTCTCTTTGTTATCGGAGGATATTTCCTTTGGCCCTATAGTCTTCAAAGGGATCTGAAATATCTTTTCTCAGAATCCACAGAAATAAGTTTGGCAAAGAGTTCCACGAAATACAGAAGTAACTCTGTGAGAATAGTTAACAGAACACTACGCAGTTTCTCAGAAAGCTTCTTTCCATATTTCATCTGAGGATATTCCCTTTTTCACCATAGCCCTCTAGGGGCTTCCAAATATCACCGTGCCAATTCCACAAGAACTGTCTTAGCGAAAGGGTTCTTGAGGGGAAAGCTGTAACTCCGTGAGATGATTTCATAGAACCCAAAGAAACTCTCAGAAAGTTTCTTTCTCTTTGTTATCGGAGGATATTTCCTTTGGACCTATAGTCTTCAAAGGGATCCGATATATCTGTTGTCAGACTCCACAGAAACAAGGCTAGCAAGGAGATCCACGAAATACAGATGTAACACTGTGAGAGGAAGTCACACATCACAGAGCAGTTTCTCAGAAAAGTTCTTTCCAGATTTCATCTGAGGATATTTCCTTTTTCACCATAGCCCTCTATGAGCTTCCAAATATCACTTTGCCAATTCCACAAGAACTGTCTTAGCGAAAGGCTTCTTGAGGCGAAAGCTGTAACTCTGTGAGATGATTTCACAGAACACAAAGAAGTTTCTCAGAAAGCTTCTTTCTCTTTGTTATCGGAGGATATTTCCTTTGGCCCTATAGTCTTCAAAGGGATCCGAAATATCTGTTCTCAGATTCCACAGAAATAAGGCTAGCAAAGAGATCCACGAAATACAGATGTAACTCAGTGAGTGGAAGTCACACATCACAGAGCAGTTTCTCAGAAAGCTTCTTTCCAGATTTCATCTGAGGATATTTCCTTTTTCAACATAGCCCTCTATACGCTTCCAAATATCACTTTGCCAATTCCACAAGAACTGTCTTAGCGAAAGGCTTCTTGAGGGGAAAGCTGTAACTCTGTGAGATGATTTCACAGAACACAAAGAAGTTTCTCAGAAAGCTTCTTTCTCCTTCTTCGGAGGATATTTCCTTGGGCCCTATAGTCTTGAAAGGGTTCCGAAATATCTCTTCTCAGATTCCACAGATATAAGGCTAGCAAAGAGATCCACGAAATACAGATGTAACTCTGTGAGATGAATTAACAGAACACTAAGCAGTTTCTCAGAGAGCTTCTTTCCAGATTTCATCTGAGGATATTTCCTTTTTCACCATAGCCCTCTAGGGGCTTCCATATATCACTTTGCCAATTGCACAAAAACTGTCTTAGCGAAAGGCTTCTTGAGGGGAAATCTGTAACTCTGTGAGATGATTTCACAGAACACAAAGAAGTTTCTCAGAAAGCTTCTTTCTCTTTGTTATCGGAGGATATTTCCTTTGGCCCTATAATCTTCAAAGGGATCCGAAATATCTCTTCTCAGATTCCACAGAAATAAGGCTAGCAAACAGATCTACGAAATATAGATGTATCTCTGTGAGTGGAAGTCACACATCACAGAGCAGTTTCTCAAAAAGCTTCTTTACAGATTTCATCTGAGGATATTTCCTTTTTCACCAAAGCGCCCTATGGGCTTCCAAATATCACTTTGCGAATTCCACAAGAACTGTCTTAGCGAAAGGCTTCTTGAGGGGAAAGCTGTAACTCTGTGAGATAATTCACAGAACACAAAGAAGTTTCTAAGAAAGCTTCTTTCTGTTTTTTATCGGAGGATATTTCCTTTGGCCCTATAGTCTTCAATGGGATCCGAAATATCGGTTCTCAGATTCCACAGAAATAAGGCTAGCAAAGAGATCCACGAAATACAGATGTAACTCTGTGAGTGGAAGTCACACATCACAGAGCAGTTTCTCAGAAAGCTTCTTTCCAGATTTCATCTTAGGATATTTCCTTTTTCACCATAGCCCTCTATATGCTTCCAAATATCACTTTGCCATTTCCACAAGAACTCTCTTAGCAAAAGGCTTCTTGAGGGGAAAGCTGTAACTCTGTGAGATGATTTCACAGAACACAAAGAAGTTTCTCAGAAAGCTTCTTTCTCTTTCTTATCGGAGGATATTTCCATTGGCCCTATAGTCTTCATAGGGATCCGAAATATCTGTTCTCAGATTCCACAGAAATAAGGCTAGCAAAGAGATCCACGAAATACAGATGTAACTCTGTGAGTGGAAGTCACACAACACAGAGCAGTTTCTCAGAAAACTTCTTTCCAGATTTCATCTGAGGATATTTTCTTTTTCACCATAGCCCTCTATGGGCTTCCAAATATCACTTTGCCAATTCCACAAGAACTGTCTTAGCGATAGGCTTCTTGAGGGGAAAGCTGTAACTCTGTGAGATGATTTCACAGAACACAAAGAAGTTTCTCAGAAAGGTTCTTTCTCCTTGTAATTGGAGGATATTTCCTTTGGCGCTATAGTCTTCAAAGGGATCCGAAATATCTGTTCTCCGATTCCACAGAAATAAGGCTAACAAAGAAATCCACGAAATACTGATGTAACTCTGTGAGTGGAAGTCACACATCACAGAACAGTTTCTCAGAAAGCTTCTTTCCAGATTTCATCTGAGGATATTTCCTTTTTCACCATAGCCCTCTATGGGCTTCCAAATATCACTTTGCCAATTCCACAAGAACTGTCTTAGTGAAAGGCTTCTTGAGGGGAAAGCTGTAACTCTGTGAGATGATTTCAGAGAACACAAAGAAGTTTCTCAGAAAGATTCTTTCCCTTTGTTATCGGAGGATATTTCCTTTGGCCCTATAGTCTTCAAAGGGATCCGAAATATCTCTTCTCAGATTCCACAGAAATAAGGCTAGCAAAGAAATCCACGAAATACAGATATAAGTCTGTGAGTGGAAGTCACACATCACAGAACAGTTTCTCAGTAAGCTTCTTTCCAGATTTCATCTGAGGATATTTCCTTTTTCACCATAGCCCTCTATGGGCTTCCAAATATCACTTTGCCATTTCCACAAGAACTGTCTTAGCGAAAGGCTTCTTGAGGGGAAAGCTGTAACTCTGTGAGATGATTTCACAGAACACAAAGAAGTTTCTCAGAACGCTTCTTTCTCTTTGTTATCGGAGGATATTTCCTTTGGCCCTATAGTCTTCAAAGGGATCCGAAATATCTGTTCTCAGATTCCACAGAAATAAGGCTAGCAAAGAGATCCAGGAAATACAGATGTAACTCTGTGAGTGGAAGTCACACATCCCAGAGCAGTTTCTCAGAAAGCTTCTTTCCAGATTTCATCTGAGGATATTTCCTTTTTCACCATAGCCCTCTATGGGCTTCCAAATATCACTTTGCCAATTCCACAAGAACTGTCTTAGCGAAAGGCTACTTGAGGGGAAAGCTGTAACTCTGTGAGATGATTTCACAGAACACAAAGAAGTTTCTCAGAAAGCTTCTTTCTCTTTCTTATCGGAGGATATTTCCTTTGGCCCTATATTCTTCAAAGGGATCCGAAATATCTGTTCTCAGATTCCAGAGAAATAAGGCTAGCAAAGAGATCCACGAAATACAGATGTAACTCTGTGAGGGGAAGTCACACATCACAGAGCAGTTTCTCAGAAAGCTTCTTTCCAGATTTCATCTGAGGATATTTCCTTTTTCACCATAGCCCTCTATGGGCTTCCAAATATCACTTTGCCAATTCCACAAGAACTGTCTTAGCGATAGGCTTCTTGAGGGGAAAGCTGTAACTCTGTGAGATGATTTCACAGAACACAAAGAAGTTTCTCAGAAAGGTTCTTTCTCCTTGTGATTGGAGGATATTTCCTTTGGCGCTATAGTCTTCAAAGGGATCCGAAATATCTGTTCTCCGATTCCACAGAAATAAGGCTAACAAAGAAATCCACGAAATACTGATGTAACTCTGTGAGTGGAAGTCACACATCACAGAATAGTTTCTCAGAAAGCTTCTTTCCAGATTTCATCTGAGGATATTTCCTTTTTCACCATAGCCCTCTATGGGCTTCCAAATATCACTTTGCCAATTCCACAAGAACTGTCTTAGTGAAAGGCTTCTTGAGGGGAAAGCTGTAACTCTGTGAGATGATTTCAGAGAACACAAAGAAGTTTCTCAGAAAGATTCTTTCCCTTTGTTATCGGAGGATATTTCCTTTGGCCCTATAGTCTTCAAAGGGATCCGAAATATCTCTTCTCAGATTCCACAGAAATAAGGCTAGCAAAGAAATCCACGAAATACAGATATAAGTCTGTGAGTGGAAGTCACACATCACAGAACAGTTTCTCAGTAACCTTCTTTCCAGATTTCATCTGAGGATATTTCCTTTTTCACCATAGCCCTCTATGGGCTTCCAAATATCACTTTGCCATTTCCAGAAGAACTGTCTTAGCGAAAGGCTTCTTGAGGGGAAAGCTGTAACT
This sequence comes from Macaca nemestrina, assembly GCF_043159975.1. Taxonomy (NCBI): domain Eukaryota; kingdom Metazoa; phylum Chordata; class Mammalia; order Primates; family Cercopithecidae; genus Macaca; species Macaca nemestrina. The sequence goes on from NC_092140.1 coordinate 63,603,272, forward strand.
CTGTGAGATGATTTCACAGAACACAAAGAAGTTTCTCAGAACGCTTCTTTCTCTTTGTTATCGGAGGATATTTCCTTTGGCCCTATAGTCTTCAAAGGGATCCGAAATATCTGTTCTCAGATTCCACAGAAATAAGGCTAGCAAAGAGATCCAGGAAATACAGATGTAACTCTGTGAGTGGAAGTCACACATCCCAGAGCAGTTTCTCAGAAAGCTTCTTTCCAGATTTCATCTGAGGATATTTCCTTTTTCACCATAGCCCTCTATGGGCTTCCAAATATCACTTTGCCAATTCCACAAGAACTGTCTTAGCGAAAGGCTACTTGAGGGGAAAGCTGTAACTCTGTGAGATGATTTCACAGAACACAAAGAAGTTTCTCAGAAAGCTTCTTTCTCTTTCTTATCGGAGGATATTTCCTTTGGCCCTATATTCTTCAAAGGGATCCGAAATATCTGTTCTCAGATTACAGAGAAATAAGGCTAGCAAAGAGATCCACGAAATACAGATGTAACTCTGTGAGGGGAAGTCACACATCACAGAGCAGTTTCTCAGAAAGCTTCTTTCCAGATTTCATCTGAGGATATTTCCTTTTTCACCATAGCCCTCTATGGGCTTCCAAATATCACTTTGTCAATTCCACAAGAACTGTCTTAGCGATAGGCTTCTTGAGGGGAAAGCTGTAACTCTGTGAGATGATTTCACAGAACACAAAGAAGTTTCTCAGAAAGGTTCTTTCTCCTTGTGATTGGAGGATATTTCCTTTGGCGCTATAGTCTTCAAAGGGATCCGAAATATAGGTTCTCAGATTCCACAGAAATAAGGCTAACAAAGAAATCCACGAAATACAGATGTAACTCTGTGAGTGGAAGTCACACATCCCAGAACAGTTTCTCAGAAAGCTTCTTTCCAGAGTTCATCTGAGGATATTTCCTTTTTCACCATAGCCCTCTATGGGCTTCCAAATGTCACTTTGCCAATTCCACAAGAACTGTCTTAGCGAAAGGCTTCTTGAGGGGAAAGCGGTAACTCTGTGAGATGATTTCACAGAACACAAAGAATTTTCTCAGAAAGCTTCTTATTCTTTGTTATCGGAGGATATTTCCTTTGGCCCTATAGTCTTCAAAGGGATCTGAAATATCTTTTCTCAGAATCCACAGAAATAAGTTTGGCAAAGAGTTCCACGAAATACAGATGTAACTCTGTGAGAATAATTAACAGAACACTACGCAGTTTCTCAGAAAGCTTCTTTCCAGATTTCATCTGAGGATATTCCCTTTTTCACCATAGCCCTCTAGGGGCTTCCAAATATCACCGTGCCAATTCCACAAGAACTGTCTTAGCGAAAGGGTTCTTGAGGGGAAAGCTGTAACTCCGTGAGATGATTTCACAGAACCCAAAGAAACTCTCAGAAAGTTTCTTTCTCTTTGTTATCGGAGGATATTTCCTTTGGCCCTATAGTCTTCAAAGGGATCCGAAATATCTGTTGTCAGACTCCACAGAAATAAGGCTAGCAAGGAGATCCACGAAATACAGATGTAACTCTGTGAGAGGAAGTCACACATCACAGAGCAGTTTCTCAGAAAGCTTCTTTCCAGATTTCATCTGAGGATATTTCCTTTTTCACCATAGCCCTCTATGAGCTTCCAAATATCACTTTGCCAATTCCACAAGAACTGTCTTAGCGAAAGGATTCTTGAGGCGAAAGCTGTAACTCTGTGAGATGATTTCACAGAACACAAAGAAGTTTCTCAGAAAGCTTCTTTCTCTTTGTTATCGGAGGATATTTCCTTTGGCCCTATAGTCTTCAAAGGGATCCGAAATATCTGTTCTCAGATTCCACAGAAATAAGGCTAGCAAAGAGATCCACGAAATACAGATGTAACTCTGTGACTGGAAGACACACATGACAGAGCTTTCCACTCAAGAAGCGAAAGGCTTCTTGAGTGGAAAGCTGTAACTCTGTGAGATGATTTCACAGAACACAAAGAAGTTTCTCAGAAAGCTTCTTCCTCTTTGTTATCGGAGGATATTTCCTTTGGCCCTATAGTCTTCAAAGGGATCCGAAATATCTGTTCTCAGATTCCACAGAAATAAGGCTAACAAAGAAATCCACGAAATACAGATGTAAGTCTGTGAGTGGAAGTCACACATCACAGAACAGTTTCTCAGAAAGCTTCTTTCCAGATTTCATCTGAGGATATTTCCTTTTTCACCATAGCCCTCTATGGGCTTCCATATATCACTTTGCCAATTCCACAAGAACTGTCTTAGTGAAAGGCTTCTTGAGGGGAAAGCTGTAACTCCGTGAGATGATTTCACAGAACACAAAGAAGTTTCTCAGAAAGCTTCATTCTCTTTGTTATCGGAGGATATTTCCTTTGGCCCTATAGTCTTCATAGGGATCCGAAATATCTGTTCTCAGATTCCACAGAAATAAGGCTAGCAAAGAGATCCACGAAATACAGATGTAACTCTGTGAGTGGAAGTCACACATCACAGAGCAGTTTCTCAGAAAGCTTCTTTCCAGATTTCATCTGAGGATATTTCCTTTTTCACCATAGCCCTCTATGGGCTACCAAATATCACTTTGCCAATTCCACAAGAACTGTCTTAGCGAAAGACTTCTTGAGGGGAAAGCTGTAACTCTGTGAGATGATTTCACAGAACACGAAGAAGTTTCCCAGAACGTTTCTTTCTCTTTGTTATCGGAGGATAAATCCTTTGGCCCTACAGTCTTCAAAGGGATCCGGAATATCTGTTCTCAGACGCCACAGAAATAAGGCTAGCAAGGAGATCCACGAAATAAAGATGTAACTCTGTGAGTGGAAGTCACACATCACAGAGCAGTTTCTCAGAAATCTTCTTTCCAGATTTCATCTGAGGATATTTCCTTTTTCACCATAGCCCTCTATGGGCTTCCAAATATCACTTTGCCAATTCCACAAGAACTGTCTTAGCGAAAGGCTTCTTGAGTGGAAAGCTGTAACTCTGTGAGATGATTTCACAGAACACAAAGAAGTTTCTCAGAAAGCTTCTTTCTCTTTGTTATCGGAGGATATTTCCTTTGGCCCTATAGTCATCAAAGGGATCCGAAATATCTGTTCTCAGATTCCACAGAAATAAGGCTAGCAAACAGATCTACGAAATATAGATGTATCTCTGTGAGTGGAAGTCACACATCACAGAGCAGTTTCTCAAAAAGCTAGTTTAAAGATTTCATCTGAGGATATTTCCTTTTTCACCAAAGCGCTCTATGGGCTTCCAAATATCACTTTGCCAATTCCACAAGAACTGTCTTAGCGAAAGGCTTCTTGAGTGAAAAGCTGTAACTCTGTGAGATAATTCACAGAACACAAAGAAGATTCTAAGAAAGCTTCTTTCTGTTTTTTATTGGAGGATATTTCCTTTGGCCCTATAGTCTTCAAAGGGTTCCGAAATATCGGTTCTCAGATTCCACAGAAATAAGGCTAGCAAAGAGATCCACGAAATAGAGATGTAACTCTGTGAGATGAATTAACAGAACACTAAGCAGTTTCTCAGAAAGCTTCTTTCCAGATTTCACCTGAGGATATTTCCTTTTACAGCATAGACCTCTATGGGCTTCCAAATATCACTTTGCCAATTGCACAAGAACTGTCTTAGCGAAAGGCTTCTTGAGGGGAAAGCTGTAACACTGTGAGATGATTTCACAGTACCCAAAGAAACTCTCAGAAAGTTTCTTTCTCTTTGTTATCGGAGGATATTTCCTTTGGCCCTATTGTCTTCAAAGGGATCCGAAATATCTGTTCTCAGACTCCACAGAAATAAGGCTAACAAGGAGATCCACGAAATACAGATGTAACTCTGTGAGAGGAAGTCACACATCACAGAGCAGTTTCTCAGAAAGCTTCTTCCCAGATTTCATCTGAGGATATTTCCTTTTTCACCATAGCCCTCTATGGGCTTCCAAATATCACTTTGCCAATTCCACAAGCACTGTCTTAGCAAAAGGCTTCTTGAGGGAAAAGCTGTAACTCTGTGAGATGATTTCACAGAACACAAAGAAGTTTCTCAGAAAGCTTCTTTCTCTTTGTTATCGGAGGATATTTCCTTTGGCCCTATAGTCTTCAAAGGGATCCGAAATATCTGTTCTCAGATTCCACAGAAATACGACTAGCAAAGAGATCCACGAAATACAGATGTAACACTGTGAGCGGAAGTCACACAACCAAGAGCAGTTTCTCAGAAAGCTTCTTTCCAAATTTCATCTTTGGATATTTCCTTTTTCACCATAGCCCTCTATGGGCTTCCAAATATCACTTCGCCAATTCCACAAGAACTGTCTTAGCAAAAGGCTTCCTGAGGGAAAAGCTGTAACTCTGTGAGATGATTTCACAGAACACAAAGAAGTTTCTCAGAAAGCGTCTTTCTCTTTGTTATCTTAGGATATTTCCTTTGGCCCTATAGTCTTCGAAGGGATCCGAGATATCTGTTCTCAGATTCCACAGAAACACCGCTAGCAAAGAGATCCACGAAATACAGATGTAACTCTGTGAGTGGAAGTCACACAACACAGAGCAGTTTCTCAGAAAGCTTCTTTCCGGATTTCATCTTAGGATATTTCCTTTTTCACCATAGCCCTCTATGGGCTTCCAAATATCACTTTGCCAATTCCACAAGAACTGTCTTAGCGAAAGGCTTCTTGAGGGGAAAGCTGTAACTCTGTGAGATGATTTCACAGAACACAAAGAAGTTTCTCAGAAAGCTTCTTTCTCCTTGTTCGGAGGATATTTCCTTGGGCCCTATAGTCTTGAAAGGGTTCCGAAATATCTCTTCTGAGATTCCACAGAAATAAGGCTAGCAAGGAGATCCACGAAATACAGATGTAACTCTGTGATTGGAAGTCACACTTCAGAGAGCAGTTTCTCAGAAAGCTTCTTTCCAGATTTCATCTGAGGATATTTCCTTTTTCACCATAGCCCTCTATGGGCTGCCAAATATCACTTTGCCAATTCCACAAGAACTGTCTTAGCGAAAGGCTTCTTGAGGGGAAAGCTGTAACTCCGTGAGATGATTTCACAGAACACAAAGAAGTTTCTCAGAAACCTTCTTTCTCTTTGTTATCGTAGGATATTTCCTTTGGACCTATAGTCTTCAAAGGGAACGGAAATATCTGTTCTCACATTCCACAGAAATAAGGCTAGCAAAGAGATCCACGAAATATAGATGTATCTCTGTGAGTGGAAGTCACACATCACAGAGCAGATTCTCAGAAAGCTTCTTTCCAGATTTCATCTGAGGATATTTCCTTTTTCACCAAAGCCCTCTATGGGCTTCCAAATATCACTTTGCCAATTCCACAAGAACTGTCTTAGCGAAAGGCTTCTTGAGGGGAAAGTTGTAACTCTGTGAGATAATTCACAGAACACAAAGAAGTTTCTCAGAAACCTTCTTTCTCTTTGTTATCGGAGGATATTTCCTTTGGCCCCATGGTCTTCAAAAGGATCCGAAATATCGGTAATCAGATTCCACAAAAATAAGGCTAGCAAAGGTATCCGCGAAATACAGCTGTAACTCTGTGAGATGAATTAATAGAACACTAAGCAGTTTCTCAGAAAGCTTCTTTCCAGATTTCATCTGAGGATATTTCCTTTTTCACCATAGCCCTCTATGGGCTTCCAAATATCACTTTGCCAATTCCACAAGAACTGTCTTAGCGAAAGGCTTCTTGAGGGGAAAGCTGTAACTCTGTGAGATGATTTCACAGAACACAAAGAAGTTTCTCAGAAAGCTTCTTTCTCTTTGTTATCGGAGGATATTTCCTTTGGCCCTATAGTCTTCAAAGGGATCCGAAATATCTCTTCTCAGATTCCACAGAAATAAGGCTAGCAAAGAGATCCACGAAATACAGATGTAACTCTGTGAGTGGAAGTCACACATCACAGAGCAGTTTCTCAGAAAGCTTCTTTCCAGATTTCATCTGAGGATATTTCCTTTTTCACCATAGCCCTCTATGGTCTGCCAAATATCACTTTGCCAATTCCACAAGAACTGTCTTAGCGAAAGACTTCTTGAGGGGAAAGCTGTAACTCTGTGAGATGATTTCACAGAACACGAAGAAGTTTCCCAGAAAGTTTCTTTCTCTTTGTTATCGGAGGATAATTCCTTTGGCCCTATAGTCTTCAAAGGGATCCGGAATATCTGTTCTCAGACGCCACAGAAATAAGGCTAGCAAGGAGATCCACGAAATACAGATGTAACTCTGTGAGTGGAAGTCACACATCACAGAGCAGTTTCTCAGAAAGCTTCTTTCCAGATTTCATCTGAGGATATTTCCTTTTTCACCGTAGCCCTCTATGGGCTTCCAAATATCACTTTGCCATTTCCTCAAGAACTCTCTTAGCAAAAGGCTTCTTGAGGGGAAAGCTGTAACTCTGTGAGATGATTTCACAGAACACAAAGAAGTTTCTCAGAAAGCTTCTTTCTCCTTGTTATCGGAGGATATTTCCTTTGGCGCTATAGTCTTCAATGGGATCCGAAATATCTGTTCTCAGATTCCACAGAAATAAGGCTAACAAAGAAATCCACGAAATACAGATGTAAGTCTGTGAGTGGAAGTCTCACATCACAGAACAGTTTCTCAGAAAGCTTCTTTCCAGATTTCATCTGAGGATATTTCCTTTTTCACCATAGCCCTCTATGGGCTTCCATATATCACTTTGCCAATTCCACAAGAACTGTCTTAGTGAAAGGCTTCTTGAGGGGAAAGCTGTAACTCTGTGTGATGATTTCACAGAACACAAAGAAGTTTCTCAGAAAGCTTCTTTCTCTTTGTTATCGGAGGATATTTCCTTTGGCCCTATATTCTCCATAGGGATCCGAAATATCTGTTCTCAGATTCCACAGAAATAAGGCTAGCAAAGAGATCCACGAAATACAGATGTAACTCAATGAGTGGAAGTCACACAGCACAGAACAGTTTCTCAGAAAACTTCTTTCCAGATTTCATCTGAGGATATTTCCTTTTTCACCATAGCCCTCTATGGGCTTCCAAATATCACTTTGCCAATTCCACAAGAACTGTCTTAGTGAAAGGCTTCTTGAGGGGAAAGCTGTAACTCTGTGAGATGATTTCACAGAACACAAAGAAGTTTCTCAGAAAGCTTCCTTCTCTTTGTTATCGGAGGATATTTCCTTTGGCCCTATAGTCTTCAAAGGGATCCGAAATATCTGTTCTCAGACTCCACAGAAATAAGGTTGGCAAAGAGATCCACGAAATACAGATGTAACTCGGTGAGATGAATTAACAGAACACTAAGCAGTTTCTCAGAAAGCTTCCTTCCAGATTTCATCTGAGGATATTTCCTTTTTCACCATAGCCCTCTATGGGCTTCCAAATATCACTTTGCCAATTCCACGAGAACTGTCTTAGCGAAAGGCTTCTTGAGGGGAAAGCTGCAACTCTGTGAGATGATTTCACAGAACACAAAGAAGTTTCTCAGAAAGCTTCCTTCTCTTTGATATCGGAGGATATTTCCTTTGGCCCTTTAGTCTTCAAAGGGATCCGAAATATCTGTTCTCAGATTCCACAGAAATAAGGCTAACAAAGAAATCCACGAAATATAGATGTATCTCTGTGAGTGGAAGTCACACATCACAGACAGTTTCTCAGAAAGCTTCTTTCCAGATTTCACCTCTGCATATTTCCTTTTTCACCAAAGCCCTCTATGGGCTTCCAAATATCACTTTGCCAATTCCACAAGAACTGTCTTAGCGAAAGGCTTCTTGAGGGGAAAGTTGTAACTCTGTGAGATAATTCACAGAACACAAAGAAGTTTCTCAGAAAGCTTCTTTCTCTTTGTTATCGGAGGATACTTCCTTTGGCCCCATAGTCTTCAAAGGGATCCGAAATATCGGTAATCAGATTCCACATAAATAAGGCTAGCAAAGAGATCCACGAAATACAGATGTAACTCTGTGAGATGAATTAACAGAACACTAGGCAGTTTTTCAGAAAGCTTCTTTCCAGATTTCATCTGAGGATATTTCCTTTTTCACCATAGCCCTCTAGGGGCTTCCAAATATCACTTTGCCAATTGCACAAGAACTGTCTTAGCGAAAGGCTTCTTGAGGGGAAAGCTGTAACTCTGTGAGATGATTTCACAGAACACAAAGAAGTTTCTCAGAAAGGTTCTTTCTCCTTGTGATTGGAGGATATTTCCTTTGGCGCTATAGTCTTCAAAGGGATCCGAAATATAGGTTCTCAGATTCCACAGAAATAAGGCTAACAAAGAAATCCACGTAATACAGATGTAACTCTGTGAGTGGAAGTCACACATCACAGAGCAGTTTCTCAGAATGTTTCTTTCCATATTTCATCTGAGGATATTCCCTTTTTCACCATAGCCCTCTAGGGGCTTCCAAATATCACCGTGCCAATTCCACAAGAACTGTCTTAGCGAAAGGGTTCTTGAGGGGAAAGCTGTAACTCCGTGAGATGATTTCATAGAACCCAAAGAAACTCTCAGAAAGTTTCTTTCTCTTTGTTATCGGAGGATATTTCCTTTGGACCTAGAGTCTTCAAAGGGATCCGAAATATCTGTTGTCAGACTCCACAGAAATAAGGCTAGCAAGGAGATCCACGAAATACAGATGTAACACTGTGAGAGGAAGTCACACATCACAGAGCAGTTTCTCAGAAAGGTTCTTTCCAGATTTCATCTGAGGATATTTCCTTTTTCACCATAGCCCTCTATGAGCTTCCAAATATCACTTTGCCAATTCCACAAGAACTGTCTTAGCGAAAGGCTTCTTGAGGCGAAAGCTGTAACTCTGTGAGATGATTTCACAGAACACAAAGAAGTTTCTCAGAAAGCTTCTTTCTCTTTGTTATCGGAGGATATTTCCTTTGGCCCTATAGTCTTCAAAGGGATCCGAAATATCTGTTCTCAGATTCCACAGAAATAAGGCTAGCAAAGAGATCCACGAAATACAGATGTAACTCTGTGAGTGGAAGTCACACATCACAGAGCAGTTTCTCAGAAAGCTTCTTTCCAGATTTCATCTGAGGATATGTCCTTTTTCACCATAGCCCTCTATGGGCTACCAAATATCACTTTGACAATTCCACAAGAACTGTCTTAGCGAAAGACTTCTTGAGGGGAAAGCTGTAACTCTGTGAGATGATTTCAGAGAACACGAAGAAGTTTCCCAGAACGTTTCTTTCTCTTTGTTATCGGAGGATATTTCCTTTGTCCCTATAGTCTTCAAAGGGATCCGTAATATCTGTTCTCAGACGCCACAGAAATAAGGCTAGCAAGGAGATCCACGAAATACAGATGTAACTCTTTGAGTGGAAGTCACACAACCCAGAGCAGTTTCTCAGAAAGCTTCTTTCCAGATTTCATCTGAGGATATTTCCTTTTTCAACATAGCCCTCTATACGCTTCCAAATATCACTTTGCCAATTCCACAAGAACTGTCTTAGCGAAAGACTTCTTGAGGGGAAAGCTGTAACTCTGTGAGATGATTTCACAGAACACAAAGAAGTTTCTCAGAAAGCTTCTTTCTCCTTCTTCGGAGGATATTTCCTTGGGCCCTATAGTCTTGAAAGTGTTCCGAAATATCTCTTCTCAGATTCCACAGATATAAGGCTAGCAAAGAGATCCACGAAATACAGATGTAACTCTGTGAGATGAATTAACAGAACACTAAGCAGTTTCTCAGAGAGCTTCTTTCCAGATTTCATCTGAGGATATTTCCTTTTTCACCAAAGCGCCCTATGGGCTTCCAAATATCACTTTGCCAATTCCACAAGCACTGTCTTAGCGAAAGGCTTCTTGAGGGGAAAGCTGTAACTCTGTGAGATAATTCACAGAACACAAAGAAGTTTCTAAGAAAGCTTCTTTCTGTTTTTTATCGGAGGATATTTCCTTTGGCCCTATAGTCTTCAATGGGATCCGAAATATCGGTTCTCAGATTCCACAGAAATAAGGCTAGCAAAGAGATCCACGAAATACAGATGTAACTCTGTGAGTGGAAGTCACACATCACAGAGCAGTTTCTCAGAAAGCTTCTTTCCAGATTTCATCTTAGGATATTTCCTTTTTCACCATAGCCCTCTATATGCTTCCAAATATCACTTTGCCATTTCCAAAAGAACTCTCTTAGCAAAAGGCTTCTTGAGGGGAAAGCTGTAACTCTGTGAGATGATTTCACAGAACACAAAGAAGTTTCTCAGAAAGCTTTTTTCTCTTTGTTATCGGAGGATATTTCCATTGGCCCTATAGTCTTCATAGGGATCCGAAATATCTGTTCTCAGATTCCACAGAAATAAGGCTAGCAAAGAGATCCACGAAATACAGATGTAACTCTGTGAGTGGAAGTCACACAACACAGAGCAGTTTCTCAGAAAACTTCTTTCCAGATTTCATCTGAGGATATTTTCTTTTTCACCATAGCCCTCTATGGGCTTCCAAATATCACTTTGCCAATTCCACAAGAACTGTCTTAGCGATAGGCTTCTTGAGGGGAAAGCTGTAACTCTGTGAGATGATTTCACAGAACACAAAGAAGTTTCTCAGAAAGGTTCTTTCTCCTTGTAATTGGAGGATATTTCCTTTGGCGCTATAGTCTTCAAAGGGATCCGAAATATCTGTTCTCCGATTCCACAGAAATAAGGCTAACAAAGAAATCCACGAAATACTGATGTAACTCTGTGAGTGGAAGTCACACATCACAGAACAGTTTCTCAGAAAGCTTCTTTCCAGATTTCATCTGAGGATATTTCCTTTTTCACCATAGACCTCAATGGGCTTCCAAATATCACTTTGCCAATTCCACAAGAACTGTCTTAGCGAAAGGCTACTTGAGGGGAAAGCTGTAACTCTGTGAGATGATTTCACAGAACACAAAGAAGTTTCTCAGAAAGCTTCTTTCTCTTTCTTATCGGAGGATATTTCCTTTGGCCCTATATTCTTCAAAGGGATCCGAAATATCTGTTCTCAGATTCCAGAGAAATAAGGCTAGCAAAGAGATCCACGAAATACAGATGTAACTCTGTGAGGGGAAGTCACACATCACAGAGCAGTTTCTCAGAAAGCTTCTTTCCAGATTTCATCTGAGGATATTTCCTTTTTCACCATAGCCCTCTATGGGCTTCCAAATATCACTTTGCCAATTCCACAAGAACTGTCTTAGCGAAAGGCTTCTTGAGGGGAAAGCTGTAACTCTGTGAGATGATTTCACAGAACACAAAGAAGTTTCTCAGAAAGGTTCTTTCTCCTTGTGATTGGAGGATATTTCCTTTGGCGCTATAGTCTTCAAAGGGATCCGAAATATAGGTTCTCAGATTCCACAGAAATAAGGCTAACAAAGAAATCCACGAAATACAGATGTAACTCTGTGAGTGGAAGTCACACATCACAGAACAGTTTCTCAGAAAGCTTCTTTCCAGAGTTCATCTGAGGATATTTCCTTTTTCACCATAGCCCTCTATGGGCTTCCAAATGTCACTTTGCCAATTCCACAAGAACTGTCTTAGCGAAAGGCTTCTTGAGGGGAAAGCGGTAACTCTGTGAGATGATTTCACAGAACACAAAGAAGTTTCTCAGAAAGCTTCTTATTCTTTGTTATCGGAGGATATTTCCTTTGGCCCTATAGTCTTCAAAGGGATCTGAAATATCTTTTCTCAGAATCCACAGAAATAAGTTTGGCAAAGAGTTCCACGAAATACAGATGTAACTCTGTGAGAATAATTAACAGAACACTACGCAGTTTCTCAGAAAGCTTCTTTCCAGATTTCATCTGAGGATATTCCCTTTTTCACCATAGCCCTCTAGGGGCTTCCAAATGTCACCGTGCCAATTCCACAAGAACTGTCTTAGCGAAAGGGTTCTTGAGGGGAAAGCTGTAACTCCGTGAGATGATTTCACAGAACCCAAAGAAACTCTCAGAAAGTTTCTTTCTCTTTGTTATCGGAGGATATTTCCTTTGGCCCTATAGTCTTCAAAGGGATCCGAAATATCTGTTGTCAGACTCCACAGAAATAAGGCTAGCAAGGAGATCCACGAAATACAGATGTAACTCTGTGAGAGGAAGTCACACATCACAGAGCAGTTTCTCAGAAAGCTTCTTTCCAAATTTCATCTGAGGATATTTCCTTTTTCACCATAGCCCTCTATGAGCTTCCAAATATCACTTTGCCAATTCCACAAGAACTGTCTTAGCGAAAGGATTCTTGAGGCGAAAGCTGTAACTCTGTGAGATGATTTCACAGAACACAAAGAAGTTTCTCAGAAAGCTTCTTTCTCTTTGTTATCGGAGGATATTTCCTTTGGCCCTATAGTCTTCAAAGGGATCCGAAATATCTGTTCTCAGATTCCACAGAAATAAGGCTAGCAAAGAGATCCACGAAATACAGATGTAACTCTGTGACTGGAAGTCACACATGACAGAGCTTTCCACTCAAGAAGCGAAAGGCTTCTTGAGTGGAAAGCTGTAACTCTGTGAGATGATTTCACAGAACACAAAGAAGTTTCTCAGAAAGCTTCTTCCTCTTTGTTATCGGAGGATATTTCCTTTGGCCCTATAGTCTTCAAAGGGATCCGAAATATCTGTTCTCAGATTCCACAGAAATAAGGCTAACAAAGAAATCCACGAAATACAGATGTAAGTCTGTGAGTGGAAGTCACACATCACAGAACAGTTTCTCAGAAAGCTTCTTTCCAGATTTCATCTGAGGATATTTCCTTTTTCACCATAGCCCTCTATGGGCTTCCAAATATCACTTTGCCAATTCCACAAGAACTGTCTTAGCGAAAGGCTTCTTGAGGGGAAAGCTGTAACTCTGTGAGATGATTTCACAGAACACAAAGAAGTTTCTCAGAAAGGTTCTTTCTCCTTGTGATTGGAGGATATTTCCTTTGGCGCTATAGTCTTCAAAGGGATCCGAAATATAGGTTCTCAGATTCCACAGAAATAAGGCTAACAAAGAAATCCACGAAATACAGATGTAACTCTGTGAGTGGAAGTCACACATCACAGAACAGTTTCTCAGAAAGCTTCTTTCCAGAGTTCATCTGAGGATATTTCCTTTTTCACCATAGCCCTCTATGGGCTTCCAAATGTCACTTTGCCAATTCCACAAGAACTGTCTTAGCGAAAGGCTTCTTGAGGGGAAAGCGGTAACTCTGTGAGATGATTTCACAGAACACAAAGAAGTTTCTCAGAAAGCTTCTTATTCTTTGTTATCGGAGGATATTTCCTTTGGCCCTATAGTCTTCAAAGGGATCTGAAATATCTTTTCTCAGAATCCACAGAAATAAGTTTGGCAAAGAGTTCCACGAAATACAGATGTAACTCTGTGAGAATAATTAACAGAACACTACGCAGTTTCTCAGAAAGCTTCTTTCCAGATTTCATCTGAGGATATTCCCTTTTTCACCATAGCCCTCTAGGGGCTTCCAAATATCACCGTGCCAATTCCACAAGAACTGTCTTAGCGAAAGGGTTCTTGAGGGGAAAGCTGTAACTCCGTGAGATGATTTCACAGAACCCAAAGAAACTCTCAGAAAGTTTCTTTCTCTTTGTTATCGGAGGATATTTCCTTTGGCCCTATAGTCTTCAAAGGGATCCGAAATATCTGTTGTCAGACTCCACAGAAATAAGGCTAGCAAGGAGATCCACGAAATACAGATGTAACTCTGTGAGAGGAAGTCACACATCACAGAGCAGTTTCTCAGAAAGCTTCTTTCCAGATTTCATCTGAGGATATTTCCTTTTTCACCATAGCCCTCTATGAGCTTCCAAATATCACTTTGCCAATTCCACAAGAACTGTCTTAGCGAAAGGATTCTTGAGGCGAAAGCTGTAACTCTGTGAGATGATTTCACAGAACACAAAGAAGTTTCTCAGAAAGCTTCTTTCTCTTTGTTATCGGAGGATATTTCCTTTGGCCCTATAGTCTTCAAAGGGATCCGAAATATCTGTTCTCAGATTCCACAGAAATAAGGCTAGCAAAGAGATCCACGAAATACAGATGTAACTCTGTGACTGGAAGTCACACATGACAGAGCTTTCCACTCAAGAAGCGAAAGGCTTCTTGAGTGGAAAGCTGTAACTCTGTGAGATGATTTCACAGAACACAAAGAAGTTTCTCAGAAAGCTTCTTCCTCTTTGTTATCGGAGGATATTTCCTTTGGCCCTATAGTCTTCAAAGGGATCCGAAATATCTGTTCTCAGATTCCACAGAAATAAGGCTAACAAAGAAATCCACGAAATACAGATGTAAGTCTGTGAGTGGAAGTCACACATCACAGAACAGTTTCTCAGAAAGCTTCTTTCCAGATTTCATCTGAGGATATTTCCTTTTTCACCATAGCCCTCTATGGGCTTCCATATATCACTTTGCCAATTCCACAAGAACTGTCTTAGTGAAAGGCTTCTTGAGGGGAAAGCTGTAACTCCGTGAGATGATTTCACAGAACACAAAGAAGTTTCTCAGAAAGCTTCATTCTCTTTGTTATCGGAGGATATTTCCTTTGGCCCTATAGTCTTCATAGGGATCCGAAATATCTGTTCTCAGATTCCACAGAAATAAGGCTAGCAAAGAGATCCACGAAATACAGATGTAACTCTGTGAGTGGAAGTCACACATCACAGAGCAGTTTCTCAGAAAGCTTCTTTCCAGATTTCATCTGAGGATATTTCCTTTTTCACCATAGCCCTCTATGGGCTACCAAATATCACTTTGCCAATTCCACAAGAACTGTCTTAGCGAAAGACTTCTTGAGGGGAAAGCTGTAACTCTGTGAGATGATTTCACAGAACACGAAGAAGTTTCCCAGAACGTTTCTTTCTCTTTGTTATCGGAGGATAAATCCTTTGGCCCTACAGTCTTCAAAGGGATCCGGAATATCTGTTCTCAGACGCCACAGAAATAAGGCTAGCAAGGAGATCCACGAAATAAAGATGTAACTCTGTGAGTGGAAGTCACACATCACAGAGCAGTTTCTCAGAAATCTTCTTTCCAGATTTCATCTGAGGATATTTCCTTTTTCACCATAGCCCTCTATGGGCTTCCAAATATCACTTTGCCAATTCCACAAGAACTGTCTTAGCGAAAGGCTTCTTGAGTGGAAAGCTGTAACTCTGTGAGATGATTTCACAGAACACAAAGAAGTTTCTCAGAAAGCTTCTTTCTCTTTGTTATCGGAGGATATTTCCTTTGGCCCTATAGTCATCAAAGGGATCCGAAATATCTGTTCTCAGATTCCACAGAAATAAGGCTAGCAAACAGATCTACGAAATATAGATGTATCTCTGTGAGTGGAAGTCACACATCACAGAGCAGTTTCTCAAAAAGCTAGTTTAAAGATTTCATCTGAGGATATTTCCTTTTTCACCAAAGCGCTCTATGGGCTTCCAAATATCACTTTGCCAATTCCACAAGAACTGTCTTAGCGAAAGGCCTCTTGAGTGAAAAGCTGTAACTCTGTGAGATAATTCACAGAACACAAAGAAGATTCTAAGAAAGCTTCTTTCTGTTTTTTATAGGAGGATATTTCCTTTGGCCCTATAGTCTTCAAAGGGTTCCGAAATATCGGTTCTCAGATTCCACAGAAATAAGGCTAGCAAAGAGATCCACGAAATAGAGATGTAACTCTGTGAGATGAATTAACAGAACACTAAGCAGTTTCTCAGAAAGCTTCTTTCCAGATTTCACCTGAGGATATTTCCTTTTACAGCATAGACCTCTATGGGCTTCCAAATATCACTTTGCCAATTGCACAAGAACTGTCTTAGCGAAAGGCTTCTTGAGGGGAAGCTGTAACACTGTGAGATGATTTCACAGTACCCAAAGAAACTCTCAGAAAGTTTCTTTCTCTTTGTTATCGGAGGATATTTCCTTTGGCCCTATTGTCTTCAAAGGGATCCGAAATATCTGTTCTCAGACTCCACAGAAATAAGGCTAACAAGGAGATCCACGAAATACAGATGTAACTCTGTGAGAGGAAGTCACACATCACAGAGCAGTTTCTCAGAAAGCTTCTTCCCAGATTTCATCTGAGGATATTTCCTTTTTCACCATAGCCCTCTATGGGCTTCCAAATATCACTTTGCCAATTCCACAAGAATTGTCTTAGAAAAAGGCTTGCTGAGGGAAAAGCTGTAACTCTGTGAGATGATTTCACAGAACACAAAGAAGTTTCTCAGAAAGCGTCTTTCTCTTTGTTATCTTAGGATATTTCCTTTGGCCCTATAGTCTTCGAAGGGATCCGAGATATCTGTTCTCAGATTCCACAGAAACACCGCTAGCAAAGAGATCCACGAAATACAGATGTAACTCTGTGAGTGGAAGTCACACATGACAGAGCAGTTTCTCAGAAAGCTTCTTTCCAGATTTCATCTTAGGATATTTCCTTTTTCACCATAGCCCTCTATGGGCTTCCAAATATCACTTTGCCAATTCCACAAGAACTGTCTTAGCGAAAGGCTTCTTGAGGGGAAAGCTGTAACTCTGTGAGATGATTTCACAGAACACAAAGAAGTTTCTCAGAAAGGTTCTTTCTCCTTGTGATTGGAGGATATTTCCTTTGGCGCTATAGTCTTCAAAGGGATCCGAAATATAGGTTCTCAGATTCCACAGAAATAAGGCTAACAAAGAAATCCACGAAATACAGATGTAACTCTGTGAGTGGAAGTCACACATCACAGAACAGTTTCTCAGAAAGCTTCTTTCCAGAGTTCATCTGAGGATATTTCCTTTTTCACCATAGCCCTCTATGGGCTTCCAAATGTCACTTTGCCAATTCCACAAGAACTGTCTTAGCGAAAGGCTTCTTGAGGGGAAAGCGGTAACTCTGTGAGATGATTTCACAGAACACAAAGAAGTTTCTCATAAAGCTTCTTATTCTTTGTTATCGGAGGATATTTCCTTTGGCCCTATAGTCTTCAAAGGGATCTGAAATATCTTTTCTCAGAATCCACAGAAATAAGTTTGGCAAAGAGTTCCACGAAATACAGATGTAACTCTGTGAGAATAATTAACAGAACACTACGCAGTTTCTCAGAAAGCTTCTTTCCAGATTTCATCTGAGGATATTCCCTTTTTCACCATAGCCCTCTAGGGGCTTCCAAATATCACCGTGCCAATTCCACAAGAACTGTCTTAGCGAAAGGGTTCTTGAGGGGAAAGCTGTAACTCCGTGAGATGATTTCACAGAACCCAAAGAAACTCTCAGAAAGTTTCTTTCTCTTTGTTATCGGAGGATATTTCCTTTGGCCCTATAGTCTTCAAAGGGATCCGAAATATCTGTTGTCAGACTCCACAGAAATAAGGCTAGCAAGGAGATCCACGAAATACAGATGTAACTCTGTGAGAGGAAGTCACACATCACAGAGCAGTTTCTCAGAAAGCTTCTTTCCAGATTTCATCTGAGGATATTTCCTTTTTCACCATAGCCCTCTATGAGCTTCCAAATATCACTTTGCCAATTCCACAAGAACTGTCTTAGCGAAAGGATTCTTGAGGCGAAAGCTGTAACTCTGTGAGATGATTTCACAGAACACAAAGAAGTTTCTCAGAAAGCTTCTTTCTCTTTGTTATCGGAGGATATTTCCTTTGGCCCTATAGTCTTCAAAGGGATCCGAAATATCTGTTCTCAGATTCCACAGAAATAAGGCTAGCAAAGAGATCCACGAAATACAGATGTAACTCTGTGACTGGAAGTCACACATGACAGAGCTTTCCACTCAAGAAGCGAAAGGCTTCTTGAGTGGAAAGCTGTAACTCTGTGAGATGATTTCACAGAACACAAAGAAGTTTCTCAGAAAGCTTCTTCCTCTTTGTTATCGGAGGATATTTCCTTTGGCCCTATAGTCTTCAAAGGGATCCGAAATATCTGTTCTCAGATTCCACAGAAATAAGGCTAACAAAGAAATCCACGAAATACAGATGTAAGTCTGTGAGTGGAAGTCACACATCACAGAACAGTTTCTCAGAAAGCTTCTTTCCAGATTTCATCTGAGGATATTTCCTTTTTCACCATAGCCCTCTATGGGCTTCCAAATATCACTTTGCCAATTCCACAAGAACTGTCTTAGCGAAAGGCTTCTTGAGGGGAAAGCTGTAACTCTGTGAGATGATTTCACAGAACACAAAGAAGTTTCTCAGAAAGGTTCTTTCTCCTTGTGATTGGAGGATATTTCCTTTGGCGCTATAGTCTTCAAAGGGATCCGAAATATAGGTTCTCAGATTCCACAGAAATAAGGCTAACAAAGAAATCCACGAAATACAGATGTAACTCTGTGAGTGGAAGTCACACATCACAGAACAGTTTCTCAGAAAGCTTCTTTCCAGAGTTCATCTGAGGATATTTCCTTTTTCACCATAGCCCTCTATGGGCTTCCAAATGTCACTTTGCCAATTCCACAAGAACTGTCTTAGCGAAAGGCTTCTTGAGGGGAAAGCGGTAACTCTGTGAGATGATTTCACAGAACACAAAGAAGTTTCTCAGAAAGCTTCTTATTCTTTGTTATCGGAGGATATTTCCTTTGGCCCTATAGTCTTCAAAGGGATCTGAAATATCTTTTCTCAGAATCCACAGAAATAAGTTTGGCAAAGAGTTCCACGAAATACAGATGTAACTCTGTGAGAATAATTAACAGAACACTACGCAGTTTCTCAGAAAGCTTCTTTCCAGATTTCATCTGAGGATATTCCCTTTTTCACCATAGCCCTCTAGGGGCTTCCAAATATCACCGTGCCAATTCCACAAGAACTGTCTTAGCGAAAGGGTTCTTGAGGGGAAAGCTGTAACTCCGTGAGATGATTTCACAGAACCCAAAGAAACTCTCAGAAAGTTTCTTTCTCTTTGTTATCGGAGGATATTTCCTTTGGCCCTATAGTCTTCAAAGGGATCCGAAATATCTGTTGTCAGACTCCACAGAAATAAGGCTAGCAAGGAGATCCACGAAATACAGATGTAACTCTGTGAGAGGAAGTCACACATCACAGAGCAGTTTCTCAGAAAGCTTCTTTCCACATTTCATCTGAGGATATTTCCTTTTTCACCATAGCCCTCTATGAGCTTCCAAATATCACTTTGCCAATTCCACAAGAACTGTCTTAGCGAAAGGATTCTTGAGGCGAAAGCTGTAACTCTGTGAGATGATTTCACAGAACACAAAGAAGTTTCTCAGAAAGCTTCTTTCTCTTTGTTATCGGAGGATATTTCCTTTGGCCCTATAGTCTTCAAAGGGATCCGAAATATCTGTTCTCAGATTCCACAGAAATAAGGCTAGCAAAGAGATCCACGAAATACAGATGTAACTCTGTGACTGGAAGTCACACATGACAGAGCTTTCCACTCAAGAAGCGAAAGGCTTCTTGAGTGGAAAGCTGTAACTCTGTGAGATGATTTCACAGAACACAAAGAAGTTTCTCAGAAAGCTTCTTCCTCTTTGTTATCGGAGGATATTTCCTTTGGCCCTATAGTCTTCAAAGGGATCCGAAATATCTGTTCTCAGATTCCACAGAAATAAGGCTAACAAAGAAATCCACGAAATACAGATGTAAGTCTGTGAGTGGAAGTCACACATCACAGAACAGTTTCTCAGAAAGCTTCTTTCCAGATTTCATCTGAGGATATTTCCTTTTTCACCATAGCCCTCTATGGGCTTCCATATATCACTTTGCCAATTCCACAAGAACTGTCTTAGTGAAAGGCTTCTTGAGGGGAAAGCTGTAACTCCGTGAGATGATTTCACAGAACACAAAGAAGTTTCTCAGAAAGCTTCATTCTCTTTGTTATCGGAGGATATTTCCTTTGGCCCTATAGTCTTCATAGGGATCCGAAATATCTGTTCTCAGATTCCACAGAAATAAGGCTAGCAAAGAGATCCACGAAATACAGATGTAACTCTGTGAGTGGAAGTCACACATCACAGAGCAGTTTCTCAGAAAGCTTCTTTCCAGATTTCATCTGAGGATATTTCCTTTTTCACCATAGCCCTCTATGGGCTACCAAATATCACTTTGCCAATTCCACAAGAACTGTCTTAGCGAAAGACTTCTTGAGGGGAAAGCTGTAACTCTGTGAGATGATTTCACAGAACACGAAGAAGTTTCCCAGAACGTTTCTTTCTCTTTGTTATCGGAGGATAAATCCTTTGGCCCTACAGTCTTCAAAGGGATCCGGAATATCTGTTCTCAGACGCCACAGAAATAAGGCTAGCAAGGAGATCCACGAAATAAAGATGTAACTCTGTGAGTGGAAGTCACACATCACAGAGCAGTTTCTCAGAAATCTTCTTTCCAGATTTCATCTGAGGATATTTCCTTTTTCACCATAGCCCTCTATGGGCTTCCAAATATCACTTTGCCAATTCCACAAGAACTGTCTTAGCGAAAGGCTTCTTGAGTGGAAAGCTGTAACTCTGTGAGATGATTTCACAGAACACAAAGAAGTTTCTCAGAAAGCTTCTTTCTCTTTGTTATCGGAGGATATTTCCTTTGGCCCTATAGTCATCAAAGGGATCCGAAATATCTGTTCTCAGATTCCACAGAAATAAGGCTAGCAAACAGATCTACGAAATATAGATGTATCTCTGTGAGTGGAAGTCACACATCACAGAGCAGTTTCTCAAAAAGCTAGTTTAAAGATTTCATCTGAGGATATTTCCTTTTTCACCAAAGCGCTCTATGGGCTTCCAAATATCACTTTGCCAATTCCACAAGAACTGTCTTAGCGAAAGGCCTCTTGAGTGAAAAGCTGTAACTCTGTGAGATAATTCACAGAACACAAAGAAGATTCTAAGAAAGCTTCTTTCTGTTTTTTATAGGAGGATATTTCCTTTGGCCCTATAGTCTTCAAAGGGTTCCGAAATATCGGTTCTCAGATTCCACAGAAATAAGGCTAGCAAAGAGATCCACGAAATAGAGATGTAACTCTGTGAGATGAATTAACAGAACACTAAGCAGTTTCTCAGAAAGCTTCTTTCCAGATTTCACCTGAGGATATTTCCTTTTACAGCATAGACCTCTATGGGCTTCCAAATATCACTTTGCCAATTGCACAAGAACTGTCTTAGCGAAAGGCTTCTTGAGGGGAAGCTGTAACACTGTGAGATGATTTCACAGTACCCAAAGAAACTCTCAGAAAGTTTCTTTCTCTTTGTTATCGGAGGATATTTCCTTTGGCCCTATTGTCTTCAAAGGGATCCGAAATATCTGTTCTCAGACTCCACAGAAATAAGGCTAACAAGGAGATCCACGAAATACAGATGTAACTCTGTGAGAGGAAGTCACACATCACAGAGCAGTTTCTCAGAAAGCTTCTTCCCAGATTTCATCTGAGGATATTTCCTTTTTCACCATAGCCCTCTATGGGCTTCCAAATATCACTTTGCCAATTCCACAAGAATTGTCTTAGAAAAAGGCTTGCTGAGGGAAAAGCTGTAACTCTGTGAGATGATTTCACAGAACACAAAGAAGTTTCTCAGAAAGCGTCTTTCTCTTTGTTATCTTAGGATATTTCCTTTGGCCCTATAGTCTTCGAAGGGATCCGAGATATCTGTTCTCAGATTCCACAGAAACACCGCTAGCAAAGAGATCCACGAAATACAGATGTAACTCTGTGAGTGGAAGTCACACATGACAGAGCAGTTTCTCAGAAAGCTTCTTTCCAGATTTCATCTTAGGATATTTCCTTTTTCACCATAGCCCTCTATGGGCTTCCAAATATCACTTTGCCAATTCCACAAGAACTGTCTTAGCGAAAGGCTTCTTGAGGGGAAAGCTGTAACTCTGTGAGATGATTTCACAGAACACAAAGAAGTTTCTCAGAAAGCTTCTTTCTCCTTGTTCGGAGGATATTTCCTTGGGCCCTATAGTCTTGAAAGGGTTCCGAAATATCTCTTCTGAGTTTCCACAGAAATAAGGCTAGCAAGGAGATCCACGAAATACAGATGTAACTCTGTGATTGGAAGTCACACTTCAGAGAGCAGTTTCTCAGAAAGCTTCTTTCCAGATTTCATCTGAGGATATTTCCTTTTTCACCATAGCCCTCTATGGGCTTCCAAATATCACTTTGCCATTTCCACAAGAACTGTCTTAGCGAAAGGCTTCTTGAGGGGAAAGCTGTAACTCTGTGAGATGATTTCACAGAACACAAAGAAGTTTCTCAGAACGCTTCTTTCTCTTTGTTATCGGAGGATATTTCCATTGGCCCTATAGTCTTCATAGGGATCCGAAATATCTGTTCTCAGATTCCACAGAAATAAGGCTAGCAAAGAGATCCACGAAATACAGATGTAACTCTGTGAGTGGAAGTCACACAACACAGAGCAGTTTCTCAGAAAACTTCTTTCCAGATTTCATCTGAGGATATTTTCTTTTTCACCATAGCCCTCTATGGGCTTCCAAATATCACTTTGCCAATTCCACAAGAACTGTCTTAGCGATAGGCTTCTTGAGGGGAAAGCTGTAACTCTGTGAGATGATTTCACAGAACACAAAGAAGTTTCTCAGAAAGGTTCTTTCTCCTTGTAATTGGAGGATATTTCCTTTGGCGCTATAGTCTTCAAAGGGATCCGAAATATCTGTTCTCCGATTCCACAGAAATAAGGCTAACAAAGAAATCCACGAAATACTGATGTAACTCTGTGAGTGGAAGTCACACATCACAGAACAGTTTCTCAGAAAGCTTCTTTCCAGATTTCATCTGAGGATATTTCCTTTTTCACCATAGACCTCAATGGGCTTCCAAATATCACTTTGCCAATTCCACAAGAACTGTCTTAGCGAAAGGCTACTTGAGGGGAAAGCTGTAACTCTGTGAGATGATTTCACAGAACACAAAGAAGTTTCTCAGAAAGCTTCTTTCTCTTTCTTATCGGAGGATATTTCCTTTGGCCCTATATTCTTCAAAGGGATCCGAAATATCTGTTCTCAGATTCCAGAGAAATAAGGCTAGCAAAGAGATCCACGAAATACAGATGTAACTCTGTGAGGGGAAGTCACACATCACAGAGCAGTTTCTCAGAAAGCTTCTTTCCAGATTTCATCTGAGGATATTTCCTTTTTCACCATAGCCCTCTATGGGCTTCCAAATATCACTTTGCCAATTCCACAAGAACTGTCTTAGCGAAAGGCTTCTTGAGGGGAAAGCTGTAACTCTGTGAGATGATTTCACAGAACACAAAGAAGTTTCTCAGAAAGGTTCTTTCTCCTTGTGATTGGAGGATATTTCCTTTGGCGCTATAGTCTTCAAAGGGATCCGAAATATAGGTTCTCAGATTCCACAGAAATAAGGCTAACAAAGAAATCCACGAAATACAGATGTAACTCTGTGAGTGGAAGTCACACATCACAGAACAGTTTCTCAGAAAGCTTCTTTCCAGAGTTCATCTGAGGATATTTCCTTTTTCACCATAGCCCTCTATGGGCTTCCAAATGTCACTTTGCCAATTCCACAAGAACTGTCTTAGCGAAAGGCTTCTTGAGGGGAAAGCGGTAACTCTGTGAGATGATTTCACAGAACACAAAGAAGTTTCTCAGAAAGCTTCTTATTCTTTGTTATCGGAGGATATTTCCTTTGGCCCTATAGTCTTCAAAGGGATCTGAAATATCTTTTCTCAGAATCCACAGAAATAAGTTTGGCAAAGAGTTCCACGAAATACAGATGTAACTCTGTGAGAATAATTAACAGAACACTACGCAGTTTCTCAGAAAGCTTCTTTCCAGATTTCATCTGAGGATATTCCCTTTTTCACCATAGCCCTCTAGGGGCTTCCAAATATCACCGTGCCAATTCCACAAGAACTGTCTTAGCGAAAGGGTTCTTGAGGGGAAAGCTGTAACTCCGTGAGATGATTTCACAGAACCCAAAGAAACTCTCAGAAAGTTTCTTTCTCTTTGTTATCGGAGGATATTTCCTTTGGCCCTATAGTCTTCAAAGGGATCCGAAATATCTGTTGTCAGACTCCACAGAAATAAGGCTAGCAAGGAGATCCACGAAATACAGATGTAACTCTGTGAGAGGAAGTCACACATCACAGAGCAGTTTCTCAGAAAGCTTCTTTCCACATTTCATCTGAGGATATTTCCTTTTTCACCATAGCCCTCTATGAGCTTCCAAATATCACTTTGCCAATTCCACAAGAACTGTCTTAGCGAAAGGATTCTTGAGGCGAAAGCTGTAACTCTGTGAGATGATTTCACAGAACACAAAGAAGTTTCTCAGAAAGCTTCTTTCTCTTTGTTATCGGAGGATATTTCCTTTGGCCCTATAGTCTTCAAAGGGATCCGAAATATCTGTTCTCAGATTCCACAGAAATAAGGCTAGCAAAGAGATCCACGAAATACAGATGTAACTCTGTGACTGGAAGTCACACATGACAGAGCTTTCCACTCAAGAAGCGAAAGGCTTCTTGAGTGGAAAGCTGTAACTCTGTGAGATGATTTCACAGAACACAAAGAAGTTTCTCAGAAAGCTTCTTCCTCTTTGTTATCGGAGGATATTTCCTTTGGCCCTATAGTCTTCAAAGGGATCCGAAATATCTGTTCTCAGATTCCACAGAAATAAGGCTAACAAAGAAATCCACGAAATACAGATGTAAGTCTGTGAGTGGAAGTCACACATCACAGAACAGTTTCTCAGAAAGCTTCTTTCCAGATTTCATCTGAGGATATTTCCTTTTTCACCATAGCCCTCTATGGGCTTCCAAATATCACTTTGCCAATTCCACAAGAACTGTCTTAGCGAAAGGCTTCTTGAGGGGAAAGCTGTAACTCTGTGAGATGATTTCACAGAACACAAAGAAGTTTCTCAGAAAGGTTCTTTCTCCTTGTGATTGGAGGATATTTCCTTTGGCGCTATAGTCTTCAAAGGGATCCGAAATATAGGTTCTCAGATTCCACAGAAATAAGGCTAACAAAGAAATCCACGAAATACAGATGTAACTCTGTGAGTGGAAGTCACACATCACAGAACAGTTTCTCAGAAAGCTTCTTTCCAGAGTTCATCTGAGGATATTTCCTTTTTCACCATAGCCCTCTATGGGCTTCCAAATGTCACTTTGCCAATTCCACAAGAACTGTCTTAGCGAAAGGCTTCTTGAGGGGAAAGCGGTAACTCTGTGAGATGATTTCACAGAACACAAAGAAGTTTCTCAGAAAGCTTCTTATTCTTTGTTATCGGAGGATATTTCCTTTGGCCCTATAGTCTTCAAAGGGATCTGAAATATCTTTTCTCAGAATCCACAGAAATAAGTTTGGCAAAGAGTTCCACGAAATACAGATGTAACTCTGTGAGAATAATTAACAGAACACTACGCAGTTTCTCAGAAAGCTTCTTTCCAGATTTCATCTGAGGATATTCCCTTTTTCACCATAGCCCTCTAGGGGCTTCCAAATATCACCGTGCCAATTCCACAAGAACTGTCTTAGCGAAAGGGTTCTTGAGGGGAAAGCTGTAACTCCGTGAGATGATTTCACAGAACCCAAAGAAACTCTCAGAAAGTTTCTTTCTCTTTGTTATCGGAGGATATTTCCTTTGGCCCTATAGTCTTCAAAGGGATCCGAAATATCTGTTGTCAGACTCCACAGAAATAAGGCTAGCAAGGAGATCCACGAAATACAGATGTAACTCTGTGAGAGGAAGTCACACATCACAGAGCAGTTTCTCAGAAAGCTTCTTTCCACATTTCATCTGAGGATATTTCCTTTTTCACCATAGCCCTCTATGAGCTTCCAAATATCACTTTGCCAATTCCACAAGAACTGTCTTAGCGAAAGGATTCTTGAGGCGAAAGCTGTAACTCTGTGAGATGATTTCACAGAACACAAAGAAGTTTCTCAGAAAGCTTCTTTCTCTTTGTTATCGGAGGATATTTCCTTTGGCCCTATAGTCTTCAAAGGGATCCGAAATATCTGTTCTCAGATTCCACAGAAATAAGGCTAGCAAAGAGATCCACGAAATACAGATGTAACTCTGTGACTGGAAGTCACACATGACAGAGCTTTCCACTCAAGAAGCGAAAGGCTTCTTGAGTGGAAAGCTGTAACTCTGTGAGATGATTTCACAGAACACAAAGAAGTTTCTCAGAAAGCTTCTTCCTCTTTGTTATCGGAGGATATTTCCTTTGGCCCTATAGTCTTCAAAGGGATCCGAAATATCTGTTCTCAGATTCCACAGAAATAAGGCTAACAAAGAAATCCACGAAATACAGATGTAAGTCTGTGAGTGGAAGTCACACATCACAGAACAGTTTCTCAGAAAGCTTCTTTCCAGATTTCATCTGAGGATATTTCCTTTTTCACCATAGCCCTCTATGGGCTTCCATATATCACTTTGCCAATTCCACAAGAACTGTCTTAGTGAAAGGCTTCTTGAGGGGAAAGCTGTAACTCCGTGAGATGATTTCACAGAACACAAAGAAGTTTCTCAGAAAGCTTCATTCTCTTTGTTATCGGAGGATATTTCCTTTGGCCCTATAGTCTTCATAGGGATCCGAAATATCTGTTCTCAGATTCCACAGAAATAAGGCTAGCAAAGAGATCCACGAAATACAGATGTAACTCTGTGAGTGGAA
Source organism: Macaca nemestrina (assembly GCF_043159975.1). NCBI lineage: Eukaryota > Metazoa > Chordata > Mammalia > Primates > Cercopithecidae > Macaca > Macaca nemestrina. Next base: position 63,629,847 of record NC_092140.1, read on the forward strand.
GTCACACATCACAGAGCAGTTTCTCAGAAAGCTTCTTTCCAGATTTCATCTGAGGATATTTCCTTTTTCACCATAGCCCTCTATGGGCTACCAAATATCACTTTGCCAATTCCACAAGAACTGTCTTAGCGAAAGACTTCTTGAGGGGAAAGCTGTAACTCTGTGAGATGATTTCACAGAACACGAAGAAGTTTCCCAGAACGTTTCTTTCTCTTTGTTATCGGAGGATAAATCCTTTGGCCCTACAGTCTTCAAAGGGATCCGGAATATCTGTTCTCAGACGCCACAGAAATAAGGCTAGCAAGGAGATCCACGAAATAAAGATGTAACTCTGTGAGTGGAAGTCACACATCACAGAGCAGTTTCTCAGAAATCTTCTTTCCAGATTTCATCTGAGGATATTTCCTTTTTCACCATAGCCCTCTATGGGCTTCCAAATATCACTTTGCCAATTCCACAAGAACTGTCTTAGCGAAAGGCTTCTTGAGTGGAAAGCTGTAACTCTGTGAGATGATTTCACAGAACACAAAGAAGTTTCTCAGAAAGCTTCTTTCTCTTTGTTATCGGAGGATATTTCCTTTGGCCCTATAGTCATCAAAGGGATCCGAAATATCTGTTCTCAGATTCCACAGAAATAAGGCTAGCAAACAGATCTACGAAATATAGATGTATCTCTGTGAGTGGAAGTCACACATCACAGAGCAGTTTCTCAAAAAGCTAGTTTAAAGATTTCATCTGAGGATATTTCCTTTTTCACCAAAGCGCTCTATGGGCTTCCAAATATCACTTTGCCAATTCCACAAGAACTGTCTTAGCGAAAGGCCTCTTGAGTGAAAAGCTGTAACTCTGTGAGATAATTCACAGAACACAAAGAAGATTCTAAGAAAGCTTCTTTCTGTTTTTTATAGGAGGATATTTCCTTTGGCCCTATAGTCTTCAAAGGGTTCCGAAATATCGGTTCTCAGATTCCACAGAAATAAGGCTAGCAAAGAGATCCACGAAATAGAGATGTAACTCTGTGAGATGAATTAACAGAACACTAAGCAGTTTCTCAGAAAGCTTCTTTCCAGATTTCACCTGAGGATATTTCCTTTTACAGCATAGACCTCTATGGGCTTCCAAATATCACTTTGCCAATTGCACAAGAACTGTCTTAGCGAAAGGCTTCTTGAGGGGAAGCTGTAACACTGTGAGATGATTTCACAGTACCCAAAGAAACTCTCAGAAAGTTTCTTTCTCTTTGTTATCGGAGGATATTTCCTTTGGCCCTATTGTCTTCAAAGGGATCCGAAATATCTGTTGTCAGACTCCACAGAAATAAGGCTAACAAGGAGATCCACGAAATACAGATGTAACTCTGTGAGAGGAAGTCACACATCACAGAGCAGTTTCTCAGAAAGCTTCTTCCCAGATTTCATCTGAGGATATTTCCTTTTTCACCATAGCCCTCTATGGGCTTCCAAATATCACTTTGCCAATTCCACAAGAATTGTCTTATAAAAAGGCTTGCTGAGGGAAAAGCTGTAACTCTGTGAGATGATTTCACAGAACACAAAGAAGTTTCTCAGAAAGCGTCTTTCTCTTTGTTATCTTAGGATATTTCCTTTGGCCCTATAGTCTTCGAAGGGATCCGAGATATCTGTTCTCAGATTCCACAGAAACACCGCTAGCAAAGAGATCCACGAAATACAGATGTAACTCTGTGAGTGGAAGTCACACATGACAGAGCAGTTTCTCAGAAAGCTTCTTTCCAGATTTCATCTTAGGATATTTCCTTTTTCACCATAGCCCTCTATGGGCTTCCAAATATCACTTTGCCAATTCCACAAGTACTGTCTTAGCGAAAGGCTTCTTGAGGGGAAAGCTGTAACTCTGTGAGATGATTTCACAGAACACAAAGAAGTTTCTCAGAAAGCTTCTTTCTCCTTGTTCGGAGGATATTTCCTTGGGCCCTATAGTCTTGAAAGGGTTCCGAAATATCTCTTCTGAGTTTCCACAGAAATAAGGCTAGCAAGGAGATCCACGAAATACAGATGTAACTCTGTGATTGGAAGTCACACTTCAGAGAGCAGTTTCTCAGAAAGCTTCTTTCCAGATTTCATCTGAGGATATTTCCTTTTTCACCATAGCCCTCTATGGGCTTCCAAATATCACTTTGCCATTTCCACAAGAACTGTCTTAGCGAAAGGCTTCTTGAGGGGAAAGCTGTAACTCTGTGAGATGATTTCACAGAACACAAAGAAGTTTCTCAGAACGCTTCTTTCTCTTTGTTATCGGAGGATATTTCCTTTGGCCCTATAGTCTTCAAAGGGATTCGAAATATCTGTTCTCAGATTCCACAGAAATAAGGCTAGCAAAGAGATCCAGGAAATACAGATGTAACCCTGTGAGTGGAAGTCACACATCACAGAGCAGTTTCTCAGAAAGCTTCTTTCCAGATTTCGTCTGAGGATATTTCCTTTTTCACCATAGCCCTCTATGGGCTTCCAAATATCACTTTGCCAATTCCACAAGAACTGTCTTAACGAAAGGCTACTTGAGGGGAAAGCTGTAACTCTGTGAGATGATTTCACAGAACACAAAGAAGTTTCTCAGAAAGCTTCTTTCTCTTTCTTATCGAGGATATTTCCTTTGGCCCTATAGTCTTCAAAGGGATCCGAAATATCTGTTCTCAGATTCCAGAGAAATAAGGCTAGCAAAGAGATCCACGAAATACAGATGTAACTCTGTGAGGGGAAGTCACACATCACAGAGCAGTTTCTCAGAAAGCTTCTTTCCAGATTTTATCTGAGGATATTTCCTTTTTCACCATAGCCCTCTATGGGCTTCCAAATATCACTTTGCCAATTCCACAAGAACTGTCTTAGCGAAAGACTTCTTGAGGGGAAAGCTGTAACTCTGTGAGATGATTTCACAGAACACGAAGAAGTTTCCCAGAACGTTTCTTTCTCTTTGTTATCGGAGGATAAATCCTTTGGCCCTACAGTCTTCAAAGGGATCCGGAATATCTGTTCTCAGACGCCACAGAAATAAGGCTAGCAAGGAGATCCACGAAATAAAGATGTAACTCTGTGAGTGGAAGTCACACATCACAGAGCAGTTTCTCAGAAATCTTCTTTCCAGATTTCATCTGAGGATATTTCCTTTTTCACCATAGCCCTCTATGGGCTTCCAAATATCACTTTGCCAATTCCACAAGAACTGTCTTAGCGAAAGGCTTCTTGAGTGGAAAGCTGTAACTCTGTGAGATGATTTCACAGAACACAAAGAAGTTTCTCAGAAAGCTTCTTTCTCTTTGTTATCGGAGGATATTTCCTTTGGCCCTATAGTCATCAAAGGGATCCGAAATATCTGTTCTCAGATTCCACAGAAATAAGGCTAGCAAACAGATCTACGAAATATAGATGTATCTCTGTGAGTGGAAGTCACACATCACAGAGCAGTTTCTCAAAAAGCTAGTTTAAAGATTTCATCTGAGGATATTTCCTTTTTCACCAAAGCGCTCTATGGGCTTCCAAATATCACTTTGCCAATTCCACAAGAACTGTCTTAGCGAAAGGCTTCTTGAGTGAAAAGCTGTAACTCTGTGAGATAATTCACAGAACACAAAGAAGATTCTAAGAAAGCTTCTTTCTGATTTTTATAGGAGGATATTTCCTTTGGCCCTATAGTCTTCAAAGGGTTCCGAAATATCGGTTCTCAGATTCCACAGAAATAAGGCTAGCAAAGAGATCCACGAAATAGAGATGTAACTCTGTGAGATGAATTAACAGAACACTAAGCAGTTTCTCAGAAAGCTTCTTTCCAGATTTCACCTGAGGATATTTCCTTTTACAGCATAGACCTCTATGGGCTTCCAAATATCACTTTGCCAATTGCACAAGAACTGTCTTAACGAAAGGCTTCTTGAGGGGAAGCTGTAACACTGTGAGATGATTTCACAGTACCCAAAGAAACTCTCAGAAAGTTTCTTTCTCTTTGTTATCGGAGGATATTTCCTTTGGCCCTATTGTCTTCAAAGGGATCCGAAATATCTGTTCTCAGACTCCACAGAAATAAGGCTAACAAGGAGATCCACGAAATACAGATGTAACTCTGTGAGAGGAAGTCACACATCACAGAGCAGTTTCTCAGAAAGCTTCTTCCCAGATTTCATCTGAGGATATTTCCTTTTTCACCATAGCCCTCTATGGGTTTCCAAATATCACTTTGCCAATTCCACAAGCACTGTCTTAGCAAAAGGCTTCTTGAGGGAAAAGCTGTAACTCTGTGAGATGATTTCACAGAACACAAAGAAGTTTCTCAGAAAGCTTCTTTCTCTTTGTTATCGGAGGATATTTCCTTTGGCCCTATAGTCTTCAAAGGGATCCGAAATATCTGTTCTCAGATTCCACAGAAATACGACCAGCAAAGAGATCCACGAAATACAGATGTAACTCTGTGAGCGGAAGTCACACAACAAAGAGCAGTTTCTCAGAAAGCTTCTTTCCAAATTTCATCTTTGGATATTTCCTTTTTCACCATAGCCCTCTATGGGCTTCCAAATATCACTTTGCCATTTCCACAAGAATTGTCTTAGAAAAAGGCTTGCTGAGGGAAAAGCTGTAACTCTGTGAGATGATTTCACAGAACACAAAGAAGTTTCTCAGAAAGCGTCTTTCTCTTTGTTATCTTAGGATATTTCCTTTGGCCCTATAGTCTTCGAAGGGATCCGAGATATCTGTTCTCAGATTCCACAGAAACACCGCTAGCAAAGAGATCCACGAAATACAGATGTAACTCTGTGAGTGGAAGTCACACATGACAGAGCAGTTTCTCAGAAAGCTTCTTTCCAGATTTCATCTTAGGATATTTCCTTTTTCACCATAGCCCTCTATGGGCTTCCAAATATCACTTTGCCAATTCCACAAGAACTGCCTTAGCGAAAGGCTTCTTGAGGGGAAAGCTGTAACTCTGTGAGATGATTTCACAGAACACAAAGAAGTTTCTCAGAAAGCTTCTTTCTCCTTGTTCGGAGGATATTTCCTTGGGCCCTATAGTCTTGAAAGGGTTCCGAAATATCTCTTCTGAGTTTCCACAGAAATAAGGCTAGCAAGGAGATCCACGAAATACAGATGTAACTCTGTGATTGGAAGTCACACTTCAGAGAGCAGTTTCTCAGAAAGCTTCTTTCCAGATTTCATCTGAGGATATTTCCTTTTTCACCATAGCCCTCTATGGGCTTCCAAATATCACTTTGCCATTTCCACAAGAACTGTCTTAGCGAAAGGCTTCTTGAGGGGAAAGCTGTAACTCTGTGAGATGATTTCACAGAACACAAAGAAGTTTCTCAGAACGCTTCTTTCTCTTTGTTATCGGAGGATATTTCCTTTGGCCCTATAGTCTTCAAAGGGATTCGAAATATCTGTTCTCAGATTCCACAGAAATAAGGCTAGCAAAGAGATCCAGGAAATACAGATGTAACCCTGTGAGTGGAAGTCACACATCACAGAGCAGTTTCTCAGAAAGCTTCTTTCCAGATTTCGTCTGAGGATATTTCCTTTTTCACCAAAGCCCTCTATGGGCTTCCAAATATCACTTTGCCAATTCCACAAGAACTGTCTTAACGAAAGGCTACTTGAGGGGAAAGCTGTAACTCTGTGAGATGATTTCACAGAACACAAAGAAGTTTCTCAGAAAGCTTCTTTCTCTTTCTTATCGGAGGATATTTCCTTGGGCCCTATAGTCTTCAAAGGGATCCGAAATATCTGTTCTCAGATTCCAGAGAAATAAGGCTAGCAAAGAGATCCACGAAATACAGATGTAACTCTGTGAGGGGAAGTCACACATCACAGAGCAGTTTCTCAGAAAGCTTCTTTCCAGATTTTATCTGAGGATATTTCCTTTTTCACCATAGCCCTCTATGGGCTTCCAAATATCACTTTGCCAATTCCACAAGAACTGTCTTAGCGATAGGCTTCTTGAGGGGAAAGCTGTAACTCTGTGAGATGATTTCACAGAACACAAAGAAGTTTCTCAGAAAGGTTCTTCTCCTTGTGATTGGAGGATATTTCCTTTGGCGCTATAGTCTTCAAAGGGATCCGAAATATAGGTTCTCAGATTCCACAGAAATAAGGCTAACAAAGAAATCCACGAAATACAGATGTAACTCTGTGAGTGGAAGTCACACATCACAGAACAGTTTCTCAGAAAGTTTCTTTCCAGATTTCATCTGAGGATATTTCCTTTTTCACCGTAGCCCTCTAAGGGCTTCCATATATCACTTTGCCATTTCCACAAGAACTCTCTTAGCAAAAGGCTTCTTGAGGGGAAAGCTGTAACTCTGTGAGATGATTTCACAGAAAACAAATAAGTTTCTTAGAAAGCTTCTTTCTCCTTGTTATCGGAGGATATTTCCTTTGGCCCTATAGTCTTCAAAGGGATCCGAAATATCTGTTCTCAGATTCCACAGAAATAAGGCTAACAAAGAAATGCACGAAATACAGATGTAAGTCTGTGAGTGGAAGTCACACATCACAGAGCAATTTCTCAGAAAGCTTCTTTCCAGATTTCATCTGAGGATATTTCCTTTTTCACCATAGCCCTCTATGGGCTTCCAAATATCACTTTGCCAATTCCACAAGAACTGTCTTAGCGAAAGGCTTCTTGGGTGGAAAGCGGTAACTCTGTGAGATGATTTCACAGAACACAAAGAAGTTTCTCAGAAAGCTTCTTTCTCTTTATTATCGGAGGATATTTCCTTTGGCCCTATAGTCTTCAAAGGGATCTGAAATATCTTTTCTCATAATCCACAGAAATAAGTTTGGCAAAGAGTTCCACGAAATACAGATGTAACTCTGTGAGAATAATTAACAGAACACTACGCAGTTTCTCAGAAAGCTTCTTTCCAGATTTCATCTGAGGATATTCCCTTTTTCACCATAGCCCTCTAGGGGCTTCCAAATATCACCGTGCCAATTCCACAAGAACTGTCTTAGCGAAAGGGTTCTTGAGGGGAAAGCTGTAACTCCGTGAGATGATTTCACAGAAAACAAATAAGTTTCTCAGAAAGCTTCTTTCTCCTTGTTATCGGAGGATATTTCCTTTGGCCCTATAGTCTTCAAAGGGATCCGAAATATCTGTTCTCAGATTCCACAGAAATAAGGCTAACAAAGAAATCCACGAAATACAGATGTAAGTCTGTGAGTGGAAGTCACACATCCCAGAGCAGTTTCTCAGAAAGCTTCTTTCCAGATTTCATCTGAGGATATTTCCTTTTTCACCATAGCCCTCTATGGGCTTCCAAATATCACTTTGCCAATTCCACAAGAACTGTCTTAGCGAAAGGCTTCTTGAGTGGAAAGCTGTAACTCTGTGAGATGATTTCACAGAACACAAAGAAGTTTCTCAGAAAGCTTCTTTCTCTTTGTTATCGGAGGATATTTCCTTTGGCCCTATAGTCATCAAAGGGATCCGAAATATCTGTTCTCAGATTCCACAGAAATAAGGCTAGCAAACAGATCTACGAAATATAGATGTATCTCTGTGAGTGGAAGTCACACATCACAGAGCAGTTTCTCAAAAAGCTAGTTTAAAGATTTCATCTGAGGATATTTCCTTTTTCACCAAAGCGCTCTATGGGCTTCCAAATATCACTTTGCCAATTCCACAAGAACTGTCTTAGCGAAAGGCTTCTTGAGTGAAAAGCTGTAACTCTGTGAGATAATTCACAGAACACAAAGAAGATTCTAAGAAAGCTTCTTTCTGTTTTTTATAGGAGGATATTTCCTTTGGCCCTATAGTCTTCAAAGGGTTCCGAAATATCAGTTCTCAGATTCCACAGAAATAAGGCTAGCAAAGAGATCCACGAAATAGAGATGTAACTCTGTGAGATGAATTAACAGAACACTAAGCAGTTTCTCAGAAAGCTTCTTTCCAGATTTCACTTGAGGATATTTCCTTTTACAGCATAGACCTCTATGGGCTTCCAAATATCACTTTGCCAATTGCACAAGAACTGTCTTAGCGAAAGGCTTCTTGAGGGGAAAGCTGTAACACTGTGAGATGATTTCACAGTACCCAAAGAAACTCTCAGAAAGTTTCTTTCTCTTTGTTATCGGAGGATATTTCCTTTGGCCCTATTGTCTTCAAAGGGATCCGAAATATCTGTTCTCAGACTCCACAGAAATAAGGCTAACAAGGAGATCCACGAAATACAGATGTAACTCTGTGAGAGGAAGTCACACATCACAGAGCAGTTTCTCAGAAAGCTTCTTCCCAGATTTCATCTGAGGATATTTCCTTTTTCACCATAGTCCTCTATGGGCTTCCAAATATCACTTTGCCAATTCCACAAGCACTGTCTTAGCAAAAGGCTTCTTGAGGGAAAAGCTGTAACTCTGTGAGATGATTTCACAGAACACAAAGAAGTTTCTCAGAAAGCGTCTTTCTCTTTGTTATCTTAGGATATTTCCTTTGGCCCTATAGTCTTCGAAGGGATCCGAGATATCTGTTCTCAGATTCCACAGAAACACCGCTAGCAAAGAGATCCACGAAATACAGATGTAACTCTGTGAGTGGAAGTCACACATGACAGAGCAGTTTCTCAGAAAGCTTCTTTCCAGATTTCATCTTAGGATATTTCCTTTTTCACCATAGCCCTCTATGGGCTTCCAAATATCACTTTGCCAATTCCACAAGAACTGTCTTAGCGAAAGGCTTCTTGAGGGGAAAGCTGTAACTCTGTGAGATGATTTCACAGAACACAAAGAAGTTTCTCAGAAAGCTTCTTTCTCCTTGTTCGGAGGATATTTCCTTGGGCCCTATAGTCTTGAAAGGGTTCCGAAATATCTCTTCTGAGTTTCCACAGAAATAAGGCTAGCAAGGAGATCCACGAAATACAGATGTAACTCTGTGATTGGAAGTCACACTTCAGAGAGCAGTTTCTCAGAAAGCTTCTTTCCAGATTTCATCTGAGGATATTTCCTTTTTCACCATAGCCCTCTATGGGCTTCCAAATATCACTTTGCCATTTCCACAAGAACTGTCTTAGCGAAAGGCTTCTTGAGGGGAAAGCTGTAACTCTGTGAGATGATTTCACAGAACACAAAGAAGTTTCTCAGAACGCTTCTTTCTCTTTGTTATCGGAGGATATTTCCTTTGGCCCTATAGTCTTCAAAGGGATTCGAAATATCTGTTCTCAGATTCCACAGAAATAAGGCTAGCAAAGAGATCCAGGAAATACAGATGTAACTCTGTGAGTGGAAGTCACACATCACAGAGCAGTTTCTCAGAAAGCTTCTTTCCAGATTTCATCTGAGGATATTTCCTTTTTCACCATAGCCCTCTATGGGCTTCCAAATATCACTTTGCCAATTCCACAAGAACTGTCTTAGCGAAAGGCTTCTTGGGTGGAAAGCGGTAACTCTGTGAGATGATTTCACAGAACACAAAGAAGTTTCTCAGAAAGCTTCTTTCTCTTTATTATCGGAGGATATTTCCTTTGGCCCTATAGTCTTCAAAGGGATCTGAAATATCTTTTCTCAGAATCCACAGAAATAAGTTTGGCAAAGAGTTCCACGAAATACAGATGTAACTCTGTGAGAATAATTAACAGAACACTACGCAGTTTCTCAGAAAGCTTCTTTCCAGATTTCATCTGAGGATATTCCCTTTTTCACCATAGCCCTCTAGGGGCTTCCAAATATCACCGTGCCAATTCCACAAGAACTGTCTTAGCGAAAGGGTTCTTGAGGGGAAAGCTGTAACTCCGTGAGATGATTTCACAGAAAACAAATAAGTTTCTCAGAAAGCTTCTTTCTCCTTGTTATCGGAGGATATTTCCTTTGGCCCTATAGTCTTCAAAGGGTTCCGAAATATCTGTTCTCAGATTCCACAGAAATAAGGCTAACAAAGAAATCCACGAAATACAGATGTAAGTCTGTGAGTGGAAGTCACACATCACAGAGCAATTTCTCAGAAAGCTTCTTTCCAGATTTCATCTGAGGATATTTCCTTTTTCACCATAGCCCTCTATGGGCTTCCAAATATCACTTTGCCAATTCCACAAGAACTGTCTTAGCGATAGGCTTCTTGAGGGGAAAGCTGTAACTCTGTGAGATGATTTCACAGAACACAAAAGAAGTTTCTCAGAAAGGTTCTTTCTCCTTGTGATTGGAGGATATTTCCTTTGGCGCTATAGTCTTCAAAGGGATCCGAAATATAGGTTCTCAGATTCCACAGAAATAAGGCTAACAAAGAAATCCACGAAATACAGATGTAACTCTGTGAATGGAAGTCACACATCACAGAACAGTTTCTCAGAAAGTTTCTTTCCAGATTTCATCTGAGGATATTTCCTTTTTCACCGTAGCCCTCTAAGGGCTTCCATATATCACTTTGCCATTTCCACAAGAACTCTCTTAGCAAAAGGCTTCTTGAGGGGAAAGCTGTAACTCTGTGAGATGATTTCACAGAAAACAAATAAGTTTCTTAGAAAGCTTCTTTCTCCTTGTTATCGGAGGATATTTCCTTTGGCCCTATAGTCTTCAAAGGGATCCGAAATATCTGTTCTCAGATTCCACAGAAATAAGGCTAACAAAGAAATGCACGAAATACAGATGTAAGTCTGTGAGTGGAAGTCACACATCACAGAGCAATTTCTCAGAAAGCTTCTTTCCAGATTTCATCTGAGGATATTTCCTTTTTCACCATAGCCCTCTATGGGCTTCCAAATATCACTTTGCCAATACCACAAGAACTGTCTTAGCGAAAGGCTTCTTGGGGGGAAAGCGGTAACTCTGTGAGATGATTTCACAGAACACAAAGAAGTTTCTCAGAAAGCTTCTTTCTCTTTATTATCGGAGGATATTTCCTTTGGCCCTATAGTCTTCAAAGGGATCTGAAATATCTTTTCTCAGAATCCACAGAAATAAGTTTGGCAAAGAGTTCCACGAAATACAGATGTAACTCTGTGAGAATAATTAACAGAACACTACGCAGTTTCTCAGAAAGCTTCTTTCCAGATTTCATCTGAGGATATTCCCTTTTTCACCATAGCCCTCTAGGGGCTTCCAAATATCACCGTGCCAATTCCACAAGAACTGTCTTAGCGAAAGGGTTCTTGAGGGGAAAGCTGTAACTCCGTGAGATGATTTCACAGAAAACAAATAAGTTTCTCAGAAAGCTTCTTTCTCCTTGTTATCGGAGGATATTTCCTTTGGCCCTATAGTCTTCAAAGGGATCCGAAATATCTGTTCTCAGATTCCACAGAAATAAGGCTAACAAAGAAATCCACGAAATACAGATGTAAGTCTGTGAGTGCAAGTCACACATCACAGAGCAATTTCTCAGAAAGCTTCTTTCCAGATTTCATCTGAGGATATTTCCTTTTTCAACATAGCCCTCTAGGGGCTTCCAAATATCACTTTGCCAATTCCACAAGAACTGTCTTAGCGAAAGGCTTCTTGAGGGGAAAGCTGTAACTCTGTGAGATGCTTTCACAGAACACAAAGTAGTTTCTCGGAAAACTTCTTTCTCCTTGTTATCGGAGGATATTTCCTTTGGCCCTATAGTCTTCAAAGGGATCCGAAATATCTGTTCTCAGATTCCACAGAAATAAGGCTAGGAAAGAGATCCACGAAATACAGATGTAACTCTGTGAGTGGAAGTCACTCATCACAGAGCAGTTTCTAAGAAAGCTTCTTTCCAGATTTCATCTGAGGATATTTCCTTTTTCACCATAGCCCTCTATGGTCTTCCAAATATCACTTCACCAATTCCACAAGAACTGTCTTAGCGAAAGCCTTCTTGAGGGGAAAGCTGTAACTCTGTGAGATGATTTCACAGAACACAAAGAGGTTTCTCAGAAAGCTTCTTTCTCTTTGTTATCGGAGGATATTTCCTTGGACCCTATTGTCTTCATAGGGATCCGAAATATCTGTTCTGAGATTCCACAGACATAAGGCTAGCAAAGAGATCCACGAAATATAGATGTGACTCTGTGAGTGGAAGTCACACATCACAGAGCAGTTTCTCAGAAAGCTTCTTTCCAGATTTCATCTGAGGATATTTCCTTTTTCACCATAGCCCTATATGGGCTTCCAAATATCACTTTGCCAATTCCACAAGAACTGTCTTAGCGAAAGGGTTCTTGAGGGGAAAGCTGTAACTCTGTGAGATGATTTCACAGAACACAAAGAAGTTTCTCAGAAAGCTTCTTTCTCTGTGTTTTCGGAGGATATTTCCTTTGGCCCTATAGTCTTCAAAGGGATTCGAAATATCTGTTCTCAGATTCCACAGAAATAAGGCTAGCAAAGAGATCCACGAAATACAGATGTAAGTCTGTGAGTGGAAGTTACACATCACAGAGCAGTTTCCCAGAAAGCTTCTTTCCAGATTTCATCTGAGGATATTTCCTTTTTCACCGTAGCCCTCTATGGGCTTCTAAATATCACTTTGCCAATTCCACAAGAACTGTCTTAGCGAAAGGCTTCTTGAGGGGACAGCTGTAAATCTGTGAGATGATTTCACAGAACACAAAGAAGTTTCTCAGAAAGCTTCTTTCTCTTTGTTATCGGAGGACATTTCCTTTGTCCCTATAGACTTCAAAGGGATCCGAAATATCTGTTCTCAGATTCCACAGAAATAAGGGTAGCAAAGAGATTCACGAAATACAGATGTAACTCAGTGAGTGGAAATCACACATCACAGAGCAGTTTCTCAGAAAGCTTCTTTCCAGATTTCATCTGAGGATATTTCCTTTTTCACCATAGCCCTCTATGGGCTTCCAAATATCACTTTGCCAATTCCACAAGAACTGTCTTAGCGAAAGGGTTCTTGAGGGGAAAGCTGTAACTCTGTGAGATGATTTCACAGAACACAAAGAAGTTTCTCAGAAAGCTTCTTTCTCTGTGTTATCGGAGGATATTTCCTTTTGCCCTATAGTCTTCAAAGGGATTCGAAATATTTGTTCTCAGATTCCACAGAAATAAGGCTAGCAAAGAGATCCACGAAATACAGATGTAAGTCTGTGAGTGGAAGTTACACATCACAGAGCAGTTTCCCAGAAAGCTTCTTTCCAGATTTCATCTGAGGATATTTCCTTTTTCACCGTAGCCCTCTATGGGCTTCTAAATATCACTTTGCCAATTCCACAAGAACTGTCTTAGCGAAAGGCTTCTTGAGGGGACAGCTGTAAATCTGTGAGATGATTTCACAGAACACAAAGAAGTTTCTCAGAAAGCTTCTTTCTCTTTGTTATCGGAGGACATTTCCTTTGGCCCTATAGACTTCAAAGGGATCCGAAATATCTGTTCTCAGATTCCACAGAAATAAGGGGAGCAAAGAGATCCACGAAATACAGATGTAACTCTGTGAGTGGAAGTCACACATCACAGAGCAGTTTCTCAGACAGCTTCTTTCCAGATTTCATCTGAGGATATTTCCTTTTTCACCATAGCCCTCTAGGGCTTCCAAATATCACTTTGCCAATTCCACAAGAACTGTCTTAGCAAAAGGCTTCTTGAGGGGAAAGCTGTAACTCTGTGAGATGATTTCACAGAACACAAAGAAGTTTCTCAGAAAGCTTCTTTCTCTTTGTTATCGGAGGATATTTCCTTGGGCCCTATAGTCTTCAAAGGGATCCGAAATATCTGTTCTCAGATTCCACAGAAATAATGCTAGCAAAGAGATCCACGAAAGACAGATGTAACTCTGTGAGTGGAAGTCACACATCACAGAGCAGTTTCTCAGAAAGCTTCTTTCCAGATTTCATCTGAGGATATTTCCTTTTTCACCATAGCCCTCTATGGTCTACCAAATATCACTTTGCCAATTCCACAAGAACTGTCTTAGTAAAAGGCTTCTTGAGGGGAAAGCTGTAACTCTGTGAGATGTTTTCACAGAACACAAAGAAGTTTCTCAGAAAGCTTCTTTCTCCTTGTTATCGGAGGATATTTCCTTTGGCCCTATAGTCTTCAAAGGGATCCGAAATATCTGTTCTCAGATTCCACAGAAATAAGGCTAACAAAGAAATCCACGAAATACAGATGTAATTCTGTGAGTGGATCACACATCACATTGCAGTTTCTCACAAAGCTTCTTTCCAGATTTCATCTGAGGATATTTCCTTTTTCACCATAGCCCTCTAGGGGCTTCCAAATATCACTTTGCCAATTCCACAAGAACTGTCTTACGAAAGGCTTCTTGAGGGGAAAGCTGTAACTCTGTGAGATGATTTCACAGAACACAAAGAAGTTTCTCAGAAAGCTTCTTTCTCTTTGTTATCGGAGGATATTTCCTTGGGACCCATAGTCTTCAAAGTGATCCGAAATATCTGTTCTCAGATTCCACAGAAATAAGGGTAGCAAAGAGATCCACGAAATACACATGTAACTCTGTGAGTGGAAGTCACACATCACAGAGCAGTTTCTCAGAAAGCTTCTTTCCAGATTTCATCTGAGGATATTTCCTCTTTCACCATAGCCCTCTATGGGCTTCCAAATATCACTTTGCCAATTCCACAAGAACTGTCTTAGCGAAAGACTTCTTGACGGGAAAGCTGTAACTCTGTGAGATGATTTCACAGAACACAAAGAAGTTTCTCAGAAATCTTCTTTCTCTTTGTAATCGGAGGATATTTCCTTTGGCCCTATAGTCTTCAAAGGGATCCGAAATATCTGTTCTCAGATTCCACAGAAATAAGGCTAGCAAAGAGATCCACGAAATACAGATGTAACTCTGTGAGTGGAAGTCACACATCACAGAGCAGTTTCTCAGAAAGCTTCCTTCCAGATTTCATCTGAGGATATTTCCTTTTTCACCGTAGCCCTCTACGGGCTTCCAAATATCACTTTGCCAATTCCACAAGAACTGTCTTAGCGGAAGGCTTCTTGAGGGGAAAGCTGTAAATCTGTGAAATGATTTCACGGAACACAAAGAAGTTTCTCAGAAAGCTTCTTTCTCTTTGTTTTCGGAGGACATTTACTTTGGCCCTATGGTCTTCAAAGGGATCCGAAATATCTGTTCTCAGATTCCACAGAAATAAGGCTAGCAAAGAGATCCACGAAATACAGATGTAACTCTGTGAGTGGAAGTCACACATCTCAGAGCAGTTTCTCAGAAAGCTTCATTCCAGATTTCATCTGAGGATATTTCCTTTTCCACCAGAGCCCTCTATGGGCTTCCAAATATCACTTTGCCAATTCCACAAGAACTGTCTTCGCGAAAGGCTTCTTGAGGGGAAAGCTGTAACTCTGTGAGATGATTTCACAGAAAACAAAGAAGTTTCTCAGAAAGCTTCTTTCTCTTTGTTATCGGAGGATATTTCCTTGGGCCCTATAGACTTCAAAGGGATCCGAAATATCTGTTCTCAGATTCCAGAGAAATAAGGCTAGCAAAGAGACCCACGAAAGACAGATGTAACTCTGTGAGTGGAAGTCACACATCACAGAGCAGTTTCTCAGAAAGCTTCTTTCCAGATTTCATCTGAGGATATTTCCTTTTTCACCATAGCCCTCTATGGGCTACCAAATATCACTTTGCCAATTCCACAAGAACTGTCTTAGGAAAAGGCTTCTTGAGGAGAAAGCTGTAACTCTGTGAGATGATTTCACAGAACACAAAGAAGTTTCTCAGAAAGCTTCTTTCTCCTTGTTATCGGAGGATATTTCCTTTGGCCCTAAAGTCTTCAAAAGGATCCGAAATATCTCTTCTCAGATTCCACAGAAATAAGGCTAACAAAGAAATCCACGAAATACAGACGTAACTCTGTGAGTGGATCACACATCACAGAGAAGTTTCTCAGAAAGCTTCTTTCCAGATTTCATCTGAGTATATTTCGTTTTTCACCATAGCCCTCTATGGGCTTCCAAATATCACTTTGCCAATTCCACAAGAACTGTCTTTGCGAAAGGCTTCTTGAGGGGAAAGCTGTAACTCTCTGAGATGATTTCACAGAACACAAAGAAGTTTCTCAGAAAGCTTCTTTCTCTTTGTTATCGGAGGATATTTCCTTTGGCCCTATAGTCTTGAAAGGGATCCGAAATATCTGTTCTCAGAATCCACAGAAATAAGGCTAGCAAAGAGATCCACGAAATACAGATGTAACTCTGTGAGTGGAAGTCACACATGACATAGCAGTTACTCAGAAAGCTTCTTTCCAGATTTCATCTAAGGATATTTCCTTTTTCACCATAGCCCTCTATGGGCTACCAAATATCACTTTGCCAATTCCACAAGAACAGTCTTAGCAAAAGACTTCTTGAGGGGAAGCTATAACTCTGTGAGATGATTGCGCAGAACACAAAGAAGTTTCTCAGAAAGCTTCTTTCTCCTTGTTATCGGAGGATATTTCCTTTGGCCCTATAGTCTTCAAAGGGATCCGAAATATCTGTTCTCAGATTCCACAGAAATAAGGGTAGCAAAGAGATCCACGAAATACAGATGTAACTCTATGAGTGGAAGTCACACATCACAGAGCAGTTTCTCAGAAAGCGTCTTTCCAGATTTCATCTGAGGATATTTCCTTTTTCACCATAGCCCTCTATGGGTTTCCAAATATCACTTTGCCAATTCCACAAGAACTATCTTACCGAAAGGCTTCTTGAGGGGAAAGCTGTAACTCTGTGAGATGATTTCACAGAACACAAAGAAGTTTCTCAGAAATCTTCTTTCTTTTTGTAATCGGAGGATATTTCCTTTGGCCCTATAGTCTTCAAAGGGATCCGAAATATCTCTTCTCAGATTTCACAGAAATAAGGCTAGCAAAGAGATCCACGAAATACAGATGTAACACTGTGAGTGGAAGTCACACATCACAGAGCAGTTTCTCAGAAAGCTTCTTTCCAGATTTCATCTGAGGATATTTCCTTTTCCACCATAGCCCTCTATGGGCTTCCAAATATCACTTTGCCAATTCCACAAGAACTGTCTTAGCGAAAGGCTTCTTGAGGGGAAAGCTGTAACTCTGTGAGATGATTTCCCAGAAAACAAAGAAGTTTCTCAGAAAGCTTCTTTCTCTTTGTTATCGGAGGATATTTCCTTGGGCCCTATAGTTTTCAAAGGGATGCGAAATATCTGTTCTCAGATTCCAGAGAAATTAGGCTGGCAAAGAGACCCACGAAAGACAGATGTAACTCTGTGAGTGGAAGTCACACATCACAGAGCAGTTTCTCAGAAAGCTTCTTTCCAGATTTCATCTGAGGATATTTCCTTTTTCACCATAGCCCTCTATGGGCTACCAAATATCACTTTGCCAATTCCACAAGAACTGTCTTAGCAAAAAGGCTTCTTGAGGGGAAAGCTGTAACTCTGTGAGATGATTTCACAAAAAACAAAGAAGTTTCTCAGAAAGCTTCTTTCTCTTTGTTATCGGAGGATATTTCCTTGGGCCCTATAGTCTTCTAAGGGATCCGAAATATCTGTTCTCAGATTCCACAGAAATAAGGCTAGCAAAGAGATCCACGAAATACAGATGTAACTCTGTGAGTGGAAGTCACACATCACAGAGCAGTTTCTCAGAAAGCTTCTTTCCAGATTTCATCTCTGGATATTTCCTTTTTCACCATAGCCCTCTAAGGGCTACCAAATATCACTTTGCCAATTCCACAAGAACTGTCTTAGCAAAAGGCTTCTTGAGGGGAAAGCTGTAACTCTGTGAGATGATATCACAGAACACAAAGAAGTTTCTCAGAAAGCTTCTTTCTCCTTGTTATCGGAGGATATTTCCTTTGGCCCTATAGTCTTCAAAGGGATCCGAAATATCTGTTCTCAGATTCCACAGAAATAAGGCTAACAATGAAATCCACGAAATACAGACGTAACTCTGTGAGTGGATCACACAACTCAGAGAAGTTTCTCAGAAAGCTTCTGTCCAGATTTCATCTGAGGATATTTCCTTTTTCACCATAGCCCTCTATGGGCTTCCAAATATCACTTTGCCAATTCCACAAGAACTGTCTTAGCGAAAGGCTTCTTGAGGGGAAAGCTGTAACTCTGTGAGATGATTTTACAAAACACAAAGAAGTTTCTCAGAAAGCTTCTTTCTCTTTGTTATCGGAGGATATTTCCTTTGGCCCTATATTCTTCAAAGGGATCCGAAATATCTGTTCTCAGATTCCACAGAAATAAGGCTAGCAAAGAGATCCACGAAATACAGATGTAACTCTGTGAGTGGAAGTCACACATGACAAAGCAGTTTCTCAGAAAGCTTCTTTCCAGATTTCATCTGAGGATATTTCCTTTTTCACCATAGCCCTCTATGGGCTTCCAAATATCACTTTGCCAATTCCACAAGAACTGTCTTAGCGAAGGCTTCTTGAGGGGAAAGCTGTAAATCTGTGAGATGATTTCTAAGAACAGAAAGATGTTTCTCAGAAAGCTTCTTTCTCTTTGTTATCGGAGGACATTTCCTTTGGCCCTATAGTCTTCAAAGGGATCCGAAATATCTGTTCTCAGATTCCACAGAAATAAGGCTAGCAATGAGATCCACGAAATACCGATGTAACTCTGTGAGTGGAAGTCACACATCACAGAGCAGTTTCTTAGAAAGCTTCTTTCCAGATTTCATCTGAGGATATTTCCTTTTCCACCATAGCCTTCTATGGGCTTCCAAATATCACTTTGCCAATTCCACGAGAACTGTCTTAGCGAAAGGCTTCTTGAGGGGAAAGCTGTAACTCTGTGAGATGATTTCACAGAACACAAAGAAGTTTCTCAGAAAGCTTCTTTCTCCTTGTTTTCGGAGGATATTTCCTTTGGCTCTATAGACTTCAAAGGGATCCGAAATATCTGTTCTCAGATTCCACAGAAATAAGGCTAACAAAGAAATCCGCGAAATACAGATGTAACTCTGTGAGTGGATCACAAATCACAGTGCAGTTTCTCAGAAAGCTTCTTTCAAGATTTCATCTGAGGATATTTCCTATTTCACCATAGCCCTCTATGTGCTTCCAAACATCACTTTGCCAATTCCACAAGAACTGTCTTAGCTAAAGGCTTCTTGAGGGGAAAGCTGTAACTCTGTGAGATGATTTCACAGAACACAAAGAAGTTTCTGAGAAAGCTTCTTTCTCTTTGTTATCGGAGGATATTTCCTTTGGCCCTATAGTCTTCAAAGGGATCCGAAATATCTTTTCTCAGATTCCACAGAAATAAGGGTAGCAAAGAGATCCACGAAATACAGATGTAACTCTGTGAGAGGAAGTCACACATCACAGAGCAGTTTCTCAGAAACTTCTTTCCAGATATCATCTGAGGATATTTCCTTTTTCACCATAGCCCTCTATGGGCTACCAAATATCACTTTGCCAATTCCACAAGGACTGTCATAGCAAAAGGCTACTTGAGGGGAAAGCTGTAACTCTATGAGATGATTTCACAGAACACAAAGAAGTTTCTCAGAAAGCTTCTTTCTCCTTGTTATCGGAGGATATTTCCTTTGGACCTATAGTCTTCAAAGGGATCCGAAATATCTGTTCTCAGATTCCAGAGAAATAAGGCAAGCAAAGAGATCCACGAAATACAGATGTAACTCTATGAGATGAATTAACAGAACACTAAGCAGTTTCTCAGAAAGCTTCTTTCCAGATTTCATCTGAGGATATTTCCTTTTTCACCATAGCCCTGTATGGGCTTCCAAATATCACTTTGCCAATTCCACAAGAACTGTCTTAGCGAAAGGCTTCTTGAGGGGACAGCTGTAAATCTGTGAGATGATTTCACAGAACACAAAGAAGTTTCTCAGAAAGCTTCTTTCTCTTTGTTATCGGAGGACAT
The DNA here is from genome assembly GCF_043159975.1 of Macaca nemestrina. Taxonomy (NCBI): domain Eukaryota; kingdom Metazoa; phylum Chordata; class Mammalia; order Primates; family Cercopithecidae; genus Macaca; species Macaca nemestrina. The sequence goes on from NC_092140.1 coordinate 63,649,602, forward strand.
TTCCTTTGGCCCTATAGACTTCAAAGGGATCCGAAATATCTGTTCTCAGATTCCACAGAAATAAGGGTAGCAAAGAGATCCACGAAATACAGATATAACTCTGTGAGTGGAAGTCACACATCACAGAGCAGTTTCTCAGAAAGCTTCTTTCCAGATTTCATCTGAGGATATTTCCTTTTTCACCATAGCCCTCTAGGGCTTCCAAATATCACTTTGCCAATTCCACAAGAACTGTCTTAGCGAAAGGCTTCTTGAGGGGAAAGCTGTAACTCTGTGAGATGATTTCACAGAACACAAAGAAGTTTCTCAGAAAGCTTCTTTCTCTTTGTTATCGGAGGATATTTCCTTGGGCCCTATAGTCTTCAAAGGGATCCGAAATATCTGTTCTCAGATTCCACAGAAATAAGGCTAGCAAAGAGATCCACGAAAGACAGATGTAACTCTGTGAGTGGAAGTCACACATCACAGAGCAGTTTCTCAGAAAGCTTCTTTCCAGATTTCATCTGAGGATATTTCCTTTTTCACCAGAGCCCTCTATGGTCTACCAAATATCACTTTGCCAATTCCACAAGAACTGTCTTAGCAAAAGGCTTCTTGAGGGGAAAGCTGTAACTCTGTGAGATGTTTTCACAGAACACAAAGAAGTTTCTCAGAAAGCTTCTTTCTCCTTGTTATCGGAGGATATTTCCTTTGGCCCTATAGTCTTCAAAGGGATCCGAAATATCTGTTCTCAGATTCCACAGAAATAAGGCTAACAAAGAAATCCACGAAATACAGATGTAATTCTGTGAGTGGATCACACATCACATTGCAGTTTCTCACAAAGCTTCTTTCCAGATTTCATCTGAGGATATTTCCTTTTTCACCATAGCCCTCTAGGGACTTCCAAATATCACTTTGCCAATTCCACAAGAACTGTCTTACGAAAGGCTTCTTGAGGGGAAAGCTGTAACTCTGTGAGATGATTTCACAGAACACAAAGAAGTTTCTCAGAAAGCTTCTTTCTCTTTGTTATCGGAGGATATTTCCTTGGGACCCATAGTCTTAAATGGGATCCGAAATATCTGTTCTCAGATTCCACAGAAATAAGGGTAGCAAAGAGATCCACGAAATACAGATGTAACTCTGTGAGTGGAAGTCACACATCACAGAGCAGTTTCTCAGAAAGCTTCTTTCCAGATTTCATCTGAGGATATTTCCTCTTTCACCATAGCCCTCTATGGGCTTCCAAATATCACTTTGCCAATTCCACAAGAACTGTCTTAGCGAAAGACTTCTTGAGGGGAAAGCTGTAACTCTGTGAGATGATTTCACAGAACACAAAGAAGTTTCTCAGAAATCTTCTTTCTCTTTGTAATCGGAGGATATTTCCTTTGGCCCTATGGTCTTCAAAGGGATCCGAAATATCTGTTCTCAGATTCCACAGAAATAAGGCTAGCAAAGAGACCCACGAAAGACAGATGTAACTCTGTGAGTGGAAGTCACACATCACAGAGCAGTTTCTCAGAAAGCTTCTTTCCAGATTTCATCTGAGGATATTTCCTTTTTCACCATAGCCCTCTATGGGCTACCAAATATCACTTTGCCAATTCCACAAGAACTGTCTTAGCAAAAAGGCTTCTTGGGGGGAAAGCTGTAACTCTATGAGATGATTTCACAAAAAACAAAGAAGTTTCTCAGAAAGCTTCTTTCTCTTTGTTATCGGAGGATATTTCCTTGGGCCCTATAGTCTTCAAAGGGATCCGAAATATCTGTTCTCAGATTCCAGAGAAATAAGGCTAGCAAAGAGACCCACGAAAGACAGATGTAACTCTGTGAGTGGAAGTCACACATCACAGAGCAGTTTCTCAGAAAGCTTCTTTCCAGATTTCATCTGAGGATATTTCCTTTTTCACCATAGCCCTCTATGGGCTACCAAATATCACTTTGCCAATTCCACAAGAACTGTCTTAGCAAAAAGGCTTCTTGGGGGGAAAGCTGTAACTCTGTGAGATGATTTCACAAAAAACAAAGAAGTTTCTCAGAAAGCTTCTTTCTCTTTGTTATCGGAGGATATTTCCTTGGGCCCTATAGTCTTCAAAGGGATCCGAAATATCTGTTCTCAGATTCCACAGAAATAAGGCTAGCAAAGAGATCCACGAAATACAGATGTAACTCTGTGAGTGGAAGTCACACATCACAGAGCAGTTTCTCAGAAAGCTTCTTTCCAGATTTCATCTCTGGATATTTCCTTTTTCACCATAGCCCTCTATGGGCTACCAAATATCACTTTGCCAATTCCACAAGAACTGTCTTAGCAAAAGGCTTCTTGAGGGGAAAGCTGTAACTCTGTGAGATGATATCACAGAACACAAAGAAGTTTCTCAGAAAGCTTCTTTCTCCTTGTTATCGGAGGATATTTCCTTTGGCCCTATAGTCTTCAAAGGGATCCGAAATATCTGTTCTCAGATTCCACAGAAATAAGGCTAACAATGAAATCCACGAAATACAGACGTAACTCTGTGAGTGGATCACACAACTCAGAGAAGTTTCTCAGAAAGCTTCTTTCCAGATTTCATCTGAGGATATTTCCTTTTTCACCATAGCCCTCTATGGGCTTCCAAATATCACTTTGCCAATTCCACAAGAACTGTCTTAGCGAAAGGCTTCTTGAGGGGAAAGCTGTAACTCTGTGAGATGATTTTACAAAACACAAAGAAGTTTCTCAGAAAGCTTCTTTCTCTTTGTTATCGGAGGATATTTCCTTTGGCCCTATATTCTTCAAAGGGATCCGAAATATCTGTTCTCAGATTCCACAGAAATAAGGCTAGCAAAGAGATCCACGAAATACAGATGTAACTCTGTGAGTGGAAGTCACACATGACAAAGCAGTTTCTCAGAAAGCTTCTTTCCAGATTTCATCTGAGGATATTTCCTTTTTCACTATAGCCCTCTATGGGCTTCCAAATATCACTTTGCCAATTCCACAAGAACTGTCTTAGCGAAGGCTTCTTGAGGGGAAAGCTGTAAATCTGTGAGATGATTTCTAAGAACACAAAGATGTTTCTCAGAAAGCTTCTTTCTCTTTGTTATCGGAGGACATTTCCTTTGGCCCTATAGACTTCAAAGGGATCCGAAATATCTGTTCTCAGATTCCACAGAAATAAGGCTAACAAAGAAATCCGCGAAATACAGATGTAACTCTGTGAGTGGATCACAAATCACAGTGCAGTTTCTCAGAAAGCTTCTTTCAAGATTTCATCTGAGGATATTTCCTATTTCACCATAGCCCTCTATGTGCTTCCAAACATCACTTTGCCAATTCCACAAGAACTGTCTTAGCGAAAGGCTTCTTGAGGGGAAAGCTGTAACTCTGTGAGATGATTTCACAGAACACAAAGAAGTTTCTCAGAAAGCTTCTTTCTCTTTGTTATCGGAGGATATTTCCTTTGGCCCTATAGTCTTCAAAGGGATCCGAAATATCTTTTCTCAGATTCCACAGAAATAAGGGTAGCAAAGAGATCCACGAAATACAGATGTAACTCTGTGAGAGGAAGTCACACATCACAGAGCAGTTTCTCAGAAAGCTTCTTTCCAGATTTCATCTGAGGATATTTCCTTTTTCACCATAGCCCTCTATGGGCTACCAAATATCACTTGGCCAATTCCACAAGGACTGTCATAGCAAAAGGCTACTTGAGGGGAAAGCTGTAACTCTGTGAGATGATTTCACAGAACACAAGGAAGTTTCTCAGAAAGCTTCTTTCTCCTTGTTATCGGAGGATATTTCCTTTGGACCTATAGTCTTCAAAGGGATCCGAAATATCTGTTCTCAGATTCCAGAGAAATAAGGCAAGCAAAGAGATCCACGAAATACAGATGTAACTCTATGAGATGAATTAACAGAACACTAAGCAGTTTCTCAGAAAGCTTCTTTCCAGATTTCATCTGAGGATATTTCCTTTTTCACCATAGCCCTCTATGGGCTTCCAAATATCACTTTGCCAATTCCACAAGAACTGTCTTAGCGAAAGGGTTCTTGAGGGGAAAGCTGTAACTCTGTGAGATGATTTCACAGAACACAAAGAAGTTTCTCAGAAAGCTTCTTTCTCTTTGATATCGGAGGATATTTCCTTTGGACCCATAGACTTCAAAGGGATCCGAAATATCTGTTCTCAGATTCCACAGAAATAAGGCTAGCAAAGAGATCCACGAAATACAGATGTAACTCTGTGAGTGGAAGTCACACATCACAGAGCAGTTTCTCAGAAAGCATCTTTCCAGATTTCATCTGAGGATATTTCCTTTTTCACCATAGCCCTCTATGGTCTACCAAATATCACTTTGTCAATTCCACAAGAACTGTCTTAGCGAAAGGCTTCTTGAGGGGAAAGCTGTAACTCTGTGAGATTTTTTCACAGAACACAAAGAAGTTTCTCAGAAAGCTTCTTTCTCTTTGTTATCGGAGGATATTTCCTTGGGACCTATAGTCTTCAAAGGGATCCGAAATATCTGTTCTCAGATTCCACAGAAATAAGGGTAGCAAAGAGATCCACGAAATACAGATGTAACTCTGTGAGTGGAAATCACACATCACAGAGCAGTTTCTCAGAAAGCTTCTTTCCAGATTTCATCTGAGGATATTTCCTTTTTCTCCGTAGCCCTCTATGGGTTTCCAAATATCACTTTGCCAATTCCACAAGAACTGTCTTACCGAAAGGCTTCTTGAGGGGAAAGCTGTAACTCTGTGAGATGATTTCACAGAACACAAAGAAGTTTCTCAGAAAGCTTCTTTCTCTTTGTTATCGGAGGATATTTCCTTGGGACCTATAGTCTTCAAAGGGATCCGAAATATCTTTTCTCAGATTCCACAGAAATAAGGCTAGCAAAGAGATCCAGGAAATACAGATGTAACTCTGTGAGTGGAAGTCACACATCACAGAGCAGTTTCTCAGAAAGCTTCTTTCCAGATTTCATCTGAGGATATTTCCTTTTTCACCATAGCCCTCTATGGGCTTCCAAATATCACTTTGCCAATTCCACAAGAACTGTCTTAGCGAAAGGCTTCTTGAGGGGAAAGCTGTAACTCTGTGAGATGATTTCAAAGAACACAAAGAAGTTTCTCAGAAATCGTCTTTCTCTTTGTAATCGGAGGATATTTCCTTTGGCCCTATAGTCTTCAAAGGGATCCGAAATATCTCTTCTCAGATTCCACAGAGATAAGGCTAGCAAAGAGATCCACGAAATAAAGATGTAACTCTGTGAGTGGAAGTCACACATCACAGAGCAGTTTCTCAGAAAGCTTCTTTCCATATTTCATCTGAGGATATTTCCTTTTCCACCATAGCCCTCTATGGGCTTCCAAATATCACTTTGCCAATTCCACAAGAACTGTCTTAGCGAAAGGCTTCTTGAGGGGAAAGCTGTAACTCTGTGAGATGATTTCACAGAAAACAAAGAAGTTTCTCAGAAAGCTTCTTTCTCTTTGTTATCGGAGGACATTTCCTTGGGCCCTACAGTCTTCAAAGGGATCCGAAATATCTGTTCTCAGATTCCACAGAAATAAGGCAAGCAAAGAGATCCACGAAATACAGATGTAACTCTGTGAGTGGAAGTCACACATCACAGAGCAGTTTCTCAGAAAGCTTCTTTCCAGATTTCATCTGAGGATATTTCCTTTTTCACCATAGCCCTCTATGGGCTTCCAAATATCACTTTGCCAATTCCACAAGAACTGTCTTAGCGAAAGGGTTCTTGAGGGGAAAGCTGTAACTCTGTGAGATGATTTCACAGAACACAAAGAAGTTTCTCAGAAAGCTTCTTTCTCTTTGATATCGGAGGATATTTCCTTTGGACCCATAGACTTCAAAGAGATCCGAAATATCTGTTCTCAGATTCCACAGAAATAAGGCTAGCAAAGAGATCCACGAAATACAGATGTAACTCTGTGAGTGGAAGTCACACATCACAGAGCAGTTTCTCAGAAAGCATCTTTCCAGATTTCATCTGAGGATATTTCCTTTTTCACCATAGCCCTCTAGGGGTTCGAAATATCACTTTGCCAATTCCACAAGAAATGTCTCAGCGAAAGGCTTCTTGAGGGGAAAGCTGTAACTCTGTGAGATGATTTCACAGAACACAAAGAAGTATCTCAGAAAGCTTCCTTCTCTTTGATATCGGAGGATATTTCCTTTGGCCCTATAGTCTTCAAAGGGATCCGAAATATCTCTTCTCAGATTCCACAGAAATAAGGCTAGCAAAGAGATCCACGAAATACTGATGTAACTCTGTGATTGGAAGTCACACATCACAGAGCAGTTTCTCAGAAAGCTTCTTTCCCGAATTCATGTGAGGATATTTCCTTTTTCTCCATAGCCCTCTATGGGCTTCCAAATATCACTTTGCCAATTCCACAAGAACTGTCTTAGCTAAAGGCTTCTTGAGGGGAAAGCTGTAACTCTGTGAGATGATTTCACAGAACACAAAGAAGTTTCTAGGAAAGCTTCTTTCTCTTTGTTATCGGAGGATATTTCCTTTGGCCATATAGCCTTCAAAGGGATCCGAAATATCTGTTCTGAAATTCCACAGAAATAAGGCTAGCAAAGAGATCCACGAAATACAGATGTAACTCTGTGAGTGGAAGTCAAACATCACAGAACAATTTCTCAGAAAGCTTCTTTCCACATTTCATCTGAGGATATTTCCTTTTTCACCATAGCCCTCCATGGGCTTCCAAATATCACTTTGCCAAGTCCACAAGAACTGTCTTAGCGAAAGGCTTCTTGAGGGGAAAGCTGTAACTCTGTGAGATGATTTCAGAGAACACAAAGAAGTTTCTTAGAAAGCTTCTTTCTCTTTGTTATCGGAGGATATTTTCTTGGGCCTATAGTCTTCAAAGGGATCATAAATATCTTTCTCAGATTCCACAGAAATAAGGATAGCAAAGAGATCCACGAAATACAGATGTAACTCTGTGAGTGGAAGTCACACATCACAGAGCAGTTTCTCAGAAAGCTTCTTTCCAGATTTCATCTGAGGATATTTCCTTTTTCACCATAGCCCTCTATGGACTTCCAAATATCACTTTGCCAATTCCACAAAAACTGTCTTAGCGAAAGGCTTCTTGAGGGGAAAGCTGTAACTCTGTAAGATGATTTCACAGAACACAAAGAAGTTTCCAGAAAGCTTCTTTCCCTTTGTTATCGGAGGATATTTCCTTTGGCCCTATAGTCTTCAAAGGGATCCGAAATATCTCTTCTCAGATTCCACAGAAATAAGGCTAGCAAACAGATCCACGAAATACAGATGTAACTCTGTGAGTGGAAGTCACACATCACAGAGCAATTATCAGAAAGCTTCTTTCCAGATTTCATCTGAGGATATTTCCTTTTTCACCATAGCCCTCTATGGGCTTCCAAATATCACTTTGCCAATTCCACAAGAACTGTCTTAGCGAAAGGCTTCTTGAGGGGAAAGCTGTAACTCTGTGAGATGATTTCACAGAGCACAAAGAAGTTTGTCAGAAAACTTCTTTTTCTGTGTTATCGGAGGATATTTACTCTGGCCGTATAGTCTTCAAAGGGATCCGAAATATCTGTTCTGAGATTCCAGAGAAATAAGGGTATCAAAGAGATCCACAAAATACAGATGTTACTCTGTGAGTGGAAGTCAGACATCACAGAGCAGTTTCTCAGAAAGCTTCTTTCCAGATTTCATCTGAGGATATTTCCTTTTTCACCATAGCCCTCTATGGGCTTCCAAATATCACTTTGCCAATTCCACAATAACTGTCTTAGCGAAAGGCTTCTTGAGGGGAAAGCTGTAACTCGGTGAGATGATTTCACAGAACACAAAGAAGTTTCTCAGAAAGCTTCTTTCTCTTTGTTATCGTAGGATATTTCCTTTGGCCCTATAGTCTTCAAAGGGAACCGAAATATCTGTTCTCAGATTCCACAGAAATAAGGCTAACAAAGAAATGCACGAAATACAGATGTAACACTGTGAGTGGAAGTCACACAACACAGAGCACTTTCTCAGAAAACTTCTTTCCAGATTTATCTGAGGATATTTCCTTTTTCACCATAGCCCTCTAGGGGTTCGAAATATCACTTTGCCAATTCCACAAGAACTGTCTTAGCGAAAGGCTTCTTGAGGGGAAAGCTGTAACTCTGTGAGATGATTTCACAGAACACAAAGAAGTATCTCAGAAAGCTTCCTTCTCTTTGATATCGGAGGATATTTCCTTTGGCCCTATAGTCTTCAAAGGGATCCGAAATATCTCTTCTCAGATTCCACAGAAATAAGGCTAGCAAAGAGATCCACGAAATACTGATGTAACTCTGTGATTGGAAGTCACACATCACAGAGCAGTTTCTCAGAAAGCTTCTTTACTGAATTCATGTGAGGATATTTCCTTTTTCTCCATAGCCCTCTATGGGCTTCCAAATATCACTTTGCCAATTCCACAAGAACTGTCTTAGCTAAAGGCTTCTTGAGGGGAAAGCTGTAACTCTGTGAGATGATTTCACAGAACACAAAGGAGTTTCTAGGAAAGCTTCTTTCTCTTTGTTATCGGAGGATATTTCCTTTGGCCATATAGCCTTCAAAGGGATCCGAAATATCTGTTCTGAAATTCCACAGAAATAAGGCTAGCAAAGAGATCCACGAAATACAGATGTAACTCTGTGAGTGGAAGTCAAACATCACAGAACAGTTTCTCAGAAAGCTTCTTTCCACATTTCATCTGAGGATATTTCCTTTTTTACCATAGCCCTCTAAGGGCTTCCAAATATCACTTTGCCAAGTCCACAAGAACTGTCTTAGCGAAAGGCTTCTTGAGGGGAAAGCTGTAACTCTGTGAGATGATTTCAGAGAACACAAAGAAGTTTCTTAGAAAGCTTCTTTCTCTTTGTTATCGGAGGATATTTTCTTGGGCCTATAGTCTTCAAAGGGATCATAAATATCTTTCTCAGATTCCACAGAAATAAGGATAGCAAAGAGATCCACGAAATACAGATGTAACTCTGTGAGTGGAAGTCACACATCACAGAGCAGTTTCTCAGAAAGCTTCTTTCCAGATTTCATCTGAGGATATTTCCTTTTTCACCATAGCCCTCTATGGACTTCCAAATATCACTTTGCCAATTCCACAAAAACTGTCTTAGCGAAAGGCTTCTTGAGGGGAAAGCTGTAACTCTGTAAGATGATTTCACAGAACACAAAGAAGTTTCCAGAAAGCTTCTTTCCCTTTGTTATCGGAGGATATTTCCTTTGGCCCTATAGTCTTCAAAGGGATCCGAAATATCTCTTCTCAGATTCCACAGAAATAAGGCTAGCAAACAGATCCACGAAATACAGATGTAACTCTGTGAGTGGAAGTCACACATCACAGAGCAATTATCAGAAAGCTTCTTTCCAGATTTCATCTGAGGATATTTCCTTTTTCACCATAGCCCTCTATGGGCTTCCAAATATCACTTTGCCAATTCCACAAGAACTGTCTTAGCGAAAGGCTTCTTGAGGGGAAAGCTGTAACTCTGTGAGATGATTTCACAGAGCACAAAGAAGTTTGTCAGAAAACTTCTTTTTCTGTGTTATCGGAGGATATTTACTCTGGCCGTATAGTCTTCAAAGGGATCCGAAATATCTGTTCTGAGATTCCAGACAAATAAGGGTATCAAAGAGATCCACAAAATACAGATGTTACTCTGTGAGTGGAAGTCAGACATCACAGAGCAGTTTCTCAGAAAGCTTCTTTCCAGATTTCATCTGAGGATATTTCCTTTTTCACCATAGCCCTCTATGGGCTTCCAAATATCACTTTGCCAATTCCACAATAACTGTCTTAGCGAAAGGCTTCTTGAGGGGAAAGCTGTAACTCGGTGAGATGATTTCACAGAACACAAAGAAGTTTCTCAGAAAGCTTCTTTCTCTTTGTTATCGGAGGATATTTCCTTGGGCCTATAGTCTTCAAAGGGATCCGAAATATCTCTTCTCAGATTCCATAGAAATAAGGCTAGCAAAGAGATCCACGAAATACAGATGTAACTCAGTGAGTGGAAGTCACACATGACAGAGCAGTTTCTCAGAAAGCTTCTTTCCAGATTTCATCTGAGGATATTTCCTTTTTCACCATAGCCCTCCATGGGCTTCCAAATATCACTTTGCCAATTCCACAAGAACTGTCTTAGCGAAAGGCTTCTTGAGGGGAAAGCTGTAACTCTGTGAGATGATTTCAAAGAACACAAAGAAGTTTCTCAGAAAGCTTCTTTCTCTGTGTTATCGGAGGATACTTATTTTGGCCGTATAGTCTTCAAAGGGATCCGAAATATCTGTTCTCAGATTCCACAGAAATAAGGCTAGCAAAGAGATCCACGAAATACTGATGTAACTCTGTGATTGGAAGTCACACATCACAGAGCAGTTTCTCAGAAAGCTTCTTTCCCGAATTCATGTGAGGATATTTCCTTTTTCTCCATAGCCCTCTATGGGCTTCCAAATATCACTTTGCCAATTCCACAAGAACTGTATTAGCTAAAGGCTTCTTGAGGGGAAAGCTGTAACTCTGTGAGATGATTTCACAGAACACAAAGAAGTTTCTAGGAAAGCTTCTTTCTCTTTGTTATCGGAGGATAATTCCTTTGGCCATATAGCCTTCAAAGGGATCCGAAATATCTGTTCTGAAATTCCACAGAAATAAGGCTAGCAAAGAGATCCACGAAATACAGATGTAACTCTGTGAGTGGAAGTCACACATCACAGAGCAGTTTCTCAGAAAGCTTCTTTCCACATTTCATCTGAGGATATTTCCTTTTTTACCATAGCCCTCTAAGGGCTTCCAAATATCACTTTGCCAAGTCCACAAGAACTGTCTTAGCGAAAGGCTTCTTGAGGGGAAAGCTGTAACTCTGTGAGATGATTTCAGAGAACACAAAGAAGTTTCTTAGAAAGCTTCTTTCTCTTTGTTATCGGAGGATATTTTCTTGGGCCTATAGTCTTCAAAGGGATCATAAATATCTTTCTCAGATTCCACAGAAATAAGGATAGCAAAGAGATCCACGAAATACAGATGTAACTCTGTGAGTGGAAGTCACACATCACAGAGCAGTTTCTCAGAAAGCTTCTTTCCAGATTTCATCTGAGGATATTTCCTTTTTCACCATAGCCCTCTATGGACTTCCAAATATCACTTTGCCAATTCCACAAAAACTGTCTTAGCGAAAGGCTTCTTGAGGGGAAAGCTGTAACTCTGTAAGATGATTTCACAGAACACAAAGAAGTTTCCAGAAAGCTTCTTTCCCTTTGTTATCGGAGGATATTTCCTTTGGCCCTATAGTCTTCAAAGGGATCCGAAATATCTCTTCTCAGATTCCACAGAAATAAGGCTAGCAAACAGATCCACGAAATACAGATGTAACTCTGTGAGTGGAAGTCACACATCACAGAGCAATTATCAGAAAGCTTCTTTCCAGATTTCATCTGAGGATATTTCCTTTTTCACCATAGCCCTCTATGGGCTTCCAAATATCACTTTGCCAATTCCACAAGAACTGTCTTAGCGAAAGGCTTCTTGAGGGGAAAGCTGTAACTCTGTGAGATGATTTCACAGAGCACAAAGAAGTTTGTCAGAAAACTTCTTTTTCTGTGTTATCGGAGGATATTTACTCTGGCCGTATAGTCTTCAAAGGGATCCGAAATATCTGTTCTGAGATTCCAGAGAAATAAGGGTATCAAAGAGATCCACAAAATACAGATGTTACTCTGTGAGTGGAAGTCAGACATCACAGAGCAGTTTCTCAGAAAGCTTCTTTCCAGATTTCATCTGAGGATATTTCCTTTTTCACCATAGCCCTCTATGGGCTTCCAAATATCACTTTGCCAATTCCACAAGAACTGTCTTAGCGAAAGGCTTCTTGAGGGGAAAGCTGTAACTCGGTGAGATGATTTCACAGAACACAAAGAAGTTTCTCAGAAAGTTTCTTTCTCTTTGTTATCGGAGGATATTTCCTTGGGCCCTATAGTCTTCAAAGGGATCCGAAATATCTCTTCTCAGATTCCATAGAAATAAGGCTAGCAAAGAGATCCACGAAATACAGATATAACTCAGTGAGTGGAAGTCACACATGACAGAGCAGTTTCTCAGAAAGCTTCTTTCCAGATTTCATCTGAGGATATTTCCTTTTTCACCATAGCCCTCCATGGGCTTCCAAATATCACTTTGCCAATTCCACAAGAACTGTCTTAGCGAAAGGCTTCTTGAGGGGAAAGCTGTAACTCTGTGAGATGATTTCACAGAACACAAAGAAGTTTCTAGGAAAGCTTCTTTCTCTTTGTTATCGGAGGATAATTCCTTTGGCCATATAGCCTTCAAAGGGATCCGAAATATCTGTTCTGAAATTCCACAGAAATAAGGCTAGCAAAGAGATCCACGAAATACAGATGTAACTCTGTGAGTGGAAGTCACACATCACAGAGCAGTTTCTCAGAAAGCTTCTTTCCACATTTCATCTGAGGATATTTCCTTTTTTACCATAGCCCTCTAAGGGCTTCCAAATATCACTTTGCCAAGTCCACAAGAACTGTCTTAGCGAAAGGCTTCTTGAGGGGAAAGCTGTAACTCTGTGAGATGATTTCAGAGAACACAAAGAAGTTTCTTAGAAAGCTTCTTTCTCTTTGTTATCGGAGGATATTTTCTTGGGCCTATAGTCTTCAAAGGGATCATAAATATCTTTCTCAGATTCCACAGAAATAAGGATAGCAAAGAGATCCACGAAATACAGATGTAACTCTGTGAGTGGAAGTCACACATCACAGAGCAGTTTCTCAGAAAGCTTCTTTCCAGATTTCATCTGAGGATATTTCCTTTTTCACCATAGCCCTCTATGGACTTCCAAATATCACTTTGCCAATTCCACAAAAACTGTCTTAGCGAAAGGCTTCTTGAGGGGAAAGCTGTAACTCTGTAAGATGATTTCACAGAACACAAAGAAGTTTCCAGAAAGCTTCTTTCCCTTTGTTATCGGAGGATATTTCCTTTGGCCCTATAGTCTTCAAAGGGATCCGAAATATCTCTTCTCAGATTCCACAGAAATAAGGCTAGCAAACAGATCCACGAAATACAGATGTAACTCTGTGAGTGGAAGTCACACATCACAGAGCAATTATCAGAAAGCTTCTTTCCAGATTTCATCTGAGGATATTTCCTTTTTCACCATAGCCCTCTATGGGCTTCCAAATATCACTTTGCCAATTCCACAAGAACTGTCTTAGCGAAAGGCTTCTTGAGGGGAAAGCTGTAACTCTGTGAGATGATTTCACAGAGCACAAAGAAGTTTGTCAGAAAACTTCTTTTTCTGTGTTATCGGAGGATATTTACTCTGGCCGTATAGTCTTCAAAGGGATCCGAAATATCTGTTCTGAGATTCCAGAGAAATAAGGGTATCAAAGAGATCCACAAAATACAGATGTTACTCTGTGAGTGGAAGTCAGACATCACAGAGCAGTTTCTCAGAAAGCTTCTTTCCAGATTTCATCTGAGGATATTTCCTTTTTCACCATAGCCCTCTATGGGCTTCCAAATATCACTTTGCCAATTCCACAATAACTGTCTTAGCGAAAGGCTTCTTGAGGGGAAAGCTGTAACTCGGTGAGATGATTTCACAGAACACAAAGAAGTTTCTCAGAAAGTTTCTTTCTCTTTGTTATCGGAGGATATTTCCTTGGGCCCTATAGTCTTCAAAGGGATCCGAAATATCTCTTCTCAGATTCCATAGAAATAAGGCTAGCAAAGAGATCCACGAAATACAGATATAACTCAGTGAGTGGAAGTCACACATGACAGAGCAGTTTCTCAGAAAGCTTCTTTCCAGATTTCATCTGAGGATATTTCCTTTTTCACCATAGCCCTCCATGGGCTTCCAAATATCACTTTGCCAATTCCACAAGAACTGTCTTAGCGAAAGGCTTCTTGAGGGGAAAGCTGTAACTCTGTGAGATGATTTCAAAGAACACAAAGAAGTTTCTCAGAAAGCTTCTTTCTCTGTGTTATCGGAGGATACTTATTTTGGCCGTATAGTCTTCAAAGGGATCCGAAATATCTGTTCTCAGATTCCACAGAAATAAGGCTAGCAAAGAGATCCACGAAATACAGATGTAACTCTGTGAATGGAAGTCACACATCACAGAGCAGTTTCTCAGAAAGCTTCTTTCCAGATTTCATCTGAGGATATTTCCTTTTTCACCATAGCCCTCTATGGGCTTCCAAATATCACTTTGCCAATTCCACAAGAACTGTCTTAGCGAAAGGCTTCTTGAGGGGAAAGCTGTAACTCTGTGAGATGATTTCACAGAACACAAAGAAGTTTCTCAGAAAGCTTCTTTCTCCTTGCTATCGGAGGATATTTCCTTTGGCCCTATAGTCTTCAAAGGGATTCGAAATATTTGTTCTCAGATTCCACAGAAATAAGGCAAACAAAGAAATCCACGAAATACAGATGTAACTCTGTGAGTGGAAGTCACACATCACAGAGCAGTTTCTCAGAAAGCTTCTTTCCAGATTTCATCTGAGGATATTTCCTTTTTCACCATAGCCCTCTAGGGGCTTCCAAATATCACTTTGCCAATTCCACAAGAACTGTCTTAGCGAAAGGCTCCTTCAGGGGAAAGCTGTAACTCTGTGAGATGATTTCACAGAACACAAAGAAGTTTCTCAGAAAGCTTCTTTCTCTTTGTTATCGGAGGATAATTCCTTGGGCCCTATAGTCTTCAAAGGGATCCGAAATTTCTGTTTTCAGATTCCTCAGAAATAAGGCTAGCAAAGAGATCCATGAAATACTGATGTAACTCTGTGAGATGAATTAACAGAACACTAATCAGTTTCTCAGAAAGCTTCTTTCCAGATTTCATCTGAGGATATTTCCTTTTTCACCATAGCCCTCTATGGGCTTCCAAATATCACTTTGCCAATTCCACAAGAACTGTCTTAGCGAAAGGCTTCTTGAGGGGAAAGCTGTAACTCTGTGATATGTTTTCACAGAACACAAAGAAGTATCTCAGAAAGCTTCCTTCTCTTTGATATCGGAGGATATTTCCTTTGGCCCTATAGTCTTCAAAGGGATTCGAAATATCTCTTCTCAGATTCCACAGAAATAAGGCTAGCAAAGAGATCCACGAAATACTGATGTAACTCTGTGATTGGAAGTCACACATCACAGAGCAGTTTCTCAGAAAGCTTCTTTCCCGAATTCATCTGAGGATATTTCCTTTTTCTCCATAGCCCTCTATGGGCTTCCAAATATCACTTTGCCAATTCCACAAGAACTGTCTTAGCGAAAGACTTCTTGAGGGGAAAGCTGTAACTCTGTGAGATGATTTCACAGAACACAAAGAAGTTTCTAGGAAAGCTTCTTTCTCTTTGTTATCGGAGGATATTTCCTTTGGCCATATAGCCTTCAAAGGGATCCGAAATATCTGTTCTGAAATTCCACAGAAATAAGGCTAGCAAAGAGATCCACGAAATACATATGTAACTCTGTGAGTGGAAGTCACGCATCACAGAAGAGTTTCTCAGAAAACTTCTTTCCACATTTCATCTGAGGATATTTCCTTTTTTACCATAGCCCTCTAGGGGCTTCCAAATATCACTTGCCAATTCCACAAGAACTGTCTTAGCGAAAGGCTTCTTGAGGGGAAAGCTGTAACTCTGTGAGATGATTTCACAGAACACAAAGAAGTTTCTCAGAAAGTTTCTTTCTCTGTGCTATCAGAGGATATTTCCTTTGGCCCTATAGTCTTCAAAGGGATCCGAAATATCTGTTCTCAGATTCAAACACAAATAAGGCTGGCAAAGAAATCCACGAAATACAGATGTAACTCTTTGAGTGGAAAACACACATCACAGAGCAGTTTCTCAGAAAGCTTCTTTCCAGATTTCATCTGAGGATATTTCCTTTTTCACCATAGCCCCCTATGGGCTTCCAAATATCATTTTGCCAATTCCACAATAACTGTCTTAGTGAAAGGCTTCTTGAGCGGAAAGCTGTAACTCTGTGAGATGATTTCACAGAACACAAAGAAGTTTCTTAGAAAGCTTCTTTCCCTTTGTTATCGGGGGATATTTCCTTTGGCCCTATAGTCTTCTAAGGGATCCGAAATATCTCTTCTCAGATTCCACAGAAATAAGGCTAGCAAAGAGATCCACGAAAGACAGATGTAACTCGGTGAGTGGAAGTCACACATCACAGAGCAGTTTCTCAGAAAGCTTCTTTCCAGATTTCATCTGAGGATATTTCCTTTTTCACCATAGCCCTCTATGGGCTACCAAATATCACTTTGCCAATTCCACAAGAACTGTCTTAGCGAAAGGCTTCTTGGGGGAAATCTGTAACTCTTTGTGATAATTTCACAGAACACAAAGAAGTTTCTCAGAAAGCTTCTTTCTCCTTGTTATCGGAGGATATTTCCTTTGGCCCTATATTCTTCAAAGCTATCCGAAATATCTGTTCTCAGATTCCACAGAAAAAAGGCTAACAAAGAAATGCACGAAATACAGATGTAACTCTGTGAGTGGAAGTCACACATCACAGAACCGGTTTTCAGAAAGCTTCTTTCCAGATTTCATCTGAGGATATTTCCTTTTTCACCATAGCCCTCTATGGACCTACAAATATCACTTTGCCAATTCCACTAGAACTGTCTTAGTGAAAGGCTTCTTGAAGGGAAAGCTGTAACTCTGTGAGATGATTTCACAGAACCCAAAGAAGTTTCTCAGAAAGCTTCTTTCCCTTTGTTATCGGAGGATATTTCCTTTGGCCCTATAGTCTTCAAAGGGATCCTAAATATCTCTTCTCAGATTCCACAGAAATAAGGCTAGCAAGGAGATCCACGAAATACACATGTAAATCTGTGAGATGAATTAACAGAACACTAAGCAGTTTCTCAGAAAGCTTCTTTCCAGATTTCATCTGAGGGTATTTCCTTTTTCACCATAGCCCTTTTTGGGCTACCAAATATCACTTTGCCAATTCCACAAGAACTGTCTTAGCGAAAGGCTTCTTGGGGGAAATCTGTAACTCTGTGAGATGATTTCACAGAACACAAAGAAGTTTCTCAGAAAGCTTCTTTCTCTTTGTTATCGTAGGACATTTGCTTTGGCCCTATAGTCTTCAAAGGGATCCGAATATCTCTTCTCAGATTCCACAGAAATAAGGCTAGCAAAGAGATCCACGAAATACAGATGTAACTCAGTGAGTGGAAGTCACACATGACAGAGCAGTTTCTCAGAAAGCTTCTTTCCAGATTTCATCTGAGGATATTTCCTTTTTCACCATAGCCCTCCATGGGCTTCCAAATATCACTTTGCCAATTCCACAAGAACTGTCTTAGCGAAAGGCTTCTTGAGGGGAAAGCTGTAACTCTGTGAGATGATTTCACAGAACACAAAGAAGTTTCTCAGAAAGCTTCTTTCTCCTTGTTATCGGAGAATATTTCCTTTGGGCCTATAGTCTTCAAAGGGATTCGAAATATCTGTTCTCAGATTCCACAGAAATAAGTCTAACAAAGAAGTCCACGAAATACAGATGTAACTCTGTGAGTGGAAGTCACACATCACAGAGCAGTTTCTCACAAAGCTTCTTTCCAAATTTCATCTGAGGATATTTCCTTTTTCACCATAGCCCTCTAAGGGCTTCCAAATATCACTTTGCCAATTCCACAAGAACTGTCTTAGCGAAAGGCTTCTTGAGGGGAAAGCTGTAACTCTGTGAGATGATTTCACAGAACACAAAGAAGTTTCTCAGAAAGCTTCTTTCTCTTTGTTATCGGAGGATATTTCCTTTGGCCCTATAGTCTTCAAAGGGATCCGAAATATCTGTTCTCAGATTCCACAGAAATAAGGCTAGCAAAGAGATCCACGAAATACAGATGTAACTCAGTGAGTGGAAGTCACACATGACAGAGCAGTTTCTCAGAAAGCTTCTTTCCAGATTTCATCTGAGGATATTTCCTTTTTTACCATAGCCCTCCATGGGCTTCCAAATATCACTTTGCCAATTCCACAAGAACTGTCTTAGCGAAAGGCTTCTTGAGGGGAAAGCTGTAACTCTGTGAGATGATTTCACAGAACACAAAGAAGTTTCTCAGAGAGCCTCTTTCCCTTTGTTATCGGAGGATATTTCCTTTGGCCCTATAGTCTTCAAATGGATCCGAAATATCTCTTCTCAGATTCCACAGAAATAAGGCTAGCAAAGAGATCCACGAAATACAGATGTAACTCTGTGAGTGGAAGTCACACATCACAGAGCAGTTTCTCAGAATTCTTCTTTCCAGATTTCATCTGAGGATATTTCCTTTTTCACCATAGCCCTCCATGGGCTTCCAAATATCACTTTGCCAATTCCACTAGAACTGTCTTAGCGAAAGGCTTCTTGAGGGGAAAGCTGTATCTCTGTGAGATGATTTCACAGAACACAAAGAAGTTTCTCAGAAAGCTTCTTTCTCCTTGTTATCGGAGGATATTTCCTTTGGCCCTATAGTCTTCAAAGGGATCCGAAATATCTCTTCTCAGATTCCACAGAAATAAGGCTAAGAAAGAAATCCACGAAATACAGATGTAACTCTGTGAGTGGAAGTCACACATCACAGAGCAGTTTCTCAGAAAGCTTCTTTCCAGATTTCATCTGAGGATATTTCCTTTTTCACCATAGCCCTCTATGGGCTTCCAAATATCACTTTGCCAATTCCACAAGAACTGTCTTAGCCAAAGGCTTCTTGAGGGGAAAGCTGTAACTCTGTGAGATGATTTCACAGAACACAAAAAAGTTTCTCAGAAAGCTTCTTTCTCTGTGCTATCAGAGGATATTTCCTTTGGCCCTATAGTCTTCAAAGGGATCCGAAATATCTGTTCTCAGATTCCACAGACATAAGGCTAGCAAAGAGATCCACGAAATACAGATGTAACTCTGTGATTGGAAGTCACACATCACAGAGCAGTTTCTCAGAAAGCTTCTTTCCAGATTTCATCTGAGGATATTTTCTTTTTCACCATAGCCCTCTAAGGGCTTCCAAATATCACTTTGCCAATTCCACAAGAACTGTCTTAGCGAAAGGCTTCTTGAGGGGAAGCTGTAACTCTGTGAGATGATTTCAGAGAACACAAAGAAGTTTCTTAGAAAGCTTCTTTCTCTTTGTTATCGGAGGATATTTCCTTGGGCCTATAGTCTTCAAAGGGATCAGAAATATCTGTTCTCAGATTCCACAGAAATAAGGCTAGCAAAGAGATCCACGAAATACAGATGTAACTCAGTGAGTGGAAGTCACACATGACAGAGCAGTTTCTCAGAAAGCTTCTTTCGAGATTTCATCTGAGGATATTTCCTTTTTCACCATAGCCCTCCATGGGCTTCCAAATATCACTTTGCCAATTCCACAAGAACTGTCTTAGCGAAAGGCTTCTGCAGGGGAAAGCTGTAACTCTGTGAGATGATTTCACAGAACACAAAGAAGTTTCTCAGAAAGCTTCTTTCTCTGTATTATCGGAGGATACTTACTTTGGCCGTATAGTCTTCAAAGGGATCCGAAATATCTGTTCTCAGATTCCACAGAAATAAGGCTAGCAAAGAGATCCACGAAATACAGATGTAACTCTGTGAATGGAAGTCACACATCACAGAGCAGTTTCTCAGAAAGCTTCTTTCCAGATTTCATCTGAGGATATTTCCTTTTTCACCATAGCCCTCTATGGGCTTCCAAATATCACTTTGCCAATTCCACAAGAACTGTATTAGCGAAAGGCTTCTTGAGGGGAAAGCTCTAATTTTGTGAGATGATTTCACAGAACACCAAGACGTTTCCCAGAAAGCTTCTTTCTCTTTGTTATCGGAGGATATTTCCTTTGGCCCTGTAGTCTTCAAAGGCATCCGAAATATCTGTTCTCAGATTCCACAGAAATAAGGCTAGCAAAGAGATCCTCGAAATACAGATGTAACTCTGTGAGATGATTTAACAGAACACTCAGCAGTTTCTCAGAAAGCTTCTTTCCAGATTTCATCTGAGGATATTTCCTTTTTCACCATAGCCCTCTATGGGCTTACAAATATCACTTTGCTAATTCCACAAGAACTGTCTTAGCGAAAGGCTTCTTGAGGGGGAAGCTGTAATTCTCTGAGATGATTTCACAGAACACAATGAAGTTTCTCAGAAAGCTTCTTTCTCTTTGTTATCGGAGGATATTTCCTTTGGCCCTATAGTCTTCAAGGGGATCCGAAATATCTGTTCTCAGATTCCACAGAAATAATGCTAGCAAAGAGATCCACGAAATACATATGTAACTCTGTGAGATGAATTAACAGAAGACTAAGCAGTTTCTCAGAAAGCTTCTTTCCAGATTTCATCTGAGGATATTTCCTTTTTCACCATAGCCCTCTATGGGCTGCCAAATATCACTTTGCCAATTCCACAAGAACTCTCTTACCTAAAGGCTTCTTGAGGGGAAAGCTGTAACTCTGCGAGATGATTTCACAGAACACAAAGAAGTTTCCCAGAGAGCTTCTTTCTCTTTGTTATCGGAGGATATTTCCTTTGGCCCTATAGTCTTCAAAGGGATCCGAAATATCTGTTCTCAGATTCCACCGAAATAAGGCTAGCAAAGAGATCCACGAAATACAGATGTAACTCTGTGAGAGGAATTAACAGAACACTAAGCAGTTTCTCAGAAATCTTCTTTCCAGATTTCATCTGAGGATATTTCCTTTTTCACCATAGCCCTCTATGGGCTTCCAAATATCACTTTGCCAATTCCACAAGAACTGTCTTAGCGAAAGGCTTCTTGAGGGGAAAGCTGTAATTTTGTGAGATGATTTCACAGAACACAAAGAAGTTTCTCAGAAAGCTTCTTTCTCTTTGTTATCGGAGGATATATCCTTTGGCCCTATAGTCTTCAAAGGGATCCGAAATATCTGTTCTCAGATTCCACAGAAATAAGGCTAGCAAAGATATCCACGAAATACATAAGTAACTCTGTGAGATGAATTAATAGAAGACTAAGCAGTTTCTCAGAAAGCTTCTTTCCAGATTTCATCTGAGGATATTTCCTTTTTCACCATAGCCCTCTATGGGCTTCCAAATATCACTTTGCCAATTCCACAAGGACTCTCTTAACGAAAGGCTTCTTGAGGGGAAAGCTGTAACTCTGTGAGATGATTTCACAGAACACAAAAATGTTTTCAGAGAGCTTCTTTCTCTTTGTTATCGGAGGACATTTCCTTTGGCCCTGTAGTCTTCAAAGAGATCCGAAATATCTGCTCTCAATTTCCACAGAAATAAGGCTAGCAAAGAGATCCACGAAATACAGATGTAACTCAGTGAGATGAATTAACAGAAGACTAAGCAGTTTTTCAGAAAGCTTCTTTCCAGATTTTATCTGAGGATATTTCCTTTTTCACCATAGACCTCTATTTGCTTCCAAATATCACTTTGCCAATTCCACAAGAACTGTCTTAGCGAAAGGCTTCTTGAGGGGAAAGCTGTAACTTTGTGAGATGATTGCACAGAACACAAAGACGTTTCCCAAAAAGCTTCTTTCTCTTTGTTATCGGAGGATATTTCCTTTGGCCCTATAGTCTTCAAAGGGATCCGAAATATCTGTTCTCAGATTCCACAGAAATAAGGCTAGCAAAGAGATCCACGACATACAGATGTAACTTTGTGAGATGAATTAACAGAACCCTAAGCAGTTTCTCAGAAAGCTTCTTTCCAAATTTCACCTGAGGATATTTCCTTTTTCACCATAGCCCTCTATGGGCTTCCAAATATCACTTTGCCAATTCCACAAGAACTGTCTTAGTGAAAGGCTTCTTGAGGGGGAAGCAGTTACTCTGTGAGATGATTTCACAGAACACAAAGACGTTTCTCAGAAAGCTTCTTTCTCTTTGTTATCGGAGGATATTTCCTTTGGCCCTATAGTCTTCAAAGGGATCCGAAATATCTGTTCTTAGATTCCACGGAAATAAGGCTAGCAAAGAGATCCACGAAATACAGATGTAACTCTGTGAGATGATTTAACAGAACACTAAGCAGTTTCTCAGAAAGCTTCTTTCCAGATTTCATCTGAGGATATTTCCTTTTTCACCATAGCCCTCTAGGGGCTTCCAAATATCACTTTGCCAATTCCACAAGAACTGTCTTAGAGAAAGGCTTCTTGCGGGGGAGGCTGTAATTCTCTGAGATAATTTCACAGAACACAATGAAGTTTCTCAGAAAACTTCTTGCTCTTTGTTATTGGAGGATATTTCCTTTGTCCCTATAGTCTTCAAAGGGTTCCGAAATATCTGTTCTCAGATTCCACAGAAATAATGCTAGCAAAGAGATCCACGAAATACATATGTAACTCTGTGAGATGAATTAACAAACACTAAGTAGTTTCTCAGAAAGCTTCTTTCCAGATTTCATCTGAGGATATTTCCTTTTTCACCATAGCCCTCTATTTGCTTCCAAATATCACTTTGCCAATTCCACATGAACTGTCTTAGCGAAAGGCTTCTTGAGGGGAAACCTGTAACTTTGTGAGATGATTGCACAGAACACACAGACGTTTCCCAGAAAGCTTCTTTCTCTTTGTTATCGGAGGTTATTTCCTTTGGCCCTATAGTCTTCAAAGGGATCCGAAATATCAGTTCTCAGATTCCACAGAAATAAGGCTAGCAAAGAGATCCACGAAATATAGATGTAACTCTGTGAGTGGAAATCACACATCACAGAGCAGTTTCTCAGAACCTTCTTTCCATATTTCAACTGTGGATATTTCCTTTTTCACCATAGCCTCTATGGGCTTCCAAATATCACTTTTTCAATTCCAGAAGAAGTGTCTTAGCGAAAGACTTCTTGAGGGGAAAGCTGTAACTTTGTGAGATGATTTCACAGAACACAAAGATGTTTCTCAGAGAGCTTCTTTCTCTTTGTTATCGGAGGATATTTCCTTTGGCCCTGTAGTCTTCAAAGGGATCCGAAATATCTGTTCTCACATTCCAGAGAAATAAACTAGCAAAGAGATCCACGAAATACAGATGTAACTCTGTGAGATGAATTAATAAACACTAAGTAGTTTCTCAGAAAGCTTCTTTCCAGATTTCATCTGAGGATATTTCCTTTTTCACCGTAGCCCTCTACGGGTTTCCAAATATCATTTTGCCAATTCCACATGAACTGTCTTAGCGAAAGGCTTCTTGAGGGGAAAGCTCTAAATCTGTGAGATGATTTCAAAGAACACAAAGAAGTTTCTCAGAAAGCTTCTTTCTCTTTGTTATCGGAGGATATTTCCTTTGGCCCTATAGTCTTCAAAGGGATCCGAAATATCTATTCTCAGATTCCACAGAAATAAGGCTAGCAAAGAGATCCACGAAATATAGATGTAACTCTGTGAGTGGAAGTCACACATCACAGAGCAGTTTCTCAGAAAGCTTCCTTCCATATTTCAACTGTGGATATTTCCTTTTTCAACATAGCCCTCTAAGGGCTTCCAAATATCACTTTGTCAATTCCAGAAGAAGTGTCTTAGCGAAAGACTTCTTGAAGGGAAAGCTGTACCTCTGTGAGATGATTTCACAGAACACAAAGAAGTTTCTCAGAAAGCTTCTTTCTCTTTGTTATCGGAGGATATTTCCTTTGGCCCTATAGTCTTCAAAGGCATCCGAAATATCTGTTCTCAGATTCCACAGAAATAAGGCTAGCAAAGAGATCCACGAAATACAGATGTAACTCTGTCAGATGAATTAACAGAACACTAAGCAGTTTCTCAGAAAGCTTCTTTACATATTTCATCTGAGGATATTTCCTTTTTCACCATAGTCCTCTACGGGCTTTCAAATATCACTTTGCCAATTCCACAAGAACTGTCTTAGCGAAAGGCTGCTTGAGGGGAAAGCTGTAACTCGGTGAGATGATTTCACAGAACACAAAGAAGTTTCTCAGAGAGCTTCTTTCTCTTTGTTATCGGAGGATATTTCCATTGGCCCTATAGTCTTCAAAGGGATCCGAAATATCTGGTCTCAGATTCCACAGAAATAAGGCTAGCAAAGAGATCCACGAAATACGCATGTAACTCTGTGAGATGAATTAAAGGAAGACTAAGCAGTTTCTCAGAAAGCTTCTTTGAAGATTTCATCTGTGGATATTTCCTTTTTTACCATAGCCCACTATTGGCTTCCAAATATCTCTTTGCCAATTCCACAAGAACTCTCTTAGCGAAAGGCTTCTTGAGGGGAAAGCTGTAACTCTGTGAGATGATTTCACAGAACACAAAGAAGTTTCTCAGAAAGCTTCTTTTTCTTTGTTATCGGAGGATATTTCCTTTGGCCCTATAGTCTTCAAAGGGATCCGAAATATCTGTTCTCAGATTCCACAGAAAAAAGGCTAGCAAAGAGATCCACGAAATACATTTGTAACTCTGTGAGATGAACTAACAGAAGACTAAGCAGTTTCTCAGAAAGCTTCTTTCCAGATTTCATCTGAGGATATTTCTTTTTTCACCATAGCCCTCTACGGGCTTCCAAATATCACTTTGCCAATTCCACAAGAACTGTCTTAGCGAAAGGCTGCTTGAGGGGAAAGCTGTAACTCGGTGAGATGATTTCACAGAACACAAAGAAGTTTCTCAGAGAGCTTCTTTCTCTTTGTTATCGGAGGATATTTCCATTGGCCCTATAGTCTTCAAAGGGATCCTAAATATCTGTTCTCAATTTCCACAGAAATAAGGCTAGCAAAGAGATCCAGGAAATACAGATGTAACTCTGTGAGATGAATTAACAGAACACTAAGCAGTTTCTCAGAAATCTTCTTTGGAGATTTCATCTGAGGATATTTCCTTTGACACCATAGCCCTCTATGGGCTTCCAAATATCACTTTGCCAATTCCGCAAGAACTGTCTTAGCGAAAGGCTTCTTGAGGGGAAAGCTGTAACTTTGTGAGATGATTGCACAGAACACAAAGACGTTTCCCAGAAAGCTGCTTTCTCTTTGTTATCGGAGGATATTTCCTTTGGCCCTATAGTCTTAAAAGGGATCTAAAATATCTGTTCTCAGATTCCACCGAAATAAGGCTAGCAAAGAGATCCACGAAATATAGATGTAACTCTGTGAGTGGAAGTCACACATCACAGAGCAGTTTCTCAAAAAGCTTCTTTCCATATTTCAACTGTGGATATTTCCTTTTTCACCATAGCCCACTATGGGCTTCCAAATACCACTTTGTCAATTCCAGAAGAAGTGTCTTAGCGAAAGACTTCTTGAAGGGAAAGCTGTACCTCTGTGAGTTGATTTCACAGAACACAAAGAAGTTTTTCAGAAAGCTTCTTTCTCTTTGTTATCGGAGGATATTTCCTTTGGCCTTATAGTCTTCAAAGGGATCCGAAATATCTGTTCTCAGATTCCACAGAAATAAGGCTAGCAAAGAGATCCACGAAATACAGATGTAACTTTGTCAGATGAATTAACAGAACACTAAGCAGTTTCTCAGAAAGCTTCTTTCCAGATTTCATCTGAGGATATTTCCTTTTTCACCATAGCCCTCTATGGGCTTCCAAATATCCCTTTGCCAATTCCACAAGAACTGTCTTAGCGAAAGGCTTCTTGAGGGGAAAGCTGTAACTCTGTGAGATGATATCACAGAACACAAAGAAGATTCTCAGAAAGCTTCTTTCTCTTTGTTATCGGAGGATATTTCCTTTGGCCCTATAGTCTTCAAAGGGATCCGAAATATCTGTTCTCAGATTCCACAGAAATAAGGCTAGCAAAGAGATCCACGAAATACAGATGTAACTCTGTGAGTGGAAGTCGCACATCACAGAGTAGTTTCTCAGAAAGCTTCTTTCCAGATTTCATCTGAGGATATTTCCTTTTTCACCATAGACTTCTATGGGCTTCCAAATATCACTTTGCCAATTCCACAAGAACTGTCTTAGCGAAAGCCTTCTTGAGGGGAAAGCTGTAAGTCTGTGAGATGATTTCACAGAACACAAAGAAGTTTCTCAGAAAGCTTCTTTCTCTTTGTTATCGGAGGATATTTCCTTTGGCCCTATAGTCTTCAAAGGGATCCGAAATATCTGTTCTCAGATTCCACAGAAAAAAGGCTAGCAAAGAGATCCACGAAATATATATGTAACTCTGTGAGATGAATTAACAGAAGACTAAGCAGTTTCTCAGAAAGCTTCTTTCCAGATTTCATCTGAGGATATTTCCTTTTTCACCATAGCCCTCTATGGGCTTCCAAATATCACTTTGCCAATTCCACAAGAACTGTCTTAGCAAAAGGCTTCTTGAGGGGAAAGCTGTAACTCTGTGAGATGATTTCACAGAACACAAAGAAGTTTCTCAGAAAGCTTCTTTCTCTTTGTTATCGGAGGATATTTCCTTTGGCCCTATTGTCTTCAAAGGGATCCGAAATATATGTTCCCAATTTCCACAGAAATAAGGCTAGCAAAGAGATCCACGACATACAGATGTAACTCTGTGAGAGGAATTAACAGAACACTAAGCAGTTTCTCAGAAATCTTCTTTCCAGATTTCATTTGAGGATATTTCTTTTTCACCATAGCCCTCTATGGGCTTCCAAATATCACTTTGCCAATTCCACAAGAACTGTCTTAGCGAAAGGCTTCTTGAGGGGAAAGCTGTAACTTTGTGAGATGATTTCACAGAACACAAAGACGTTTCCCAGAAAGCTTCTTTCCCTTTGTTATCGGAGGATATTTCCTTTGGCCCTATAGTCTTCAAAGGGATCCGAAATATCTGTTCTCAGATTCCACAGAAATAAGGCTAGCAAAGAGATCCACGAAATATAGACGTAACTCTGTGAGTGGAAGTCACACATCACAGAGCAGTTTCTCAGAAAGCTTCCTTCCATATTTCAACTGTGGATATTTCGTTTTTCACCATAGCCCTCTAAGGGCTTCCAAATATCACTTTGTCAATTCCACAAGAAGTGTCTTAGCGAAAGACTTCTTGAAGGGAAAGCTGTACCTCTGTGAGATGATTTCACAGAACACAAAGAAGTTTCTCAGAAAGCTTCTTTCTCTTTGTTATCGGAGGATATTTCCTTTGGCCCTATAGTCTTCAAAGGGATCCGAAATATCTGTTTTCAGATTCCACAGAAATAAGGCTAGCAAAGAGAGCCACGAAATACAGATGTAACTCTGTGAGTGGAAGTCGCACATCACAGAGTAGTTTCTCAGAAAGCTTCTTTCCAGATTTCATCTGAGGATATTTACATTTTCACCATAGCCCTCTATGGGCTTCCAAATATCACTTTGCCAATTCCACAAGAACTGTCTTAGCGAAAGGCTTCTTGAGGGGAAAGCTGTAAATCTGTGAGATGATTTCACAGAACACAAAGAAGTTTCTCAGAAAGCTTCTTTCTCTTTGTTATCGGAGGATATTTCCTTTGGCCCTATAGTCTTCAAAGGGATCCGAAATATCTGTTCTCAGATTCCACAGAAAAAAGGCTAGCAAAGAGATTCACGAAATACATATGTAACTCTGTGAGATGAATTAACAGAAGACTAAACAGTTTCTCAGAAAGCTTCTTTCCAGATTTCATCTGAGGATATTTCCTTTTTCACCATAGCCCTCTATGGGCTTCCAAATATCACTTTGCCAATTCAACAAGAACTGTTTTAGCAAAAGGCTTCTTGAGGGGAAAGCTGTAACTCTGTGAGATGATTTCACAGAACACAAAGAAGTTTCTCAGAAAGCTTCTTTCTCTTTGTTATCGTAGGATATTTCCTTTGGCCCTATAGTCTTCAAAGGGATCCGAAATATCTGTTCTCAGATTCCATAGAAATAAAGCAAGCAAAGAGATCCACGAAATACAGATGTAACTCTGTGAGATGAATTAACAGAAGACTAAGCAGTTTCTCAGAAAGCTTCTTTCCAGTTTCATCTGAGGATATTTCCTTTTTCACCATAACCCTCTATGGGCTTCCAAATATCACTTTGCCAATTGCACATGAACTGTCTTAGCGAAAGGCTTCTTGAGGGGAAAGCTGTAACTTTGTGAGATGATTTCACAGAACACAAAGAAGTTTCTCAGAAAGCTTCTTTCTCTTTGTTATCGGAGGATATTTCCTTTGGCCCTATAGTCTTCAAAGGGATCCGAAATATCTGTTCTCAATTTCCACAGAAATAAGGCTAGCAAAGAGATCCACGAAATACAGATGTAACTCTGTCAGATGAATTAACAGAACACTAAGCAGTTTCTCAGAAATCTTCTTTCGAGATTTCATCTGAGGATATTTCCTTTTCCACCATAGCCCTCTATCGGCTTCCAAATATCACTTTGCCAATTCCACAAGAACTGTCTTAGCGAAAGGCTTCTTGAAGGGAAAGCTGTAACTTTGTGAGATGATTTCACAGAACACAAAGACGTTTCCCAGAAAGCATCTTTCCCTTTGTTATCGGAGGATATTTCCTTTGGCCCTATAGTCTTCAAAGGGATCCGAAATATCTGTTCTCAGATTCCACAGAAATAAGGCTAGCAAAGAGATCCACGAAATATAGATGTAACTCTGTGAGTGGAAGTTACACATCACAGAGCAGTTTCTCAGAAAGCTTCCTTCCATATTTCAACTGTGGATATTTCCTTTTTCACCATAGCCCTCTAAGGGCTTCCAGATATCACTTTGTCAATTCCACAAGAAGTGTCTTAGCGAAAGACTTCTTGAAGGGAAAGCTGTACCTCTGTGAGATGATTTCACAGAACACAAAGAAGTTTCTCAGAAAGCTTCTTTCTCTTTGTTATCGGAGGATATTTCCTTTGGCCCTATAGTCTTCAAAGGGATCCGAAATATCTGTTCTCAGATTCCACAGAAATAAGGCTAGCAAAGAGATCCACGAAATACAGATGTAAATCTGTCAGATGAATTAACAGAACACTAAGCAGTTTCTCAGAAAGCTTCTTTCGAGTTTTCATCTGAGGATATTTCCTTTTACCCGATAGTCCTCCATGGGCTTCCATATATCACTTTGCAAATTCCACAAGAACAGTCTTAGAGAAAGGCTTCTTGAGGCGAAAGCTGCAACTCTGTGAGATGATTTCACAGAACACAAAGGAGTTTCTCAGAAAACCTCTTTTCTTTATTATCGGAGGATATTTCCTTTGGCCCTGTAGACGTGAAATGGATCCGAAATATCCGTTCTCAGATTCCACAGAAATGAGGCTAGCAAACAGATACACGAAATACAGCTGTAACTCTGTGAGTGTAAGTCACACATCACAAAGCAGTTCCCCAGAAAGCTTATTTCCAGATTTCATCTGAGGATATTTCCTTTTTCACCATAGCCCTTTTTGGGCTTCCAAATATCACTTTGAAAATTCCACAACAACAGTCCCAGCAAAAGGCTTCTTGAAGGGAAATCTGTAACTCTGTGAGATGATTTCACAGAACACAAAGAAGTTTCTCAGAAAGCTTCTTTCTCTTTGTTATCGGAGGATATTTCCTTTGGCCCTATCGTCTTCAAAGGGTTCCGTATTATCAGTTCTTAGATTCCACAAAAATAAAGCTAAGAAACAGATCCACAAAATACAGCGGTATCTCTGTGAGGGGAAGTCACACATCACAAAGCAGTTTCTCAGAAAGCTTCTGTCCTGTATTTCTCTGAGGATATGTTCTTTTTCACCACAGCCCTCTAAGGGCTTCCAAATATCACTTGGTAAATTCCACAAGAACAGACTTAGCGAACAGCTTCTTGAGGGGAACACTGTAACTCTGTGAGATGAATTAAGAGAACACTAAGCAGTTTCTCAGAAAGCTTCTTTCCAGTTATCATCTGAGAATATTTCCTTTTTCACCATAGCCCTCCATGGGCTTCAAAATATCACTTTTCAAATTCCACAAGAACAGTCTTAGCGAAAGGCTTCTTGAGGTGAAAGCTGTAACCCTGTGAGATGATTTAACGGAACACAAAGAAGTTTCTCAGAAAGCTACTTTGTCTTTGGTATCGGAGGATATTTCCTTTGGCCCTATATTCTTCCAAGGTATCCGAAATATCACTACTCAGATTCCACAGAAATAAGGATAGAAAAAAGATCCACGAAATAGAGCTGTAAATCTCTGAGTGGAAGTCACACATCTCAAAGCAGTCTCTCAGAAAGCTTCTTTCCAGTTTTTCTCTGAGCATAATTTCATTTTCACCATAGCCCTCAATGGGCTTCCATATATCACTTTGAAATTCCACCAGAACAGGTTTAGCGAAAGGTTTCTTGAGGGGCAACTGTAACTCTGTGAGATGATTTCACATAACACTAAGCAGTTTCTCAGAAAGCTTCTTTCAAGTTTTCATCTGAGGATATTTCCTTTTTCACCATAGCCCTCCATAGTCTTTCATATATCACTTTCCAAATTCCACAAGAACAGTCTTAGCGAAAAGCTTCTTGAGGGAAAAGCTGTAACTCTGTGAGACAATTTCACAGAACACAAACAAGTTTCTCAGAAAGCTTATTTCTCTTTGTTATCGGAGGATATTTCCTTTGGCCCTATAGTCTTCAAAGGGATCCGAAATATCCGTTCTCAGATTCCACAGAAATAAGGCTAGCAAACAGATTCATGAAATACAGCTGTAACTCTCTGAGTGGAAGTCACACATCACAAAGTAGTTTCTCAGAAATCTTCTTTCCAGTTTTTCTCTCAGGATATTTTGATTTTCACCTCAGTCCTCTAAGGGCTTCCAAATATCACTTTGCAAATTCCACAAAACCAGGGTTAGCGAACGGCTTCTTGAGGGGAAAGCTGTAACTCTGTGAGATGAATTAACAGAACCCTCAGAAGTTTCTCAGAAAGCTTCTTTCCAGTTTTCATCTGAGAATATTTCCTTTTTCCCTTTGCCCTCCATGGGCTTCCATATATCACTTTGCGAATTCCACAAGAACAGTGTTAGCGAAAGTCTTCTTGAGGGGAAAGCTGTAACTCTGTGAGATGATTTCACAGAACACAAAGAAGTTTCTCAGAAAGCTACTTTGTCTTTCTTATCGGAGGATATTTCCTTTGGCCCTATAGTCTTCAAAGGGATCCGAAATCTCTGTTCTCATATTCCTCAGAAATAAGGCTAGCAAACAGATCCACACAATACAGCTGTAACTCTGTGAGTGGAAATCACACATCACAAAGCAGTTTGTCAGAAAGCTTCTTTCCAGTTTTTCTCTGAGGATATTTTCTTTTTCACCATAGCCCTCTATGGGCTTCCAAATATCACTTTACAAATTCCAGAAGAACAGGCTTAGCGAAAGGCTTCTTGAGTGGAAACCTGTAACTGTGTAAGATGAATTAAGAGAACCCTAAGAAGATTCTCAGAAAGTTTCTTTCCAGTTTTCATCCTAGGATATTTCCTTTTTCCCCATAGCCCTCCAAGTGCTTCCATATATCACTTTGCAAATTCCACATGAACAATCTTAGCGAAAGGCTTCTTGAGGGGAAAGCTGTAACTCTGTGAGATGATTTCACAGAACACAAATTAGTTTCTCAGAAAGCTTCTTTCTCTTTGTTATCGCAGGATATTTCCTTTGTTCCTATAGTCTTCAAAGACTTCCGAAATTTCAGTTCTCAGATTCCACAGAAATAAGGCTAGCAAACAGATCCACAAAATACAGCTGTAACTCTGTGAGTGGAAGTCACACATCACAGAGCAGTTTCTCAGAAAGCTTCTTTCCAGTTTTTCTCTGAGGATACTTTCTTTTTCACCATAGTCCTCTAAGGGCTTCCAAATATCACTTTGCAAATTCCACAAGAACAGGCTTAGCGAACGGCTTCTTGTAGGGAAAGCTGTAACTCTGTGAGATGATTTCACAGAACACAAAGAAGTTTCTCAGAAAGCGTCTTTGTCTTTGTTATCGGAGGATATTTCCTTTGGCCCTATAGTCTTCAAAGGGATCCGAAATATCCGTTCTCAGATTCCACAGAAATAATGCTAGCAAACAGATCCACGAAATTCAGTTGTAACTCTGTGAGTGGAAGTCACACATCAAAAAGCAGTTTCTCTGAAAGCTTCTTTCCAGTTTTTCTCTGAGGATATTTTCTTTTTCATCATAGCCCTCCGTGGGCTTCCATATATCACTTTGCAAATTCCATAAGAACAGGCTTAGCGAAAGACTTCTTGAGGGGAAAGCTGTAACTCTGTGAGATGAATTAAGAGAACACTAAGCAGTTTCTCAGAAAGCTTCTTTCCAGTTTTCATCTGAGGATATTTCCTTTTTCACCATAGCCCTCCATGGGCTTCCAAATATCACTTTGCGAATTCCACAAATA
Source organism: Macaca nemestrina (assembly GCF_043159975.1). NCBI lineage: Eukaryota > Metazoa > Chordata > Mammalia > Primates > Cercopithecidae > Macaca > Macaca nemestrina. Next base: position 63,681,863 of record NC_092140.1, read on the forward strand.
CAGTCTTAGCGAAAGGCTTCTTGAGGGCAAAGCTGTAACCCTGTGAGATGATTTAACAGAACACAAAGAAGTTTCTCAGAAAGCTACTTTGTCTTTGTTATCGGAGGATATTTCCTTTGGCCCTACAGTCTTCAAAGGTATCCGAAATATCACTTCTCAGATTCCACAGAAATAAGGCTAGCAAACAGATCCACGAAATAGAGCTGTAAATCTCTGAGTGGAAGTCACACATCACAAAGCAGTTTCTCAGAAAGCTTCTTTCCAGTTTTTCTCTGAGTATATTTTCTTTTTCACCATAGCCCTCTTTGGGCTTCCATATATCACTTTGAAATTCCACCAGAACAGGCTTAGCGAAAGGCTTATTGAGGGGCAACTGTAACTCTGTGAGATGATTTCACATAACACTAAGCAGTTTCTCAGAAAGCTTCTTTCAAGTTTTCATATGAGGATATTTCCTTTTTCACCATAGCCCTCCATGGGCTTACATATATCACTTTCCAAATTCCACGAGAACAGTCTTAGCGAAAAGCTTCTTGAGGGAAAAGCTGTAACTCTGTGAGACGATTTCACAGAACACAAACAAGTTTCTCAGAAAGCCTCTTTCTCTTTGTTATCGGAGGATATTTCCTTTGTCCCTATAGTCTTCAAAGGGATCCGAAATATCCGTTCTCAGATTCCACAGAAATAAGTCTAGAAACACATTCTCGAAATACAGCTGTAACTCTGTGAGTGGAAGGCACACATCACAAAGCAGTTTCTCAGAACACTTCTTTCCAGTTTTTCTCTCAGGATATTTTCTTTTTCCTCTTAGCACACTAGGGGCTTCCAAATATCACTTTGCAAATTCCACAACAGGCTTAGCGAACGGCTTCTTGAGGGGAAAGCTGTAACTCTGTGAGATGAATTAACAGAACACTAAGCAGTTTCTCAGAAAGCTTCTTTCCAGTTTTCATCTGAGGATATTTCCTTTTTCACCGTAGCCCTCCATGGGATTCCAAATATCACTTTGCAAATTCCACAAGAACAGTCTTAGCGAAAGGCTTATTGAGGGGAAAGCTGTAACTCTGTGAGATGATTTCACAGAACACAAAGAAGATTTTTCAGAAACGTTCTTTTTCTTTTTTATCCCTGGATATTTCCTTTGTCCCTATAGTCTTCAAAGACTTCCGAAATTTCAGTTCTCAGATTCCACAGAAATAAGGCTAGCTAACCGATCCATTAAATGCCGCTGTAAGTCTGTGAGTGGAAGTCATTCATCAGAAAGCAGTTTCTCAGAAAGTTTCTTTCCAGTTTTCTTTGAGAATATTTTCTTTTTCACCAGAGCCCTCTGTGGGCTTCCAAATATCACTTTGCAAATTTCACAAGAAGAGGTTTATTGAACTGCTTCTTGAGGGGAAAGCTGTAACTCTGTGAGATGAATTAACAGAACACTAAGCAGTTTCTCAGAAAGCTTCTTTCCAGTTTTCATCTGGGATATTTCCTTTTTTACCATAGCCCTCCATGGGCTTCCAAATATCACTTTGAAAATTCCACAAGAACAGTCTTAGCGAAAGGCTTCTTGAGGGGAAAGCTGTAACTCTGTGAGATGATTTCACAGAACACAAAGAAGTTTTTTCAGAAAGCTTCTTTCTCTTTGTTATCGCAGGATATTTCCTTTGTCCCTATAGTCTTCAAAGACTTCCGAAATTTCAGTTCTCAGATTCCACAGAAATAAGGCTAGCTAAAAGATCCATGAAATGAAGCTGTAAGTCTGTGAGTGGAGTCACACATCACAAAGCAGTTTCTCAGAAAGCTTCTTTCCATTTTTTCTCTGAGGATATTTTCTTTTTCACCATAGCCCTCTGTGGCCTTCTAAATATCACTTTGCAAATTCCACAAGAAGATGTTTAGCGAACGGCTTCTTGAGGGGAAAACTGTACCTCTGTGAGATAAATTAACAGAACACTAAGCAGTTTCTCCGAAAGCGTCTTTCCAGTTTTCATCTGAGGATATTTCCTTTTTCATCATAGCTCTCCATGGGCTTCCAAATATCACTTTTCAAATTCCACAAGAACAGTCTCAGCGAAAGGCTTCTTGAGGGAAAAGTTTTAAATCTGTGAGAGGATTTCACAGAACACAAAGAAGTATCCCAGAACGCTTCTTTCTCTTTGTTTTCGGAGGATATTTCCATTGTCCCTATAGTCTTCAAAGGGATCAGAAATATCAGTTCTCAGAATCCACAGAAATAAGGCTAGCAAACAGATCCATGAAATGCAGCTGTAAGTCTATGAGTGGACGTCATACATCACAAAGCAGTTTCTCAGAAAGCTTCTTTCCAATTTTTCTCTGAGGATATTTTCTTTTTCACCATAGCCCTCTGGGGGCTTCCAAATATCATTTTGCAAATTCCACGAGAAGAGGTTTAGCGAACGGCCTCTTGATGGGAAAGCTGTACCTCTGTGAGATAAATTAACAGAACACTAAGCAGTTTCTCAGAAAGCTTCTTTCCAGTTTTCATCTGAGGATATTTCCTTTTTCACCATAGACCTGCATGGGCTTCCAAATATCACTTTGCAAATTCCACAAGAACAGTCTTAGCGAAAGGCTTCTTGAGGGGAAAGCTGTAACTCTCTGAGGTGATTTCACAGAACACAAAGAAGTTTGTCAGAAAGCTTCTTTCTCTTTGTTATCAGAGGATATTTCCTTTGGCCCTATAGACTTCTAAGAGATCCAAAATATCCGTTCTCATATTCCACAGAAATAAGGCTAGCAAACAGATCCACGAAATACAGCTGTAACTCTGTGAGTGGAAGTCACACATCACAAAGCAGTTTCTCAGAAAGCTTCTTTCCAGTTTTTCTCTGAGGATGTTTTCTTTTTCACCATAGCCCTCTATGGGCTTCCAAATATCACTTTGCAAATTCCACAAGAACAGGCTTAGGGAACGGCTTCTTGAGGAGAAAGCTGTAACTCTGTGTGACGAATTAACAGAACACTAAGCAGTTTCTCAGAAAGCGTCTTTCCAGTTTTCATCTGAGGATATTTCCTTTTTTACCATAGCCCTCCATGGGCTTCCATATATCACTTTGCAAATTCCACAACAACAGTCTTAGGGAAAGTCTTCTTCAGGGGAAAGCTGTAACTCTGTGTGATGATTTCACAGAACACAAAGAAGTTTCTCAGGAAGCTTCTTTCTCTTTGTTATCGGAGGATATTTCCTTTGTCCCTATAGACTTCAAAAGGATCTGAAATATCAGTTCTCAGATTCCACAGAAAAAAGGCAAGCAAACAGATCCCGAAATGCAGCTGTAACTCTGTGAGTGGAAGTCTCACAACAAAAAGCAATTTCTCAGAAAACTTCATTCTAGGTTTTCTCTGAGGATAATTTCTTTTTCACCATAGCGCTCTATGGGATTCCAAATATCACTTTGCAAATTCCACAAGAACAGGCTTAGCGAACGGCTTCTTGAGGGGAATGCTGTAACTCTGTGAGGTGAATTAACAGAACACTCAGCAGTTTCTCAGAAAGCTTCTTTACAGTTTTCATATGAGGATATTTCCTTTTCCAACGTAGCCCTCCTTGGGCTTCCAAATATCACTTTGCAAATTCCACAAGAACAGTCTTAGAGAAAGGCTTCCTGAGAGGAAATCTGCAACTCTGTGAGATGATTTCACAGAACAGAAAGAAGTTTGCCAGAAAGCTTCCTTCTCTTTGTTAACGGAGGATATGTCTTTTGTCCCTTTAGACTTCAAAGGGATCCGAAATAACCGTTATCAGATTCCACAGGAATAAGGCTAGCAAACAGATCCATGAAATACAGCTGTAACTCTGTGAATGGAAGTCACACATCACAAAGCAGTTTCTCAGAAACCTTTTTTCCAGTTTTTCTCTGGGGTAATTTCTTTTTCACCATAGCCCTGTATGAGCTTCCAAATATCAATTTGCAAATTCCACAAGAATAGGCTTAGCGAACGGCTTCTTGAGGGAAAAGCTGTAACTCTGAGAAATGATTTCACAGAACACAAAGAAGTTTCTCAGAAAGCTTCTTTCTCTTTTTTTATCCGAGGATATTTCCTTTGGCCCTATAGACTTCTAAGGGATCCGAAATATCCGTTCTCAGATTCTACAGAAATAAGGCTAGCAAACCGATCCACGAAATACAAATGTAAATCTGTGAGTAGAAGTCACACATCACATAGCAGTTTCTCAGAAGGCTTCTTTCCAGTTTTTCTCTGAGGATATTTTCTTTTTAACCATAGCCCACTATGGGCTTCCAAATATCACTTAGGCAATTCCACAAGAACGGGCTTACCGGACGGCTTCTTGAGGGGAAAGCTAAAACGCTGTGAGATGAATTAACAGAACACTAAGCAATTTCTCAGAAAGCTTCTCTACAGTTTTCATCTGAGGATATTTCCTTCCTCACCATAGTACTCAGTGGGCTTCCAAATGTCACTTTTCAAATTCCACAAGAACAGTCTTAGCGAAAGGCTTTTTGAGAGGAAAGTTGTAAATATGTTAGAAGAATTAACAGAACACTAAGCAGTTTCTCAGAAAGCTTCTTTCCAGTTTTCATCTGAGGACATTTCCTTGGTTACCATAGACCTCCATGGGCTTCCATATATCACTTTAGAAATTCCACCAAAACAGTCTTAGCGAAAGACTTCTTGAGGGAGAAGCTGAAACTCTCTAAGATAATTTCACAGAACACAAAGAATTTTCTCAGAAAGGTTGTTTCTCTTTCTTTTCGGAGGATATTTCTTTTGGCCCTATAGTCTTGAAAGGGATCCGAAATATCCGTTTTCAGATTCCACAGAAATAAGGCTAGAAAACAGATCCACTAAATACAGCTGTAAATCTGTGAGTGGAAGTCACACATCCAAAGCAGTTTCTCAGAAAGCTTCTTTCCAGTTTTTCTCTGACGATATTTTCTTTTTCACCATAGCCCGCTATGGGCTTCCATATATCACTTTGCAAATTCCACAAGAACAGGCTTAGCGAACGACTTCTTGAGGAAAAAGCTGTAACTCTGTGAGATTAATTAACAGAACACTAAGCAGTTTCTCAGAAAGCTTCTTTCCAGTTTTCATCTGAGGATATTTTCTTTTTCACCATAGCCCTCCATGGGCTTCCATATATCACTTTGCAAATTCCACAAGAACAGTCTTGGCGAAAGGCTTGTTGAGGGGAAAGCTGTAACACTGTGAGATGATTTCACAGAACACAAAGAAGTTTCTCAGAAAGCTTCTTTCTCTTTGTTATCGTAGGATATTTCCTTTGGCCCTATAGACTTCAAAGGGATCCGAAATACCATTTCTCAGATTCCACTGAAATAAGGCTAGCAAACAGATCCATGAAATACAGCTGTAACTCTGTCAGTGGAAGTCACACATCACAAAGCAGTTTCTCAGAAAGCTGCTTTCCAGTTTTTCTCTTAGGATATTTTGTTTTTCACCTCAGTCCTCTATGGGCATCCAAATATCACTTTGAAAATTCCAAAAGAAGAGGCTTAGCGAGCGACTTCTTGAGGGGAAAGCTGTAACTCTGTGAGATGAGTTAACAGAACCCTAAGCAGTTTCTCAGAAAGATTATTTCCAGTTTTCATCTGAGGATATTTCCTTTTCCCCATAGCCCTCCAAGGGCTTCCATATATCACTTTGCAAATTCCACAAGAACTGTCTTAGCGAAAGGCTTCTTGAGGGGAAAGCTGTAACTCTGTGAGATGATTTCACAGAACACAAAGAAGTTTATCAGAAAGCTTCTTTCTCTTTGTTATCGGAGGATATTTCCTTTGGCCCTATAGACTTCAAAGGGATCCGAAATATCTGTTCTCAGATTCCACAGAAATAAGGCCAGCAAAGAGATCCACGAAATACAGCTGTAACTCTGTGAGTGGAAGTCACACATCACAAGCAGTTTCTCAGAAAGCTTCTTTCCAGTTTTCATCTGAGGTTATTTCCTTTTTCACCATAGCCCTCCATGGGTTTCCATATATAACTTTGCAAATTCCGCAAGAACAGTCTGAGCGAAATTCTTCTTGAGGGGAAAGCTGTAACTCTGTGAGATGATTTCACAGAACACAAAGAAGTTTCTCAGAAAGCCTCTTTCTCTTTGTTATCGGAGGATATATCCTTTGGCCCTATAGACTTCAAATGGATCCGAAATATCCGTTCTCAGATTCCACAGAAATAAGGCTAGAAAACAGATCCATGAAATAAAGCTGTAACTCTGTGAGTCGAAGTCACACATCACAAAGCAGTTTCTCAGAAAGCTTCTTTCCAGTTTTTCTCTGACGATATTTTCTTTTTCACCATAGCCCTGTATGAGCTTCCAAATATCACTTTGCAAATTCCACAAGAACAGGCTTAGTAAACGGCTTCTTTCGGGGAAAGCTGTAACTCTGTGAGATGAATTAACAGAACACTAAGCAGTTTCTCAGAAAGCTTATTTCCAGTTTTCATCTGAGCATATTTCCTTTTTCACCACAGCCCTCCAAGGGCTTCCAAATATCACTTTGCAAATTCCACAAGAACAGTCGCAGCGAAAGGCTTCTTGAGGGGAAAGCTGTAACTCTGTGAGATAATTTCACAGAACACAAAGAAGTTTCTCAGAAAGCTTCTTTCTCTTTGTTATCGTAGGATATTTCCTTTGGCCCTATAGTCTTCAAAGGGTTCCGAAATATCAGTTCTCAGATTCTACAGAAATAAGGCTAGGAAACAGATCCACGAAATACAGCTGTAATTCGCTGAGTGGAAGTCACACATCACAAAGCATTTTCTAAGAAAGCTTCTTTCCAGTTTTTCTCTGAGGATATTTTCTTTTTCACCACAGCCCTCCAAGGACTTCCAAATATCACTTTGCAAATTCCACAAGAACAGTCCTAGCGAAAGGCTTCTTGAGGGGAAAGCTGTAACTCTTTGAGATGAATTAACAGAACCCTAAGCAGTTACTCAGAAAGCTTCTTTCTCTTTGTAATCGTAGGATATTTCCTTTGGCCCTATAGTCTTCAAAGGGTTCCGAAATATCAGTTCTCAGATTCTACAGAAATAAGGCTAGCAAACAGATCCACGAAATACAGCTGTAACTCTGTGAGTGTAAGTCACACATCACAAAGCAGTTTCTCAGAAAGCTTCTTTCCAGTTTTTCTCTGAGGATATTTTCTTTTCCTCTATAGCCCTTTATGGGCTTCCAAATATCATTTTGCAAATTCCACAAAAATAGGCTTGGCGAACGGCCTCTTTAGGGGAAAGCTGTGACTCTTTGAGATGAATTAACAGAACCCTCAGCCGTTTCTCAGAATGCTTCTTTCCAGTTTTCATCTGAGGATATTTCCTTTTTCACCATAGACCTGCAAGGGCTTCCAAATATCACTTTGCAAATTCCACAAGAACAGTCTTAGCGAAAGGCTTCTTGAGGGGAAAGCTGTAACTCTGTGAGAAGAATTAACAGAACACTAATCAGTTTCTCAGAAAGCTACTTTACACTTTTCATCTGAGTATATTTCCTTTTTCAATATAGCCCTCTATGGGCTTCCAAATATCACTTTGCAAATTCCACAGGAACAGTCTTAGCGAAAAGCCTCTTGAGGGGAAAGCTGTAACTCTGTGAGATGATATCACAGAACACAAAGAAGTTTCTCAGAAAGCTTCTTTCTCTTTGTTATCGGAGGATATTTCCTTTGGCCCTATAGACTTCAATGGGATCCGAAATATCCGATCTCAGATTCCACAGAAATAAGGCTAGTAAACAGATCCACGAAATACAGCTGTAACTTTGTGAGTGGAAGTCACACATGACAAAACAGTTTCTCAGAAATCTTCTTTCCGGTTTTTCTCTGAGGATATTTTCTTTTTCACCATAGCCCTCTATGGGCTCCCAAATATCACTTTTCTAATTCCACATGAATAGGCTTAGTGAATGGCTTCTTGAGGGGAAAGCTCTAACGTTGTGAGATGAATTACCAGAACACTAAGCAGTTTCTCAGAAAGCTTCTTTCCAGTTTTCATCTGAGGATATTTCCTTTTTCACCCTAGCCCTCCATGGGCTTCCAAATATCACTTTGCAAATTCCACAAGGACAGTCTTAGTAAAAGGTTTCTTGAGGGGAAAGCTGTAACTCTGTGAGATGAATTAACAGAACACTAAGCAGTATCTCATAAAGCTACTTTACAGTTTTCATCTGAGGATATTAACTTTTTCAACACAGTCCTCCATGGGCTTCCAAATATCACTTTGCATATTCCACAAGAACAGTCTTAGCGAACGGCTTTTTGAGGGGAATGCTGTAACTCTGTGAGATGATTTCACAGAACACAAATAAGTTTCTTAGAAAGCTTCTTTCTCTTTGTTATCAGAGGATATTTCCTTTGGCCCTATAGACTTCAAAGGGATCCGAAATATCCGTTCTCAGATTCCACAGAAATAAGGCTAGCAAACATATCCACGAAATACAGATGTAACTCTGAGAGTGTAAGTCACACATCACAAAGCAGTTTCTCAGAAAGCTTCTTTCCAGTTTTTCTCTGAGGATATTTCCTTTTTCACCATAGCCCCCGATGGGCTTCCAAATATCACTTTGCAAATTCCACAAGACCAGGCTTAGCAAACGACTTCTTGAGGGGGAAGCTGTAACTATTTGAGGTGAATTAACAAAACACTAAGCAGTTTCTCAGAAAGGTTCTTTCCAGTTTTTATCTGAGGATATATCCTTTTTCAAGGTAGCCCTTCATGGGCTTCCATATATCACTTTTCAAATTCCACAGGAACAGTCTTAGCGAAAGGCTTCTTGAGGGGAAAGCTGTAACTCTCTGAAATGATTTCACAGAACACTAAGAAGTTTCCCAGAAAGCTTCTTTCTCTTTGTTATCGGAGGATATTTCCTTTGGCCCTATAGTCTTCAAAGGGATCCGAAATCTCTGTTCTCAGATTCCACAGAAATAAGGCTAGCAAACATATCCACAAAATACAATTTTTCTCTTAGGATATTTTCTTTTTCACCATAGCCCTCTAAGGGCTTCCAAATATCACTTTGCAAATTCCAGAAAAAACAGTCTTAGTGAATGGCTTCTTGAGGGTAAAGCTGTAACTCTGTGTGATGAATTAACAGAACACTAAGCAATTTCTCAGAAAGCTTCTTTCCAGTATTCATCTGAGGATATTTCCTTTTTCACCATAGCCCTCCATGGGCTTCCAAATATCACTTTGCAAATTCCACAAGAACTGTCTTAGCGAAAGGCTTCTTGAGGGGAAAGCTGTAACTCTGTGAGATGATTTCACAGAATACAAAGATGTTTTTTCAGAAAGCTTCTTTCTCTTTGTTATCGCAGGATATTTCCTTTGTCCCTATTGTCTTCAAAGACTTCCGAAATTTCAGTTCTCAGATTCCAGAGTAATAAGGCTAGCTATCCGATACTTTAAATGCAGCTGTAAGTCTGTGAGTGGAAGTCACACATCACAAAGCAGTTTCTCAGAAAGCTTCTTTCCAGTTTTTCTCTGAGGATATTTTCTTTTTCACCATAGCCCTCTGAAGGATTCCAAATATCACTTTGCAAATTCCACAAGATGAGGTTTAGCGAACGGCTTCTTGAGGGGAAAGCTGTACCTCTGTGAGATAAATTAACAGAACACTAAGCAGTTTCTCAGAAAGCTTCTTTCCAGTTTACATCTGAGGATATTTTCTTTTTCACCATAGACCTGCATGGGCTTCCAAGTATCACTTTGCAAATTCCACAAGAACAATCTTAGCGAAAGGCTTCTTGAGGGGAAAGCTGTAACTCTGTGAGATGAATTAACCGAACATTAATCAGTTTCTCAGAAAGCTACTTTACAGTTTTCATCTGAGGATGTTTCCTTTTTCAACATAGCCCTCCATGGGCTTCCAAATATCACTTTGCAAATTCACCAAGAACAGTCTTAGAGAAAGGCTTCTTGAGGGGAAAGCTGTAACGCTCTGAGATGATTTCACAGAACACAAAGAAGTTTCTCAGAAAGCTTCTTTCTCTTTGTTATCAGAGGATATTTCCTTTGGCCCTATAGACTTCAAAGGGATCCGAAATATCCGTTCTCAGATTCCACAGAAATAAGGCTAGCAAACATATCCACGAAATATAGATGAATCTCTGAGAGTGGAAGTCACACATCACAAAGCAGTTCCTCAGAAAGCTTCTTTCCAGTTTTTCTCTGAGGATATTTCCTTTTTCACCATAGCCCTCCATGGTCTTCCAAATATCACTTTGCAAATTCCACAAGAACAGCCTTAGCGAAAGGCTTCTTGAGCGGAAAGCTGTAACTCTGTGACATGAATTCACAGAACACAAAGAAGTTTTTTCAGAAAGCTTCTTTCTCTTTGTTATCGGAGGATATTTCCTTTGTCCCTATAGTCTTCAAAGACTTCGGAAATTTCAGTTCTCAGATTCCACAGAAATAAGGCTAGCTAACAGATCCATGAAATGCAGCTGTAAGTCTATGAGTGGAAGTCACACATCACAAAGCAGTTTCCCAGAAAGCTTCTTTCCAGTTTTTCTCTGAGGATTTTTTCCTTTTCACCACAGCCCCCTGGGGGCTTCCAAATATCACTTTGCAAATTCCACGAGAAGAGGTTTAGCGAACGGCTTCTTGAGGGAAAGCTGTACCTCTGTGAGAGAAATTAACAGAACACTAAGCAGTTTCTCAGAACGCTTCTTTCCAGTTTTCATCTGAGGATATTTCCTTTTTCACCATAGCCCTCCATGGGCTTCCAAATATCACTTTTCAAATTGCACAAGAACAGTCTCAGCGAAAGTCTTCTTGAGGGGAAAGCCGTAACTCAGTGAGATGATTTCACAGAACACAAAGAAGTTTCTCAGAAAGCTTCTTTCTCTTTGTTATCGGAGGATATTTCCTTTGGCCCTATAGACTTCAATAGGATCCGAAATATCCGTTCTCAGATTCCACAGAAATAAGGCTAGTAAACAGACCACGAAATACAGCTGTAACTCTGTGAGTGGAAGTCACACATGACAAAGCAGTTTCTCAGAAATCTTCTTTCCGGTTTTTCTCTGAGGATATTTTCTTTTTCACCATAGCCCTCTATGGGCTCCCAAATATAACTTTTCTAATTCCACATGAACAGTCTTAGTGAACGGCTTCTTGAGGGGAAAGCTCTAAGTCCGTGAGATGAATTAACAGAACACTAAGCAGTTTCTCAGAAAGCTTCTTTCCAGTTTTCATCTGAGGATATTTCCTTTTTCACCATAGCCCTCCATGGGCTTCCAAATATCACTTTGCAAATTCCACAAGAACAGTCTTAGTAAAAGGCTTCTAGAGGGGAAAGCTGTAATTCTGTGAGATGAATTAACAGAACACTAAGCAGTTTCTCATAAAGCTACTTTACAGTTTTCATCTGAGGATATTAACTTTTTCAACATAGTCCTCCATGGGCTTCCAAATATCACTTTGCATATTCCACAAGAACAATCTTAGCGAACGGCTTTTTGAGGGGAATGCTGTAACTCTGTGAAATGATTTCACAGAACACAAAGAAGTTTCTTAGAAAGCTTCTTTCTCTTTGTTATCAGAAGATATTTCCTTTGGCCCTATAGACTTCTAAGGGATCCGAAGTATCTGTTCTCAGATTCCACAGAAATAAGGCTAGCAAACATATCCACGAAATACCGATGTAACACTGAGAGTGGAAGTCACATATCACAAAGCAGTTTCTCAGAAAACTTCTTTCCAGTTTTTCTCTCAGGATATTTTCTTTTTCACCATAGCCCACTAGAGGCTTCCAAATATCACTTTGCAAATTTCAAAACAGGCTTAGCGAACGGCTTCTTGAGGGGAAAGCTTTAACTCTGTGAGATGAATTAACAGAACACTAAGCAGTTTCTCAGAAAGCTTCTTTCCAGTTTTCATCTGAGGATATTTCCTTTTTCACCATAGCCCTCCACGGGCTTCCAAATATGACTTTGCAAATTCCACAAGAACAGTCTTAGCGAAAGGCTTATTGAGGGGAAAGCTTTAACACAGTGAGATGATTTCACAGAACACAAAGAAGTTTTTTCAGAAAGGTTCTTTCTCTTTGTTATCCCTGGATATTTCCTTTGTCCCTATAGTCTTCAAAGACTTCCGAAATTCCATTTCTCAGATTCCACAGTAATAAGGCTAGCTAACTGATCCATTAAATGCAGCTGTAAGTCTGTGAGTATAAGTCACACGTCACAAAGCAGTTTGTCACAAAGCTTCTTTCCAGTTTTTCTCTGAGGATATTTTCTTTTTCACCATATCCCTCTGTGGGCTTCCAAATATCACTTTGCAAATTCTACAAGAAGAAGTTTAGCGAACGGCTTCCTGAGGGGAAAGCTGTACCTCTGTGAGATAAATTAACAGAACACTAAGCAGTTTCTCAGAAATATTCTTTCCAGTTTTCATCTGAGCATAATTCCTTTTTCACCGTAGACCTGCATGGGCTTCCAAATATCACTTTGCAAATCCACAAGAACAGGCTTAGCGAAAGGCTTCTTTAGGGGATAGCTGTAACTCTGTGAGATGAATTAACAGAACACTAAGCAGTTTCTCAGAAAGCTACTTTACAGTTTTCACCTGAGGATATTAACTTTTTCAACATAGCCCTCCATGGGCTTCCAAATATCACTTTGCAAATTCCACAAGAACAGTCTTAGCGAAAGGCTTCTTGAGGGGAAAGCTCCAATTCTGTGAGATGATTTCACAGAACACAAAGAAGTTTCTCAGAAAGCTTCTTTCTCTTGTTATCGGAGGATATATACTTTGTCCCATTAGACTTCAAAGGGATCCGAAATAACCGTTATCAGATTCCACAGGAATAAGGCTAGCAAACAGATCCACGAAATACAGCTGCAACTCTGTCAGTGGAAGTCACACATCACAAAGCAGTTTCTCAGAAACCTTCTTTACAGTTTTTTTCTGAGTATATTTTCTTTTTCACCATAGCCCTCTAAGGGCTTCCAAATATCAGTTTGCAAATTCCAAAAGAAAAGGCTTAGCCAACGCCTTCTTCAGGGGAAAGCTGTAACTCTGTGAGGTGATTTCACAGAACACAAAGAAGTTTCTCAGAAAGCTTCTTTCTCTTTGTTATCAGAGGATATTTCCTTTGGCCCTATAGACTTCTAAGGGATCCAAAACATCCGTTCTCAGATTCCACAGAAATAAGGCTAGCAAACAGATCCACGAAATACAGCTGTAACTCTATGAGTAGAAGTCACACATCACTAAGCAGTTTCTCAGAAAGCTTCTTTCCAGTTTTTCTCTGAGGATAATTTCTTTTTCGCCATAGCGCACTATGAGCTTCCAAATATCACTCTGCAAATTCCACAAGAACAATCTTAGCGAAAAGCTTCTTGAGGGGAAAGCTGTAACTCTGTGAGATGAATTAACAGAACACTAGGCAGTTTCTCAGAAAGGTTCTTTACAGTTTTCATCTGAGGATATTTCCTTCCTCACCATAGGCCTCCATGCGCTTCCAAATATCACTTTGAAATTCCACAAAAACAGGCTTAGCGAAAGGCTTGTTAGGTTGAAAGCTGTAACTCTGTGAGATGATTTCACAGAAGACAAAGAAGTTTCTCAGAAAGCTTCTTTCTCTTTCTTATCGGAGGATATTTCCTTTGTCCCTATAGACTTCAAAGGGATCCGAAATATCCGTTCTCAGATTCCACAGAAATAAGGGTTGCAAACAGTTCCCCAAAAACAGATGTAACTCTGTGAGTGGAAGTCACACATCACAAAGCAGTTTCTCAGAAATCTTCTTTCCAGTTTTTCTCTGAGGATATTTTGTTTTTCACCGTAGCCTTCTAGGGCTTCCAAATATCACTTTGCAAATTCCACAACAACAGGCTTAGCGAACGGCTTCTTGAGGGGAGGGTGGTAACTCTGTGAGATGAATTAAGAGAACACTAAGCAGTTTCTCAGAAAGCTTCTTTGCAGATTTCATCTGAGGATATTTCCTTTTTCAGCATAGCCCTCTATGGGCTTCTAAATATCACTTTGCAAATTCCACAAGAACTGTCTTAGCGAAAGACTTCTTGAGGGGAATGCTGTAACTCTGTGAGATGATTTCACAGAACACAAAGAGGTTTCTCAGAAAGCTTCTTTCTCTTTGTTATCGGAGGATATTTCCTTTGGCCCTATAGTCTTCAAAGGGATCCGAAATATCTGTTCTCAGATTCCACAGAAATAAGGCTAGCAAAGAGATCCACGAAATACAGATGTAACTCTGTGAGATGAATTAACAGAACACTAAGCAGTTTCTCAGAAAACTTCTTTCCAGATTTCATGTGAGGATATTTCTTTTTTCACCATAAACCTCTATGCGCTTCCAAATATCACTTTACTAATTCCACAAGAACTGTCTTAGCGAAAGGCTTCTTGAGGGGAAAGCTGTAACTCTGTGAGATGATTTCACAGAACCCAAAGAAGTTTCTCAGAAAGCTTCTTTCTCTTTGTTATCGGAGGATATTTCTTTTGGCCCTATTGACTTAAAGAGATCCGAAATATCCGTTCTGAGACTCAACAGATAGAAGGCTAACAAACAGATCCACGAAACACAGCTGTAACTCTGTGAGTTGAAGTCACACAATCCAAAGCAGTTTTTCAGAAAGCTTCTTTCCAGTTTTTCTCTGAGGATATTTTCTTTTTCACCATACCCCTCTATGGGCTACCAAATATCATTTTGTAAATTCCACAAGATCAGGCTTAGCGAACGGCTTCCTGAGGGGAAAGCTGTGACTCTGTGAGATGAATTAATAGAAGACTAAGTAGTTTCTCAGAAACCTTTTTTCCAGTTGTCATCTGGGGATATTTCCTTTTCCACCATAGCCCTCCATGGACTTCCCAATATCACTTTACAAATTCCACAAAAACAGTCTTGGAGAAAGACTTCTTGAGGGGAAAGTTGTAACTCTGTGAGATGATTTCACGGAACACAAAGAAGTTTCTCAGAAAGCTTCTTTCTCTTTGTTATCGGAGGATGTTTCCTTTGGCCCTATATTCCTCAAAGTGATCCGAAATATCAGTTCTCAGATTCCACAGAAATAAGGCTAGCAAACAGATCCACGAAATACAGTTGTAACTCGGCTAGTGGAAGTCACACATCACAAAGCAGTTTCTCAGAAAGCTTCTTTCCAGTTTTTCTCTGAGGATATGTTCTTTTTCACCATAGCCCTCTATAGGCTTCCAAATATCACTTTGCAAATTCCACAAGAACAGTGTTAGCGAACGGCTTCTTGAGGGGAAAGCTGTAATTCTGTGAGATGAATTAACAGAACACTAAGCATTTTCTCAGAAAGCTTCTTTCCAGTTTTCATCTGAGAATATTTCCTTTTTCACCATAGCCCTCCATGGGCTTCCAAATATCACTTTGCAAATTCCACAACAACAGTCTTACCGAAAGACTTCTTGAGGGCAAAGCTGTAAATCTGTGAGAGGATTTCAGAGAACACAAAGCAGTTTCTCAGAAAGCTTCTTTCCAGTTTTTTCTATGAGGATATTTTCTTTTTCACCATAGCCCTCTATAGGCTTCCAAATATCACTTTGCAAATTCCACAAGAACAGGCTTAGCGAACGGCTTCTTGAGGGGAATGCTGTAACTCTCAGAGAGGATTTCACAGAACACAAAGAAGTTTCTCAGAAACCTTCTTTCTCTTTTTTGTCGGAGGATATTTCCTCGGGCCCTATAGTCTTCAAAGGGATCCGAATTATTCGTTTTCAGATTCCAAAGAAATAAGGCTACCAAACAGATCCACGAAATACAGCTGTAACGCTCTGAGTGGAAGTCACACATCACAAAGCAGTTCCTCAGAAAGCTTCTTTCGAGATTTCATTTGAGGATATTTCCTTTTTCACCATAGCCCTCCATGGGCTTCCAAATATCACTTTGCAATTTCCACAAGAACAGTCTTAGCGAAGGGCTTCTTGAGGCCAAATCTGTAACTCTGTCAGAGGATTTCACAGAACACAAAGAAGTTTCTCAGAAAGCTTCCTTCACTTTGTTATCGGAGGATATTTCCTTTGGCCCTTTAGTCTTCAAAGGGATCCGAAATATCAGTTCTCAGATTCCACAGAAATAAGGCTAGCAAACAAATCCACGAAATAAGGCTGCAACGCAGTGAGTGGAAGTGAAACATCACAAAGCGGTTTCACAGATAGCTTCTTTCCAGTTTTTCTCTGAGGATATTTCCGTTTTCATCATAGCCCTCTATGGGCTTCCAAATATCACTTTGCCAATTCCACAAGAACAGTCTTATCGAACGGCTTCTTGAGGGGAAAGCTGTAACACTGTGAGATGAATTAACAGAACACTAAGTAGTTTCTCAGATAGCTTCTTTCCCGTTTTCATCTGATTATATTTCCTTTTTTCCCATAGCCCTCCTTGGGCTTCCAAATATCACTTTGCAAATTCCACCAGAAGAGTCTTAGCGGAAGTCTTCTTGAGGGGAAAGCTGTAACTCTGTGAGAGGATTTCAGAGAACACAAAGCAGTTTCTCAGAAAGATTTTTCTCTTTGTTATCGGAGGATATTTCCTTTGGCCCTATATTCTTCAAAGTCATCCGAAATATCTGTTCTCAGATATATATACAGCTGAAACTCTGCTAGTGGAAGTCACACATCACAAAGCAGTTTCTCAGAAAGCTTCTTTCAGGTTTTTCTCTGAGGATATTATCTTTTTCACTTTAGCCCTCCATGGGCTTCCAAATATCACTTTGCAAATTCCACAACAACAGTCTTACGGAAAGGCTTCTTGACGGGAAAGCTGTAAATCTGGGAGAGGATTTCAGAGAACACAAAGCAGTGTCTCAGAAAGCTTCTTTCCAGTTTTTCTCTGAGGATATTTTCGTTTTCACCATAGCCCTATAAGGGCTTCCAAATATCACTTTGCATATTGCACAAGAACAGTCTTAGCGAAAGGCTTCTTGAGGGGAAAGGTGTAACTCTCTGAAATGATTTCACAGAACACAAAGAAGTTTCTCAAAAAGCTTCTTTCTCTTTGTTATCGTAGGATATTTCTTTGGCCCTATAGTCTTCAAAGGGATCCGAAATATCAGTTCTCAGATTCCACAGAAATAAGGCTAGCAAACAGATCCACGAAATGCAGATGTAACTCTGTGAGTGGAAGTCACACATCACAAAGCAGTTTCTCAGAAAGCTTCTTTCTTGTTTTTCTCTGAGGATATTGTCTTTTTCAACATTGCCCTCTAAGGGTTTCCAAATATCACTTTGCAAATTCCACAAGAACAGGCTTAGCGAACGGCTTCTTCAGGGGAAAGCTGTAACTCTGTGAGATGAATTCACAGAACACAAAGCAGTTACTCAGAAAGCTTCTTTCCAGTTTTCATATGATTATATTTCCTTTTTCCTCATAGCCCTCCATGGGTTTCCAAATATCACTTTGCAAATTCCACAAGAACAGTCTTAGCGAAAGGCTTCTTGAGGGGGAAATCTGTAACTCTGTGAGATGATTTCACAGAACACAAAGAAGTTTCTCAGAAAGCCTCTTTCTCTTTGTTATCGGAGGATGTTTCCTTTGGCCCTATATTCTTCAAAGTGATCCGAAATATCAGTTCTCAGATTCCACAGAAATAAGGCTAGCAAACAGATCCACGATATGAGGTGTAACTCTGCTAGTGGAAGTCACACATCACAAAGCAGTTTCTCAGAAAGCTTCTTTCCTGTTTTTCTCTGAGGATATTGTCTTTTTCATCATAGTCCTTTATGGGCTTCCAAATATCACTTTGCAAATTCAACAAGAACAAGCTTAGCGATCGGCTTCTTGAGGGGAAAGCTGTAACTCTGAGATGAATTCACAGAACACTAAGCAGTGTCTCAGAAAGCTTCTTTCCAGTTTTCATCTGAGTATATTTTCTTTTTCACCATAGCCCTCCATGGGCTTCCAAATATCACTTTGCAAATTCCAAAAGATCAGTCTTAGCGAAAATCTTCTGAGGGGAAAGTTGTAACTCTGTGAGAGGATTTCACAAAATCCAAAGAAGTTTCTCAGAAAGCTTCTTTCTCTTTGTTATCGGAGGATATTTCCTTTGTCCCTATAGTCTTCAAAGGGATCCGAAATATCAGTTCTCAGATTCCACAGAAATAAGGCTACCAAACAGATCGACGAAATAGGGTTGTAACTCTGGGAGTGGAAGTCACACATCACAAAGCAGTTTCTCAGAAACCTTCTTTCCAGTTTTTCTCTGAGAATATTTCTGTTTTCACCATACCCCTCTATGGGCTTCCAAATATCACTTTGCATATTCCACAAGAACAGGCTTAGCGTATGGCTTCTTGAGGGGAAAGCTGTAACTCTGTGAGATGAATTAACAGAAAACTAAGCAGTTTCTCAGAAAGATTCTTTCCAGTTTTCAACTGAGGATATTTCCTTTTTCACCATAGCCCTCCATGGGCTTCCAAATATCTCCTTGCAAATTCCACAAGAACAGTCTTAGCGAAAGTCTTCTTGAGGGGAAAGCTGTAACAGTGTGAGAGGATTTCACATAACACAAAGAAGTTTCTCAGAAAGCTTCATTCTCTTTGTTATCGGAGGATGTTTCCTTTGGCCCTATATTCTTCAAAGGGATCCGAAATATCTGTTATCAGATTCCACAGAAATAAGGCTAGCAAACAGATCCACGAAATACAGCTGTAACTCTGCTAGTGGAATTCACACATCACAAAGCAGTTTCTCTGAAAGCTTCTTTCCAGTTTTTCTCTGAGGATATTTTCTTTTTCACCATAGCCCTCTATAGGCTTCCAAATATCACTTTGCAAATTCCACAAGAACAGTATTAGCGAACGGCTTCTTGAGGGGAAAGCTGTAACTCTGTGAGATGAATTCACAGAACACTAAGCAGTTTCTCAGAAAGCTTCTTTCCACTTTTCATCTGAGGATATTTCCTTTTTCACCATAGGCCTCCATGGGCTTCCAAATATGATTTTGCAAATTCCACAAGAAAAGTCTTAGCGAAAGGCTTCTTGAGGGGAAAGCTGTAACTCTGTGAGAGGATTTCACAGAACACCAAGAAGTTTCTCAGAAATCTTCTTTCTCTTTGTTATCGGAGGATATTTCCATTGGCCCTATAC
Organism: Macaca nemestrina; assembly: GCF_043159975.1. Taxonomy (NCBI): domain Eukaryota; kingdom Metazoa; phylum Chordata; class Mammalia; order Primates; family Cercopithecidae; genus Macaca; species Macaca nemestrina. The sequence continues at coordinate 63,700,931 of NC_092140.1, forward strand.
TCTTTAAAAGGATCCGAAATATGAGTTCTCGGATTCCAAAGAAATAAGGCTAGCAAACAGATCCACGAAATACATCTGTAACTCTGTGAGATGAATTCACAGAATACTAAGCAGTTTCTCAGAAAGCTTCTTTCCAGTTTTCATCTGAGGATATTTCCTTTTTCACCAAAGCCCTCTATGGGCTTCCAAATATCACTTTGCAAATTCCACAAGAACAGGCTTAGCGAACGGCTTCTTGAGGGGAAGGCTGTAACTCTGTGAGAGGATTTCACAGAACACAAAGAAGTTTCTCAGAAAGTTTCTTTCTCTTTGTTATCGGAGGATAATTCCTTCGGCCCTATAGTCTTCATACGAATCCGAAATATCAGATTCAGATTCCTAAGAAATATAGCTAGCATGTAGATGCACGAAATACAGATATAACTCTGTGAGTGGATGTCACACGTCACAAAACAGTTTATCAGGAAGCTTCTTTCCTGTTTTTCTCTGAGGGTATTTTCTTTTTCACCATACCCCTCTATGGGCTTCCAAATATCACTTTGCCAATTCCACAAGAACAGTCTTAGCGAAAGGCTGCTTGAGGCCAAAGTTGTAACTCTGTGAGAGGATTTCACAGAACACAAATAAATTTCTCAGAAAGCTTCTTTCTCTTTGTTATCTGAGGATATTTCTTTTCCCCTATAGTCTTCAAAGGGATCCGAAATATCAGTTCTCAGAATCCACAGAAATAAGGCTAGCAAACAGATCCACGAAATACAGCTGTAACTCTGCTAATGGAAGTCACACATCACAAAGCAGTTTCTCAGAAAGCTTCTTTCCCGTTTTTCTCTGAGGATATTTTCTTTTTCGTCATAGCCCTCTATGGGCTTCCAAATATCACTTTGCAAATTCCACAAGAACGGCCTTACCGAACGACTTCTTGAGGGGAAAGCTGTAACTCTGTGACATGTATTAACAGAACACTAAGCAGCTTCTAAGAAAGCTTCTTTCCAGTTTTCATCTGAGGATATTTCCTTTTTCACCATAGCCCTCCATGGGCTTCCAAATATCACTTTGCAAATTCCACAAGAACGGCCTTAGCGAACGACTTCTTGAGGGGAAAGCTGTAACTCTGTGAGATGCATTCACAGAACACTAAGCAGCTTCTAAGAAAGCTTCTTTCCAGTTTTCATCTGAGGATATTTCCTTTTTCACCATAGCCCTCCCTGGGCTTCCAAATATCACATTGCAAATTCCACAAGAAGAGTCTTAGGGAAAGTCTTCTTGAGGGGAAAGCTGTAACTCTGTGAGAGGATTTCACAGAACCCAAAGAAGTTTCTCAGAAAGCTTCATTCTCCTTGTTGTCGGAGGATATTTCCTCTGGCCCTATAGTCTTCAAAGGAATCCGAAATATCCGTTTTCAGATTCCAGAGAAATAAGGCTAGCATACAGATCCACGAAATACAGCTGTAACTCTGTGAGTGGAAGTCACACATCACAAAGCAGTTCTTCAGAAAGCTTCTTTCCAGTTTTCATCTGAGGATATTTCCTTTTTCACCATAGCCCTCCATGGGCTTCCAAATATCACTTTGCATATTCCACAACAACAGTCTTATCGAAAGGCTTCTTGAGGCCAAATCTGTAACTCTGTGAGAGGATTTCACAGAACACAAAGAAGTTTCTCAGAAAGCTTCTTTCTCTTTATTATCGGAGGATGTTTCCTTTGGCCCTATAGTCTTCAAAGGGATCCGAAATATCAGTTCTCAGATTCCACAGAAATAAGGCTAGCAAACAAATCCGCGAAATACGGCTGTAACTCTGTGAGTCGAAGTCACACATCACAAAGCAGTTTCTCACAAAGCTTCTTTCCAGTTTTTCTCTGCGGATATTTCCGTTTTCATCATAGCCCTCTGTGGGCTTCGGAATATCACTTTGCAAATTCCACAAGAACAGGCTTAGCGAAGGGCTTCTTGAGGGGAAAGCTGTAACTCTGTGAGATGAATTAACAGAACACTTAACAGTTTCTCAGAATGCTTCTTTACAGTTTTCATCTGATTATAATTCCTTTTTTCCCATAGCCCTCCTTGGGCTTCCAAATATCACTTTGCAAATTACAGAAGAACAGTCTTAGCGAAAGGCTTCTTGAGGCCAAAGCTGTAACTCTGTGAGAGTATTTCACAGAAGGCAAAGTAGTTTCTCAGAAAGCTTCTTTCTCTTTGTTATTGGAGTATATTTCCTTGGCCCTATAGTCTTCAAAGGGATCCGAAATATCAGTTCTCATATTCCACAGAAATAAGGCTAGCAAACAGATCCACGAAATACAGTTGTAACTCTGTGAGTGGAAGTCACACATCACAAAGCAGTTTCTCAGAAAGTTTCTTTCCATTTTTTCTCTGAGGATATTTTCTTTTTCACCAAAACCCTCTATGGGCTTCCAAATATCACTTTGCAAATTCCACAAGAACGGGCTTCCGAACGGCTTCTTGAGGGGAAGGCTGTAACTCTGTGAGAGGATTTCACAGAACACAAAGAAGTTTCTCAGAAAGCTTCTTTCTCTTTGTTATCCGAGGATATTTCCTTCGGCCCTATAGTGTTCATACGAATCCGAAATATCAGATCTCAGATTCCACAGAAGTATAGCTAGAAAGTAGATGCACGAAATACAGCTGTAACTCTGTGAGTGGAAGTCACACATCACAAAACAGTTTCTCAGGACACTTCTTTCCAGTTTTTCTCTGAGGGTATTTACTTTTTCACCATAGCCCTCTACGGGCTTCCAAACATCACTTTGCAATTCCACAGGAACAGGATTAGCGAAGGGCTTCTTGAGGGGAAAGCTGTAACTCTGTGAGATGAATTCACAGAACACTAAGCAATTTCTCAGAAAGCTTCTTTCCAGTTTTGATCTGAGGATATTTCCTTTTTTCCCATAGCCCTCCATGGGCTTCCAAATATCACTTTGCAAATTCCACAAAAACAGTCTTAGCGAAAGTCCTCTTGAGGGGAAAGCTGTAACTCTGTGAGAGGATTTCACAGAACACAAAGAAGTTTCTCAGAAAGCTTCTTTCTCTTTGTTATCGGAGGATATTTCCTTTGGCCCTAGAGTCTTCAAAGGGATCCGAAATATCAGTTCTCAGATTCCACAGAAATAAGGCTAGCAAACAAATCCAAGAAATAAGGCTGCAACTCTGTGAGTGGAAGTGAAACATCACAAAGCAGTTTCACAGGAAGCTTCTTTCCAGTTTTTCTCTGAGGATATTTCCGTTTTCACCATAGCCCTCTATGGGCTTCCAAATATCACTTTGCAAATTCCACAAGAACAGGCTTAGCGAAAGGCTTCTTAAGGGGAAAGCTGTAACACTGTGAGATGAATTAACAGAACACTAAGCAATTTCTCAGAAACCTTCTTTCCCGTTTTCATCTGATTATATTTCCTTTTTTCCCATAGCCCTCCTTGGGCTTCCAAATATCACTTTGCCAATTCCACAAGAACTCTCTTACCGAAAGGCTTCTTGAGGGGAAAGCTGTAACTCGGTGAGAGGATTTCAGAGAACACAAAGCAGTTTCTCAGAAAGCTTATTTCTCTTTGTTATCGGAGGATGTTTCCTTTGGCCCTATATTCTTCAAAGAGATCCGAAATATCTGTTCTCAGATTGCACAGAAATAAGGCAAGCAAACATATTCACGAAATACAGTTGTAACTCTGCTAGTGGAAGTCACACATCACAAAGCAGTTTCTCAGAAATCTTCCTTCCAGTTTTTCTCTGAGGATATTATCTTTTTCACCATAGCCCTCCATGGGCTTCCAAATATCACTTTGCATATTCCACAACAACAGTCTTACCGAAAGGCTTCTTGAGGGGAAAGCTGAAAATCTGTGAGAGGATTTCAGAGAACACAAAGCAGTTTCTCAGAAAGCTTCTTTCCAGTTTTTCTATGAGGATATTTTCTTTTTCACCATAGCCCTCTATAGGCTTCCAAATATCACTTTGCAATTCCACAGGAACAGGATTAGCGAAGGGCTTCTTGAGGGGAAAGCTGTAACTCTGTGAGATGAGTTCACAGAACACTAAGCAGTTTCTCAGAAAGCTTCTTTCCAGTTTTCATCTGAGGATATTTCCTTTTTCACCATAGCCCTCCATGGGCTTCCAAATATCACTTTGCAAATTCCACAAGAAAAGTCTTAGCGAAAGTCTTCTTGAGGGGAAAGCTGTAACTCTGTGAGAGGATTTCACAGAACACAGAAGTTTCTCAGAAAGCTTCTTTCTCTTTGTTATCGGAGGATATTTCCTTTGGCCCTATAGTCTTCAAAGGGATCCGAAATATCAGTTCTCAGAATCCACCGAAATAAGGCTAGCAAAGAGATCCACGAAATACAGATGTAACTCTGTGAGATGTATCAACAGAACACTAAGCAGTTTCTCAGAAAGCTTCTTTCCAGTTTTCATCTGAGGATATTTCCTTTTTCACCATAGCCCTCCATGGGCTTCCAAATATCACTTTGCAAATTCCACAACAACAGTCTTATCGAAAGGCTTCTTGAGGGGAAAGCTGTAAATCTGTGAGAGGAAATCAGAGAACACAAAGCAGTTTCTCAGAAAGCTTCTTTCCAGTTTTTCTCTGAGGATATTTTCTTTTTCACCTTAGACCTCCATAGGCTTCCAAATATCACTTTGCAAATTCCACAAGAACAGGCTTAGCGAACGGCTTCTTGAGGGGAAAGCTGTAACTCTGTGAGATGAATTCACAGAATACTAAGCAGTTTCTCAGAAAGCTTCTTTCCAGTTTTCATCTGAAGATATTTCCTTTTTCACCATAGCCCTCCATGGGCTTCCAAATATCACTTTACAAATTCCACAACAAGAGTCTTAGCGAAAGGCTTCTTGAAGGGAAAGGTGTAACTCTGTGAGAGGATTTCACAGAACCAAAAGTAGTTGCTCAGAATGCTTCATTCTCTTTGTTGTCGGAGGATATTTCCTTTGGCCCTATAGTCTTCAAAGGAATCCGAAATATCACTTGTCAGATTCCACAGAAAAAAGCCTAGGAAACAGATGCACGAAATACAGCTGTAACTCTGTGAGTGGAAGTCACACATCACAAAGCAGTTTCTCAGAAAGCTTCTTTCCTGTTTTTCTCTGAGGATATTTTCTTTCTCACCATAGCCCTCTATAGGCTTCCAAATATCACTTTGCAAATTCCACAAGAACAGGCTTAGCGAACGGCTTCTTGAGGGGAAAGCTGTAACTCTGTGAGATGAATTCACAGAACACTAAGAAGTTTCTCAGAAAGCTTCTTTCCAGTTTTCATCTGAGGATATTTCCTTTTCCACCATAGCCCTCCCTAGGCTTCCAAATATCACATTGCAAATTCCACAAGAAAAGTCTTAGCGAAAGTCTTCTTGAGGGGAAAGCTGTAACTCTGTGAGAGGATTTCACAGAACACAAAGAAGTTTCTCAGAAAGCTTCTTTCTCTATGTTATCGGAGAATATTTCCTCTGGCCCTGAAGTCTTCAAAGGGATCCGAATTATCCGTTTTTAGATTCCAGAGAAATAAGGCTAGCAAACAGATCCAAGAAATACAGCTGTAACTCTGTGAGTGGAAGTCACACATCTCAAAGCAGTTCCTCAGAAAGCTTCTTTCCAGTTTTCATCTGAGGATATTTCCTTTTTCACCATAGCCCTCCATGGGCTTCCAAATATCACTTTGCAAATTCCACAAGAACAGTCTTAGCGAATAGCTTCTTGAGGCCTAATCTGTAACTCTGTGAGAGGATTTCACAGAAGACAAAGTAGTTTCTCAGAAAGCTTCTTTCTCTTTGTTATTGGAGAATATTTCCTTGGCCCTAAAGTCTTCAAAGGGATCCGAAATATCAGTTCTCATATTCCACAGAAATAAGGCTAGCAAACAGACCCACGAAATACGGCTGTAACTCTGTGAATGGAAGTCACACATCACAAAGCAGGTTCTCAGAAAGCTTCTTTCCAGGTTTTCTCTGAGGATATTTCAATTTTCATCGTAGCCCACTGTGGGCTTCGGAATATCACTTTGCAAATTCCACAGGAACAGGCTTTGCGAAGGGCTTCTTCAGGGGGAAGCTGTAACTCTGTGAGATGAATTAACAGAACACTAAGCAGTTTCTCAGAAAGCTTCTTTACAGTTTTCATCTGATTATATTTCCGTTATTCCCATAGCCCTCCTTGGGCTTCCAAATATCACTTTGCAAATTACAGAAGAACAATCTTAGCGAAAGGCTTCTTGAGGCCAAAGCTGTAACTCTGTGAGAGTATTTCACAGAAGACAAAGAAGTTTCTCAGAAAGCTTCTTTCTCTTTGTTATTGGAGAATATTTCCTTGGCCCTATAGTCTTCAAAGGGATCCGAAATATCAGTTCTCATATTCCACAGAAATAAGGCTAGCAAACAGATCCACGAAATACAGCTGTAACTCTGTGAGTGGAGGTCACACATCACAAAGCAGTTTCTCAGAAAGTTTCTTTCCTCTTTTTTCTCTGAGGATATTTTCTTTTTCACCAAAGCCCTCTATGGGCTTCCAAATATCACTTTGCAAATACCACAAGAACAGGCTTAGCGAACGGCTTCTTGAGGGGAAGGCTGTAACTCTGTGAGAGGATTTCACAGAACACAAAGAAGTTTCTCAGAAAGCTTCTTTCTCTTTGTTATCGGAGGATATTTCCTTCGGCCCTATAGTGTTCATACGAATCCGAAATATCAGATCTCAGATTCCACAAAAATATAGCTAGCAAGTAGATGCACGAAATACAGCTGTAACTCTGTGAGTGGAAGTCACACATCACAAAACAGTTTCTCAGGAAGCTTCTTTCCAGTTTTTCTCTGAGGGTATTTTCTTTTTCACCATAGCCCACCATGGGCTTCCAAATATCACTTTGTAAATTCCACAAGAATAGGCTTAGCGAACGGTTTCTTGAAGGGAAAGGTGTAACTCTGTGAGGTGAATTAACAGAACACTAAGCAGATTGTCAGAAAGCTTCCTTCGAGTTTTCAACTTTGGATATTTCCTTTTTCATCATAGCCCTCCATGGGTGTCCAAACATCACTTTGCAAATTCCACAACAAGAGTCTTAGCGAAAGGCTTCTTGAGGGAAAAGGTATAACTCTGTGAGAGGATTACACAGAACAAAAAGAAGTTGCTCAGAATGATTCATTCTCTTTGTTGTCGGAGGATATTTCCTTTGGCCCTATAGTCTTCAAAGGAATCCGAAATATCACTTGTCAGATTCCACAGAAAAAAGCCTAGAAACAGATGCACGAAATACAGCTGTAACTCTGTGAGTGGAAGTCACACATCATAAAGCAGTTTCTCAGAAAGCTTCTTTCCTGTTTTTCTCTGAGGATATTTTCTTTCTCAGCATAGCCCTCTATAGGATTCCAAATATCACTTTAAAAATTCCACAAGAACAGGCTTAGCGAACGGCTTCTTGAGGGGAAAGCTGTAACTCGGTGAGATGAATTCACAGAACACTAAGCAGTTTCTCAGAAAGCTTCTTTCCAGTTTTCATCTCAGGATATTTCCTTTTTCACCATAGCCCTCCAAGGGGTTCCAAATATCACATTGTAAATTCCACAAGAAAAGTCTTAGCAAAAGTCTTCTTGAGGGGAAAGATGTAACTCTGTGAGAGGATTTCACAGAACACCAAGAAGTTTCTCAGAAAGCTTCCTTCTCTTTATTATTAGAGGATATTTCCTTTGGCCCTATAGTCTTCAAAGGGATCCGAAATATCAGATCTCAGATTCCACAGAAATAAGGCTAGCAAAAAAATCCACGAAATACGACTGTAACTCTGTGAGTGGAAGTCACACATCACAAAGCAGTTTCTCAGAAAGCTTCTATCCAGTTTTTCTCTGAGGATATTTCCGTTTTCATCATAGCCCTCTGTGGGCTTCGAAATAGCACTTTGCAAATTCCACAAGAACAGGCTTAGCGAAAGTCTTCTTGAGGGGATATCTGTATCTCTGTGAGATGAATTAACAGAACACTAAGCAGTTTCTCAGAAAGCTTCTTCCCAGTTTTCATCGGATTATATTTCCTTTTTTCCCGTAGTCCTCCTTGGGCTTCCAAATATCACTTTGCAAATTCCAGAAGAACAGTCTTAGCGAAAGTCTTCTTGAGGGGAAAGCTGTAACTCTGTGAGAGGATTTCACAGAAAACAAAGAAGTTTCTCAGAAAGCTCATTTCTCTTTGTTATCGGAGGATATTTCCTTTGGCCTTTAGTCTTCAAAGGGATCCGAAATATCAGTTCTCAGATTCCACAGAAATAAGGCTAACAAACAAATCCCCGAAATAAGGCTGCAACTCTGTGAGTGGAAGTGAAACATCACTAAGCAGTTTCTCAGAAAGATTCTTTCCAGTTTTTCTCTGAGGATATTTCCGTTTTCACCATAGCCCTTTATGGGCTTCCAAATATCACTTTGCAAATTCCACAAGAACAGGCTTAGCGAACGGCTTCTTGAGGGGAAAGCTGTAACACTGTGAGATGATTTAACAGAACACTAAAGAGATTCTCAGAAAGCTTCATTCCAGTTTTCATCTGATTATATTTCCTTTTTCACCATAGCCCTCTATGGGCTTCCAAATATCACTTTGCCACTTCCACAAGAACTGTCTTAGCGAGAGGCTTCTTGAGGGGAAAGCTGTAACTCTGTGAGATGATATCACAGAACACAAAGAAGTTTCTCAGAAAGCTTATTTCTCATTGTTATCGGAGGATGTTTCCTTTGGCCCTATATTTTTCAAAGTGATCTGAAATATCAGTTCTCAGATTCCACAGAAATAAGGCTAGCAAACAGATCCACGAAATACAGCTGTAATTCTGCTAGTGGAAGTCACATATCGCAAAGCAGTTCCTCAGAAAGCTTCTTTCCAGTTTTTCTCTGAGGATATTATCTTTTTCACCATAGCCCTCCATGGGCTTCCAAATATCACTTTTCAAATTCCACAACAACAGTCTTACCGAAAGGCTTCTTGAGGGGAAAGCTGTAAATCTGGGAGAGGATTTCAGAGAACACAAAGCAGTCTCTGAAAGCTTCGTTCCTGTTTTTCTCTGAGGATATCTCCGTTTTCACCATAGCCCTCTAGGGGTTCCAAATATCACTTTGCAATTTCCACAAGAACAGGCTTAGCGAAGGGCTTCTTGAGGGGAAAGCTGTAACTCTGTGAGATGAATTAATAGAACACTAAGCAGTTTCTCAGAAAGCTTCTTTCCAGTTTTTTTCTGAGGATATTCTCTTTTTCACCATAGCCCTCTATGGGCTTCCTAATATCACTTTGAAAATTCCACGAGAACAGGCTTAGCGAACGTTTCTTGAAGGGAAAGCTGTAACTCAGTGAGATGAATTAACAGAACACTAAGCAGATTCTCAGAAAGTTTCTTTCCAGATTTCATCTGAGGAAATTTCCTTTTTCACCGTAGCCCTCTATGGGCATCCAAATATCACCTTGCCAATTCCACAAGAACAGGCATAGCGAAAGGTTTCTTGAAGGGAAAGCTGTAACTCTGTGAGATGAATTAACAGAACACTAAGCAGTTTCTCAAAGAGCTTCTTTCCAGATTTCATCTGAGGATATTTCCTTTTTCACCATAGCCCTCTATGGGCATCGGAATTTCACTTTCCCAATTCCAAAAGAACAGGCTTAGCGAAAGGCTTCTTGAGGGGAAAGCTGTAACTTTGTGAGATGATTTCACAGAACACAAAGAAGTTTCTCACAAAGCTTCTTTATCTTTGTTAATGGAGGATATTTCCTTTGGCCCTGTATTCTTCAAAGGGATCCGAAATATCAGTTCTCAGATTCCACAGAAATAAGGCTAGTAAACAGATTCACGAAATACAGATGTAACTCTGTGAGTGGAAGTCACACATTGCAAAGCAGTTTCTCAGAAAACTTCTTTCCAGTTTTTCTCTGAGGATATTCTCTTTTTCACCATACCCATCTATGGGCTTCCAAATATCACTTTGCCAATTCCACAAGAACAGGCTTAGCGAACGGCTTCTGTAGGGGAAAGATGAAACTCTGTGAGATGAATTAACAGAACACTAAGCAGTTTCTCAGAAAGTTTCTTTCCAGATTTTATACGAGGATATTTCCTTTTTCACCGTAGCACTCTATGGGCATCGAAATATCATTTGCCAATTCCACAAGAATAAGATTAGCGAAAGGCTTAATGAGGGGAAAGCTGTAACTCTGTGAGATGATTTCACAGAACACAAAGAAGTTTCTCAGAAAGCTTCTTTCTCTTTGTTATCGGAGGATATTTCCTTGGGCCCTATAGTCATCAAAGGGATCCGAAATATCAATTCTCAGATTCCACAGAAATAAGGCTAGTAATCAGATCTACGAAATACAGATTTAACTCTGTGAGTGGAAGTCACACATCACAAAGCAGTTTCTCAGAAATCTTCTTTCCAGTTTTCTCTGAGGATATTCTCTTTTTCACCATAGCCCTCTATGGGTTTCCAAATATCACTTTGCCAATTCCACAAGAACAGGCTGAGCGAACGGCTTCTTCAAGGAAAAGCTGTAAGTCTGTTGGATAAATTAACAGAACACTAAGCAGTTTCTCAGAAAGCTTCTTACCAGATTTCATCTGAGGATATTTCCTTTTTCACCGTAGCCCTCTATGGGCTTGGAAATATCACTCTGCCAATTCCACAAGAACAGACTTAGCGAAAGGCTCCTTGAGGGGTAAGCTGTAACTCTGTCAGATGATTTCACAGAACACAAAGAAGTTTCTCAGAAAGCTTCTTTCTCTTTGTTATCAGAGGATATTTCCTTTGGTCCTATACTCTTCAAAGGGATCAGAAATATCAGTTCTCAGATTCCACAGAAATAAGGCTAGTAAACAGATCCACGAAATACAGATGTAACTCTGTGAGTGGAAGTCACACATCACAAAGCAGTTTCTCAGAAAGATTCTTTCCAATTTTTCTCTGAGGATATTCTCTTTTTCATCATAGCCCTCTGTGGGTTTCTAAATATCACTTTGTCAATTCCACAAGAACAGGCTTAGCGAACGGTTTCTTGAGGGGAAAGCTGTAACTCTGTGAGATGAATTAACAGAACACTAAGCCTTTTCTCAGAAAGCTTCTTTCCAGATTTCATCTGAGGATATTTCCTTTTTCACCATAGCCCTCTATGGGCATAGATATATCACTTTGCCAATTGAACAAGTACAGGCTTAGCGAAAGGCTTCTTGAGGGAAAAGCTGTAACTCTGTGAGATTATTTCACAGAACCCAAAGAAGTTTCTCAGAAAGCTTCTTTCTCTTTGTTATCGGGGATTATTTCTTTGGCCCTATATCTTCAAAGGGATCCGAAATATCAGTTCTCAGATTCCACAGAAATAGGGCTAGCAAACAGATCCACTAAATACAGATGTAACTCTTTGAGTGGAAGTCACACATCACAAAGCAGTTTCTCAGAAAGCTTCTTTCCAGTTTTTCTCTGAGGATATTCTCTTTTTCACCATAGCCCTCCAGGTGCTTCCAAATATCACTTTGCCAATTCCACAAGAACAGGCTTAGCGAAGAGCTTCTGGAGGGGAAAGCTGTAACTCTGGTGGATGAATTAACAGAACACTAAGCAGGTTCTCAGAAAGGTTCTTTCCAGATTTCATCTGAGGATATTTCCTTTTTCACCGTAGCCCTCTATGGGCATCGAAACATCACTTTGCCAATTGCACAAGAACAGGCTTAGCGAAAGGCTTCTTGAGGGGAAAGTTGTAACTCTGTGAGATGATTTCACAGAACACAAAGAAGTTTCTCAGAAAGCTACCTTGTCTTTGTTATCGGAGGATATTTCATTTCCCACTATAGTCTTCAAAGGGATCTGAAATATCAGTTCTCAGATTTAACAGAAATAAGGCTAGCAAACAGATCCACGAAATACAGATGTAACTCTTTCAGTGGAAGTCACACATAACAAAGCAGATTCTCAGAAAGCTTGTTTCCAGTTTTTCTCTGAGGATATTCTCTTTTTCACCTTAGCCCTGTATGGGCTTCCAAATATCACTTTGCCAATTCCACAAGAACAGGCTTAGCGAACGATTTCCTGAGGGGAAAGGTGTAACTCTGTGAGATGAATTAAGAGAACACTAAGAAGTTTCTCAGACAGCTTCTTTCCAGATTTCATCTGAGGATATTTCCTTTTTAACCGTATCCCTCTATGGGCACCGAAATATCACCTTCCCAATTCCACAAGAACAGGCTTAACGAATGTCTTCTTGAGGGGAAAGCTGTAATTCTGTGAGACGATTTCACAGAACACAAAGAAGTTTCTCAGAAAGTTTCTTTTTCGTTTTTATAGGAGGATATTTCCTATGGCCCTATAGTCTTCAAAGGGATCCGAATTATCAGTTCTCAGATTCCACAGAAATACGGCTAGCAAACAAATCCATGAAATACAGATGTAACACTGTGTGTGGAAGTCACACATCACAAAGCAGTTTCTCAGAAAGCTTCTTTCCATATTTCATCTGAGGATATTTCCTTTTTCACCGTAGCCCTCTAGGGGCATCGAAATATCACTTTGGAAATTCCAAAAGAACAGGCTTAGTGAAAGGCTTCTTGAGGAGAAAGCTGTAACTCTGTGAGATGATTTCAGAGATCAAAGAAGTTTCTCAGAAAGCTTCTTTCTCTTTGTTATCGGAGGATATTTCATTTCTCCCTATAGTCTTCAAAGGGATCCGAAATATCAGTTCAGAGATTCCACAGAAATAAGGCAAGCAAACCGATCCACGAACACAGATGTAACTCTGTGAGTGGAAATCACACATCACAAAGCAGTTTCTCAGAAAGCTTCTTTCCAGCATTTCTCTGAGGATATTCTCTTTTTCACCATAGCCATCTCTGGTCTTCAAAATATAACTTTGCCAATTCCACAAGAATTGGCTTAGCGAACGGCTACCTGAGGAGAAAGCTGTAACTCTGTGAGATGAATTAACAGAACACTAAGCAGTTTCTCAGAACGCTTCTTTCCAGATTTCATCTGAGGATATTTCATTTTTCACCGTAGCCCTCTATGGGCATCGAAATATCACTTTGCCAATTCCACAAAACAGGCTTAACGAAAGGCTTCTTGAGGGGAAAGCTGTAACTCTGTGAGATGATTTCACAGAACACAAAGAAGTTTCTCAGAAAGCTTCTTTCTCTTTGTTATCGGAGGATATTTCCTTTGGCCCTATAGTCTTCAAAGGGGTCAGAAATATCAGTTCTCAGATTCCACAGAAATAATGCTAGCAAACAGATCCACGAAATACAGATGTAACTCTGTGAGTGGAAGTCACACATCACAAAGCAGTTTCTCAGAAAGCTCCTTTCCAGTTTTTCTCTGAGGATATTCTCTTTTTCACCATAGCCCTCTATGGGCTTCCAAATATCACTTTGCCAATATCACAAGAACAGGCTTAGCGAAAGGCTTCTTGAGGGGAAAGCTGTAACTCTGTGAGATGAATTAACAGAAAACTAAGCATTTTCTCAGAAAGCTTCTTTCCAGATTTCATCTCAGGATATTTCCTTTTTCACTGTAGCCCTCTATAGGCACAGAAATATCACTTTTCCAAATCCACAGGAACTGTCTTAACGTAAGGCTTCTTGAGGGGAAAGCTGTAACGCTCTGAGATGATTTCACAGAACACAAAGAAGTTTCTCAGAAAGCTTCTTTCTCTTTGTTATCGGAGGATATTTCCTTTGGCCCTAGAGTCTTCAAAGGGATCCGAAATATCAGTTCTCAGATTCCACAGAAATAAGGCAAGCAAACTGATCCAATAAATACAGATGTAACTCTTTGAGTGGAAGTCACACATCACAAAGCAGTTTCTCAGAAAGCTTCTTTCCAGTTTTCTTCTGAGGATATTCTGTTTTTCACCATAGCCCTCTATGAGTTTCCAAATATCACTTTGCCAATTCCACAAGAACAGGCTTAGCGAACGGCTTCTTGAGGGGAAAGCTGTGACTCTGTGAGATGATTTCATGGAACACAAAGAAATTTCTCAGAAAGCTTCCTTCTCTTTGTTAATGGAGGATATTTCCTTGGGCCCTATAGTCTTCAAAGGGATCTGAAATATCAGCTCTCAGATTCCACAGAAATAAGGCTAGAAAACAGATCCAGGAAATACAGATGTAACTCTATGAGTGGAAGTCACACATCACAAAGCAGATTCTCAGAAAGCTTCTTTCCAGTTTTTCTCTGAGGATATTGTCTTTTTCACCATGCCCTCTACGGGCTTCCAAATATCACTTTGCCAATTCCACCAGAACAGGCTCAGCGAACGGAATCTTGATTGGAAAGGTGTAACTCTGTGAGATGAATTAACAGAACACTAAGAAGTTTCTCAGAAAGCTTCTTTCCAGATTTCATCTGAGGATATTTCCTTTTTCACCATACCCCTCTATGGGCTTCCAAATATCACTTTGCCAATTACACAAGAACTGTCTTAGCGAAAGGCTTCTTGAGGGGATAGCTGTAACTCTGTGAGATGATTTCACAAAACACAAAGAAGTTTGTCAGAAAGCTTCTTTCTCTTTGTTATCGGAGGGTATTTCCTCTGGCCCTATAGTCTTAAAAGGGATTCAAAATATCAGTTCTCAGATTAAACAGAAATAAGGCTAGCAAACACATCGACGAAATACAGATATAACTGTGTGAGTGGAAGTCACACATCACAAAGCAGTTTCTCAGAAAGCTTCTTTCCAGTTTTTCTCTGAGGATATTCTCTTTTTCACCGTAGCCCTCTATGGACTTCCAAATATCACTTTGCCAATTCCACAACAACAGGCTAAGGGAACGGCTTCTTGAGGGGAAAGCTGTAACTCTGTGAGATGAATTAACAGAACACTAAGCAGTTTCTCAAAGAACTTCTTTCCAGATTTCATCTGAGGATATTTCCTTGTTCACCATAGCCCTCTATGGCCATCGGAATATCACTTTGCCAATTCCACAAGAACAGGCTTAGCGAAAGGCTTCTTGAGGGAAAAGCTGAAACTCTGTCAGATGATTTCACAGAACACAAAGAAGTTTCTCAGAAAACTTCTTTCTCTTTGATATCGGAGGATATTTCCTTTGGCCCTATATTCTTCAAAGGGATCCGAATTATCAGTTCTCAGATTCCACAGAAATAAGGCTAGTAAACAGATCCACGAAATACAGATGTAATTCTGTGAGTAGAAGTCACACATCACAAAGCAGTTTTTCAGAAAACTTCTTTCTAGTTTTTCTCTGAGGATATTCTCTTTTTCACCATAGCCCTCTATGGGCTTCCAAATATCACTTTGCCAATTCCACAAGAACAGGCTTAGCGAACGGCTTCTGGAGGGGAAAGCTGTAACTCTATGTGATGAGTTAACAGAACACTAAGCAGTTTCTCAGAAATCGTCTTTCCAGATTTTATCTGAGGATATTTCCTTTTTCACCGTAGCCCCCTATGGGCATCGAAATATCATTTGCGAATTCCACAAGAATAGGATTAGCAAAAGGCTTCT
Source organism: Macaca nemestrina (assembly GCF_043159975.1). Lineage (NCBI taxonomy): Eukaryota > Metazoa > Chordata > Mammalia > Primates > Cercopithecidae > Macaca > Macaca nemestrina. Next base: position 63,716,420 of record NC_092140.1, read on the forward strand.
TGGGGGGAAAGTTGTAACTCTGTGAGATGTTTTCACGAACAAAAACAAGTTTCTCAGAAAGTTTCTTTATCTTTGTTATCGGAGGATATTTCCTTTGGCCCTGTAGACATCAAAGGGAACCGAAATATCAGTTCTCAGATTCCACAGAAATAAGGCTAGGAATCAGATCCACGAAATACAGATGTAACTCTGTGAGATGAATTAACAGAACACTAAGCAGTTTCTCAGAAAGATTCTTTCCAGGTTTCATCTGAGGATATTTGCTTTTTCACCGTAGGCCTCCTTGGGGTTCCATATATCACTTTTCAAATTCCACAAGAACAGTCTTAGTGAAAGACTTCTTGAGGGGGAAGCTGTAATTCTCTGAGATGATTTCACAGAAAACAAAGAAGTTGCTCAGAAAGCTTCTTTCTCTTTGTTATCGGAGGATAATTCCTTTGTCCCTATAATCTCCTAAGGGATACGAAATATCAGTTCTCAGATTCCACAAAAATAAGGCTAGCAAAGAGATCTACTCAATACAGCTGTAACTCTGTGAGTGGAAGTCACACATCACCAAGCAGTTTCTCAGAAAGCTTCTTTCCAGTTTTTCTCTGAGGATATTTTCTTTTACACCATAGCCCTCTATGGGCTTCCAAATATCACTTTGTATATTCCAGAAGAACAGGCTTATCGAATGGCTTCTTGAGGGGAACGCTATATCTCTGTTAGAAGAATTTACAGAACAGTAAGCAGTTTCTCAGAAAGCTTCTTTCCAGTTTTCATCTGAGGATATTTCCTTTTTCACCATAGCCCTCCATGGGCTTCCAAATATCACTTTGCAAATTCCACAAGAACAGTCTTAGGGAAAGCCTTCTTGAGGGGAGAGCTGTAACTCTGTGAGCTGATTTAACAGAACACAGAGAAGTTTCTCAGAAAACTTCTTTCTCTTTGTTATTCGAGGATATTTCCTTTGGCCCTATAGTCTTCAAAGGGATCCGAAATATCAGTTCTCAGATTCCACAGAAATAAGGCTAGCAAACAGATCCACGAAATACAGCTGTACCTCTGTCAGTGGAAGTCACACATCACAAAGCAGTTTCTCAGAAAGCTTCATTTCAGTTTTTCTCTGAGGATATTTTGTTTTTTCCCATAGGCCTGCAAGGGCTTCAAATATCACTTTGCAAATTCCACAAGAACAGGCTTAGTGAACGGCTTCTTGAGGTGAAAGCTGTAACTGTGTGAGATGAATTAAGAGAACACTAAGCAGTTTCTCAGAAAGCTTCTTTCCAGTTTTCATCTGAGGATATTTTCTTTTTTACCATTGCCCTACATGGGCTTTCATATATCTCTTTTCAAATTCCACAAGAACGGTCTTAGCGAAAGACTTCTTGAGGGGGAAGCTGTATATCTGTGAGATGATTTCACAGAAGACAAAGATGTTGCTCAGAAAGCTTCTTTCTCTTTGTTATCGGAGGATATTTCTTTTGTCCCTATAGACTCCAGAGGGATCCGAAATATCAGTTCTCAGATTCCAGAGAAATAAGGCTAGCAAAGAGATCCACGTAATACAGCTGTAACTCTGTGAGTGGAAGTCACACATCACGAAGCAGTTTCTCAGAAAGCTTCTTTCCAGTTTTTCTCTGAGGATATTTTCTTTTTCACCATAGCCCTCTATGGGCTTCCAAATTTCACTTTGCAAATTCTACAAAAACAGGCTTAGCGAACGGATTCTTGAGGGATAAGCTGTAAGACTGTGAGATGAATTAACACAACACTAAGCAGTTTCTCAGAAAGCTTCTTTCCAGATTTCATCTGAAGATATTTCCTTTTTCACCATAGCCCTCCATGGGCTTCCAAATATCACTTTGCAAATTCCACTAGAACAGTCTTAGCGAAACGCTTCTTTAGGGGTAAGCTGTAACTGTGTGAGATGATTTCATAGAACACAAAGAAGTTTCTCAGAAAGCTTCTTTCTCTTTGTTATCGGAGGATATTTCCTTTGGCCCTATAGTCCTCAAAGGGATCCGAAATATCTGTTCTCAAAATCGACAGAAATAAGGCTAGCAAACAGATCCACGAAATAAACCTGTAACTCTGTGAGTGGAAATCACACATCACAAAGCAGTGTCTCAGAAAGCTTCTCTCCAATTTTTCTATGAGGATACTTTCTTTTTCACCGTAACCCTCTATGGGCTTCCAAATATCACTTTGTAAATTCCCCAAAAACAGGCTTAGCGGACGGCTTCTTGAGGGGAAAGCTGTAACTCTCTTACATGATTTAACAGAACACTAAGCAGTTTCTCAGAAAGCTTCTTTCCAGTTTTCATCTGAGGATATTTCCTTTTTCACGGTAGCCCTCCATGGGCTTCCTTATATCACTTTGGAAACTCCACAAGAACAGTCTTAGCAAAAGAGTTCTTGAGTGGGAAGCTGTAACTCTGTGAGATGATTTCACAGAACACTAAGAAGTTTCTCAGAAAACTTCTTTCTCTTTGTTATCGGAGGATATTTCCTTTGGCCCTATAGATTTCAAAGGGATCCGAAATATCCGTTCTCAGATTCCACACATATAAGGCTAGCAAACAAATCCACGAAATACAGCTGTAACTCTGTGAGTGGAAGTCACACATCACAAAGGAGTTTATCAGAAAGCTTCTTTCCAGTTTTTCTCTGAGGATATTTTCTTTTTCTCCATAGCCCTCTTTGGGCTTCCAAATATCACTTTGCAAATTCGACAAGAACAGGCTTAGCGAACGGCTTCTTGAGGGGAAAGCTGTAACTCTGTGAGATGAATTAACAGAACACTAAGCAGTTTCTCAGAAAGCTTTTTTCCAGTTTTCATCTGAGGATATTTCCTTTTTCTCCATAGCCCTCCATGGGCTTCCGAATATCACTTTGCAAATTCCACAAGAGCAGTCTTAGCGAAAGACTTCTTGAAGTGAAAGGTGTAACTCTGTGAGATAATTTCAGAGAACAAAAAGAAGTTTCTCGGAAAGCTTCTTTCTCTTTGTTATCGGAGGATATTTCCTTTGACCCTATAAACTTCAAAGGCATCCGAAATATGCGTTCACAGATTCCACAGAAATAAGGCTAGCAAACAGATCCACGAAATACAGCTGTAACTCTGTGAGTGGAAGTCACACATCACAAAGCAGTTTCTCAGAAAGCTTCCTTCCAGTTTTTCTCTGAGGATATTTTGTATTTCCCCATAGCCCTATATGAGCTTACAAATATCACTTTGCAAATTCCACAAGAACAGGCTTAGCGAACGGCTTCTTGAGGGGAAAGCTGTAACTCTGTGAGATGAATTAACAGGACACTAAGCAGTTTCTCAGAAAGCTTCTTTCCAGTTTTCATCTGAGGATATTTCCTTTTTCACCATAGCCCTCCATGGGCTTCCAAATATCACTTTGCAAATTCCACAAGAGCAGTCTTACCGAAAGGCTTCTTGAGGTGAAAGGTGTAACTCTGTGAGATGATTTCACAAAACACAAAGAAGTTTCTCGGAAAGCTTCTTTCTCTTTGTTTTCGGAGGATATTTCCTTTGGCCCTGTAGACTTCAAAGGGATCCGAAATATCCGTTCTCATATTCCACAGAAATAAGGCTAGCAAACAGATCCACGAAATACAGCTGTAGCTCTGTGAGAGGAAGTCAAACACCACAAAGCAGTTTCTCAGAAAGTTTCTTTCCAGCTTTTCTCTGAGGATAATTTCTTTTTCACCATAGCCCTCTATGGGCTTCCAAATATCACTTTGCAAATTCCACAAGAACTGTCTTAGCGAAAATCTTCTTGAGGGGGAAGCTGTAACTCTGTGAGATTATTTCACGAAACACAAAGAAGTTTTTCGGAAAGCTTCTTTCTCTTTGTATCGGAGGATATTTCCTTTTGGCCCTATAGTCTTCAAAGGGATCTGAAGTATCAGTTCTCAGATTCTACAGAAATAAGGCTGGCAAAGAGATTCACGAAATGCACGTGTAACTCAGTGAGTGGAAGTCACACATCACAAAGCAGTTTTTCAGAAAGCTTCTTTCCAGTTTTTCTCTGAGGACATTTTCTTTTTTCCGAAGCACTCTATGGGCTTCAAAATATCACTTTGCAAATTCCACAAGAACAGGCTTAGCGAACGGCTTCTTGAGGGGAAAGCTGTAACTCTGTGAGATGAATTAACAGAACACTAAGCAGTTTCTTAGAAAGCTTTTTCCAGTTTTCATCTGAGGATATTTTCTTTTTCACCTTAGCCATCTGTGGGCTTCCAAATATCACGTTGCAAGTTCCACAAGAACAGTCTTAGTGAAAAACTTTTGAGGTGGAAGCTGAAACTCTGTGAGATGATTTCACCGAACACAAAGATGTTTCTCAGAAAGCTCTCTCTTTGTTATCGGAAGATATTTCCTTTGGCCCTATAGTCTTCAAAGGGATCCGAAATATCTGTTCTCTGATTCCACAGAAATAAGGCTAGCAAACAGATCCACGAAATACAGCTGTAACTCGGTGAGTGGAAGTCACACATCACAAAGCAGTTTGTCAGAAAGCTTCTTTCCAGTTTTTCTCTGAGGATATTTCCTTTTTCCCCATAGCCCTCTATGGGCTTCCAAATATCACTTTGCAAATTCCTCAAGAACTGTCTTAGCGAAAGTCTTCTTGAGGGGAAAGCTGTAACTCTGTGAGATGATTTCACAGAACACAAAGAAGTTTCTCAGAAAGCTTCTTTCTCTTTGTTATGGGAGGATATTTCCTTTGGCCCTATAGTCTTCAAAGGGATCCGAAATATCCGTTCTCAGATCCCAGAGAATTGAGGCCAGCAAACAGATTCAAGAAATACAGCTGTAACTCTGTGAGTGGAAGTGACACATCACAAAGCAGTTTCGCAGAAAGCTTCTTTTCAGTTTTTCTCTGAGGATATATTCTTTTTCACCATAGCCCTCTATGAGCTTCCAAATATCACTTTGCAAATTCCAGAAGGACAGGCTTACCCAACGGCTTCTTGAGGGGAAAGCTGTAACTCTGTGAGATGAATTAAAGAACACTAAGCAGTTTCTCAGAAAGCTTCTTTCCAGTTTTCATCTGAGGATAATTCCTTTTTACCATAGCCCTCCATGGACTTCTATATATCACTTTGTAAATTCCACAAGAATAGTAATAGCGAAAGAGTTCTTGGCGGGGAAGCTGTAACTCTGTGAGATGATTTCACAGAACACTAAGAAGTTTCTCAGAAAGCTTCTTTCTCTTTGTTTTCAGAGGATATTTCCTTTGTCCCTATAGACCTCAAAGGGATCCGAAATATCCGTTCTCAGAATCCACAGAAATAAGGCTAGCAAACAGATCCACGAAATAAACCTGTAACTCTGTGAGTGGAAGTCACAAATCACAAAGCAGTTTCTCAGAAAGCTTCTTTCCAGTTTTTCTCTGAGGATATTTTCTTTTTCACCATAGCCCTCTATGGGCTGCTAAATATCACTTTGCAAATAACACAAGAACAGGCGTAGCGAACGGCTTCTTGAGGGGAAAGCTGTAACTCTGTGAGATGAATTAACAGAACACTAAGCAGTTTCTCAGAAAGCTTCTTTCCAGTTTTCATCTGAGAATACTTCCTTTTTCACCATAGCCCTCCATGGACTTCCATATATCACTTTGCAAATTCCAAAGGAACAGTCTTAGCGAAAGGCTTCTTGAGGGGAAAGCTGTAACTCTGGGAGATGATTTCACAGAACACAAAGAAGTTTCTCAGAAAGCTTCTTTCTCTTTGTTATCGGAGGATAATTCCTTTGGCCCTATAGACTTCAAAGGGATCCGAAATATCAGTTTTCAGATTCCACAGAAATAATTCTAGCAAACAGATCCAGGAAATACAGCTGTCACTCTTTGAGTGCAAGTCACACATCACGAAGTAGTTTCTCAGAAAACTTCTTTCCAGTTTTTCTCTGAGGATATTTTCTTTTTCAACATAGCCCTCTATGGGCTTCCATATATCACTATGCAAATTCTACATGAACAAGCTTAGCGAACGGCTTCTTGAGGGGAAAGCTTTAACTCTGTTAGATGATTTAACAGAACACTAAGCAGTTTCTCAGAAAGCTTCTTTCCAGTTTTCATCTGAGGATATTTCCTTTTTCACCATAGTCCTCCATGGGCTTCCATATATCACTTTGAAAATTCCACAAGAACAGTCTTTGCGAAAGAGTTCTTGAAGGGGAAGCTGTAACTCTGTGAGATGATTTCACAGAACACTAAGAAGTTTCTCAGAAAACTTCTTTCACTTTGTTATCCGAGGATATTTCCTTTGTCCCTATAGACTTCAAAGGGTTCCGAAATATCCGTTCTCAGATTCCAGAGAAATAAGGCTAGCAAGCAGATCCACGAAATACAGCTGTATCTTTGTGAGTGGAAGTCACACATCACAAAGCAGTTTCTCAGAAAGCTTCTTTCCAGTTTTCATTTGAGAATATTTCCTTTTTCCCCATAGCCCTCCATGGGCTTACAAATATCACTTTCCAAATTCCACAAGAACAGACTTAGCGAACGGCTTCTGGAGGGGAAAGCTGTAACTCTGGGAGATGGTTTCACAGATCACAAAGAAGTTTCTCAGAAAAGGTTCTTTCTCTTTGTTATTGGAGGATAGTTCCTTTGGCCCTATAGACTTCAAATGGATCCGAAATATCCGTTCTCCGATTCCACAGAAATAAGGCTAGCAACAGATCCACGAAAAACAGCTGTAACTCTGTGACTGAAAGTCACACATCACAAAGCAGTTTCTCAGAAAGCTTCTTTCCAGTTTTTCTCTGAGGATATTTTCCTTTTCACCATAGCCCTCTAAGTGCTTCCTAATATCCCTTTCAAATTCCACAAGAACAGGTTTAGCGAACGGCTTCTTGAGGGGAAAGCTGTAACTCTGTGATATGAATTAACAGTACACTACGCAGTTTCCCAGAAAGTTTCTTTCCAGTTTTCATATGAGGATAATTTCTTTTTCACCATAGCCCTCCAGGGGCTTCCAAATATCACTTTGCAAATTCCACAAGAACAGTCTTAGCGAAAGACTTCTTGAGGGGGAAGCTGTAACTCTGAGAGTTGATTCCACGGAACACAAGGAAGTTTCTCTGAAAGCTTCTTTCTCTTTGTATCGGAGGATATTTCCATTGGCCCTATAGTCTTCAAAGGGATCCGAAATATCCGTTCTCAGATTCCACAGAAATAAGGCTAGCAAACAGATCCACGAAATACAGCTATAACTCTGTGAGTGGAAGTCACACATCACAAAGCAGTTTCTCAGAAAGCTTCTTTCCAGTTTTTCTCTGAGGATATTTTCTTTTTCACCGTAGCCCTCTATGGGCTTCCAAATATCGCACTGCAAATTCCACAAGAACAGGCTTAGCTAACGGCTTCTTGAGGGGAACGCTGTAACTATGTGAGATGAATTAACAGAACACTAAGCAGATTCTCAGAAAGCATCTTTCCAGTTTTCATCTGAGGATATTTCCTTCTTCAGAATAGCCCTCCATGGGCTTCCAAATATCACTTGGCAAATTCCACAAGAACAGTCTTAGCGGAAGGTTTCTTGAGGGGAAAGCTGTAACTCTGTGAGATGATTTCTCGAAACACAAATAGGTTTCTCAGAAAGCTTCTTTCTCTTTGTTATCGGAGGATATTTCCTTTGTCCCTATAGACTTCAAAGGGATCCGAAATATCCCTTCTCAGATTCCACAGAAATAAGGCTAGCAAACAGATCCACGAAACAAAGCTGTAACTCTGTGAGTGGAAGTCACACATCCCAAAGCAGTTTCTAGAAAGCTTCTTTCCAGCTTTTTTCTTAGGATATTTTCTTTTTCACCGAAGCCTTCTATGGGCTTCCAAATATCACTTTGCAAATTCCACAAGAAAAGGCTTAGTGAACGGCTTCTTGAGGGAAAAGCTGTAACCCTGTGAGATGTATTAACAGAACAACAAGCGGTTTCTCAGAATGCTTCTTTCCAGTTTTCATCTGACGATATTTCATTTTTCCCCATAGCCCTTCACGGGCTTCCAAATATCACTTTGCAAATTCCACAAGAACTGTCTTAGCGAAAGGCTTCTTGAGGGGAAAACTGTAACTCTGTGAGATGATTTCACAGAACACAAAGAAGTTTCTCAGACAGCTTCTTTCTCTTTGTTATCGGAGGATATTTCCTTTGGCCCTGTAGTCTTCAAAGGGATCCGAAATATCTGCTCTCAATTTCCACAGAAATAAGGCTAGCAAAGAGATCCACGAAATACAGATGTAACTCTGTGAGATGAATTAACAGAAGACTAAGCAGTTTTTCAGCAAGCTTCTTTCCAGATTTCATCTGAGGATATTTCCTTTTTCACCATAGCCCTCTATTTGCTTCCAAATATCACTTTGCCAATTCCACAAGAACTGTCTTAGCGAAAGGCTTCTTGAGGGGAAATCTGTAACTTTGTGAGATGATTGCACAGAACACAAAGACGTTTCCCAGAAAGCTTTTTTCTCTTTGTTATCGGAGGATATTTCCTTTGGCCCTATAGTCTTCAAAGGGATCCGAAATATCTGTTCTCAGATTCCACAGAAATAAGGCTAGCAAAGAGATCCACGAAATATAGAGGTAACTCTGTGAGTGGAAGTCACACATCACAGAGCAGTTTCTCAGAAAGCTTCTTTCCATATTTCAACTGTGGATATTTACTTTTTCACCATAGCCCACTATGGGCTTCCAAATATCACTTTGTCAATTCCACAAGAACTGTCTTAGCGAAAGACTTCTTGAGGGGAAAGCTGTACCTCTGTGAGATGATTTCACAGAACACAAAGAAGTTTCTCAGAAAGCTTCTTTCTCTTTGTTATCAGAGGATATTTCCTTTGGCCCTATAGTCTTCAAAGGGATCCGAAATATCTGTTCTCAGATTCCACAGAAATAAGGCTAGCAAAGAGATCCACGACATACAGATGTAACTTTGTGAGATGAATTAACAGAACCCTAAGCAGTTTCTCAGAAAGCTTCTTTCCAGATTTCATCTGAGGATATTTCCTTTTTCACCATAGCCCTCTATGGGCTTCCAAATATCACTTTGACAATTCCACAAGAACTGTGTTAGTGAAAGGCTTCTTGAGGGGGAAGCTGTTACTCTGTGAGATGAATTCACAGAACACAAAGAAGTTTCTCAGAAAGCTTCTTTCTCTTTGTTATCGGAGGATAATTCCTTTGGCCCTATAGTCTTCAAAGGGATACGAAATATCTGTTCTCAGATACCACAGAAATAAGGCTAGCAAAGAGATCCACGAAATATAGATGTAACTCTGTGAGTGGAAGTCACACATCACAGAGCAGTTTCTCAGAAAGCTTCCTTCCATATTTCAACTGTGGATATTTCCTTTTTCACCATAGCCCTCTAAGGGCTTCCAAATATCACTTTGTCAATTCCACAAGAAGTGTCTTAGCGAAAGACTTCTTGAAGGGAAAGCTGTACCTCTGTGAGATGATTTCACAGAACACAAAGAAGTTTCTCAGAAAGCTTCTTTCTCTTTGTTATCGGAGGATATTTCCTTTGGCCCTATAGTCTTCAAAGGGATCCGAAATATCTCTTCTCAGATTCCACAGAAATAAGGCTAGCAAAGAGATCCACGAAATACAGATGTAACTCTGTCAGATGAATTAACAGAACACTAAGCAGTTTCTCAGAAAGCTTCTTTCCAGATTTCATCTGAGGATATTTCCTTTTTCACCATAGCCCTCTATGGGCTTCCAAATATCACTTTGCCATTTCCACAAGAACTGTCTTAGCGAAAGGCTTCTTGAGGGGAAAGCTGTAACTCTGTGAGATGATATCACAGGACACAAAGAAGATTCTCAGAAAGCTTCTTCCTCTTTCTTATCGGAGGATATTTCCTTTGGCCCTATAGTCTTCAAAGGGATCCGAAATATCTGTTCTCAGATTCCACAGAAATAAGGCTAGCAAAGAGATCCACGAAATACAGATGTAACTCTGTGAGTGGAAGTCGCACATCACAGAGTAGTTTCTCAGAAAGCTTCTTTCCAGATTTCATCTGAGGATATTTCCTTTATCACCATAGCCCTCTATGGGCTTCCAAATATCACTTTGCCAATTCCACAAGAACTGTCTTAGCGAAAGCCTTCTTGAGGGGAAAGCTGTAAGTCTGTGAGATGATTTCAAAGAACACAAAGAAGTTTCTCAGAAAGCTTCTTTCTCTTTGTTATCGGAGGATATTTCCTTTGGCCCTATAGTCTTAAAAGGGAAACGAAATATCTGTTCTCAGATTCCACAGAAATAAGGCTAGCAAAGAGATCCACGAAATATAGATGTAACTCTGTGAGTGGAAGTCACACATCACAGAGCAGTTTCTCAGAAATCTTCTTTCAATATTTCAACTGTGGATATTTCCTTTTTCACCATAGCCCACTATGGGCTTCCAAATATCACTTTGCCAATTCCACAAGAACTGTCTTAGCGAAAGCCTTCTTGAGGGGAAACCTGTAAGTCTGTGAGATGATTTCACAGAACACAAAGAAGTTTCTCAGAAAGCTTATTTTTCTTTGTTATCGGAGGATATTTCCTTTGGCCCTATAGTCTTCAAAGGGATCCGAAATATCTGTTCTCAGATTCCACAGAAATAAGGCTAGCAAAGAGATCCACGAAATACATATGTAACTCTGTGAGATGAATTAACAGAAGACTAAGCAGTTTCTCAGAAAGCTTCTTTCCAGATTTCATCTGAGGATATTTCCTTTTTCACCATAGCCCTCTAGGGGCTTCCAAATATCACTTTGCCAATTCCACAAGAACTCTCTTAGCGAAAGGCTTCTTGAGGGGAAAGCTGTAACTCTGTGAGATGATTTCAAAGAACACAAAGAAGTTTCTCAGAAAGCTTCTTTCTCTTTGTTATCGGAGGATATTTCCTTTGGCCCTATAGTCTTCAAAGGAATCCGAAATATATGTTCTCAATTTCCACAGAAATAAGGCTAGCAAAGAGATCCACGACATACAGATGTAACTCTGTGAGAGGAATTAACAGAAGACTAAGCAGTTTCTCAGAAATCTTCTTTCCAGATTTCATTTGAGGATATTTCTTTTTCACCATAGCCCTCTATGGGCTTCCAAATATCACTTTGCCAATTCCACAAGTACTGTCTTAGCGAAAGGCTTCTTGAGGGGAAAGCTGTAACTTTGTGAGATGATTTCACAGAACACAAAGACGATTCCCAGAAAGCTTCTTTCCCTTTGTTATCGGAGGATATTTCCTTTGGCCCTATAGTCTTCAAAGGGATCCGAAATATCTGTTCTCAGATTCCACAGAAATAAGGCTAGCAAAGAGATCCACGAAATATAGATGTAACTCTGTGAGTGGAAGTCACACATCACAGAGCAGTTTCTCAGAAAGCTTCCTTCCATATTTCAACTGTGGATATTTCCTTTTTCACCATAGCCCTCTAAGGGCTTCCAAATATCACTTTGTCAATTCCACAAGAAGTGTCTTGGCGAAAGACTTCTTGAAGGGAAAGCTGTACCTCTGTGAGAAGGTTTCACAGAACACAAAGAAGTTTCTCAGAAAGCTTCTTTCTCTTTTTTATCGGAGGATATTTCCTTTGGCCCTATAGTCTTCAAAGGGATCCGAAATATCTGTTTTCAGATTCCAGAGAAAAAAGGCTCGCAAAGAGATCCACGAAAAACAGATGTAACTCTGTGAGATGAATTAACAAACACTAAGTAGTTTCTCAGAAAGCTTCTTTCCAGATTTCATCTGAGGATATTTCCTTATTCACGAGAGCCCTCTATGGGCTTCCAAATATCACTTTGCAATACCACAAGAACTGTCTTGGCGAAAGGCTTCTTGAGGGGAAAGCTGTATCTCTGTGAGATGATTTCACAGAAAACAAAGAAGTTTCTCAGAAAGCTTCTTTCTCTTTGTTATCGGAGGATATTTCCTTTGGCCCTATAGTCTTCAAAGCGATCCGAAATATCTGTTCTCAGATTCCACAAAAATAAGGCTAGCAAAGAAATCTACGAAATACAGATGTAACACTGTGAGATGATTTAACAGAACACTAAGCAGTTTCTCAGAAACCTTCTTTCCAGATTTCATCTGAGGATATTTCCTTTTTCACCATAGCCCTCTATGGGCTTCCTAATATCACTTTGCCAATTCCACAAGAACTGTCTTAGCGAAAGGCTTCTTGAGGGGGAAGCTGTAACTCTCTGAGATGATTTCACGGAACACAATGAAGTTTCTCAGAAAGCTTCTTTCTCTTTGTTATCGGTGGATATTTCCTTTGGACTATAGTCTTCAAAGGGATCCGAAATATCTGTTCTCAGATTCCATAGAAATAAGGCAAGCAAAGAGATCCACGAAATACAGATGTAACTCTGTGAGATGAATTCACAGAAGACTAAGCAGTTTCTCAGAAAGGTTCTTTCCAGATTTCATCTGAGGATAATTCCTTTTTCACCACAGCCCTCAATGGGCTTCCAAATATCACTTTGCCAATTCCACAAGAAGTCTCTTAGCGAAAGGCTTCTTGAGGGGAAAGCTGTAACTCTGTGAGATGATTTCACAGAACACAAAGAAGTTTCTCAGAGAGCTTCTTTCTCTTTGTTATCGGAGGATACTTCCTTTGGCCCTATAGTCTTCAAAGGGATCCGAAATATCTGTTGTCAGATTCCACAGAAATAAGGCTAGCAAAGAGATCCACGAAACACAGATGTAACTCTGTGAGATGAATTAACAAACACTAAGTAGTTTCTCAGAAAGCTTCTTTCGAGATTTCATCTGAGGATATTTCCTTTTTCACCATAGCCCTCTATGGGCTTCCAAATATCACTTTGCCAATTCCACAAGAACTGTCTTAGCAAAAGGCTTCTTGAAGGGAAAGCTGTAACTTTGTGAGATGATTTCACAGAACACAAAGACGTTTCCCAGAAAGCTTCTTTCCCTTTGTTATCGGAGGATAATTCCTTTGGCCCTTTAGTCTTCAAAGGGATACGAAATATCTGTTCTCAGATACCACAGAAATAAGGCTAGCAAAGAGATCCACGAAATATAGATGTAACTCTGTGAGTGGAAGTCACACATCACAGAGCAGTTTCTCAGAAAGCTTCCTTCCATATTTCAACTGTGGATATTTCCTTTTTCACCATAGCCCTCTAAGGGCTTCCAAATATCACTTTGTCAATTCCACAAGAAGTGTCTTAGCGAAAGACTTCTTGAAGGGAAAGCTGTACCTCTGTGAGATGATTTCACAGAACACAAAGAAGTTTCTCAGAAAGCTTCTTTCTCTTTGTTATCGGAGGATATTTCCTTTGGCCCTATAGTCTTCAAAGGGATCCGAAATATCTGTTCTCAGATTCCACAGAAATAAGGCTAGCAAAGAGATCCACGAAATACAGATGTAACTCTGTGAGATGAATTAACAGAAGACTAAGCAGTTTCTCAGAAAGCTTTTTTCCAGATTTCATCTGAGGATATTTCCTTTTTCACCATAGCCCTCTACGGGCTTCCAAATATCACTTTTCCAATTCCACAAGAACTGTCTTAGCGAAAGGCTTCTTGAGGGGAAAGCTGTAACTCTGTGAGATGATTTCACAGAACACAAAGAAGTTTCTCAGAAAGCTTCTTTCTCTTTGTTATCGGAGGATATTTCCTTTGGTCCTATAGTCTTCAAAGGGATCCGAAATATCTGGTCTCAGATTCCACAGAAATAAGGCTAGCAAAGAGATCCACGAAATACATATGTAACTCTGAGAGATGAATTAACAGAAGACTAAGCACTTTCTCAGAAAGCTTCTTTCCAGATTTCATCTGAGGATATTTCCTTTTTCACCATAGCCCTCTATGAGCTTCCAAATATCACTTTGCCAATTCCACAAGAACTCTCTTAGCGAAAGTCTTCTTGAGGGGGAAGCTGTAACTCTGTGAGATGATTACACAGAACACAATGAAGTTTCTCAGATAGCTTCTTTCTCTTTGTTATCTGAGGATATTTCCTTTGGCCCTATAGTCTTCAAAGGGATCCGAAATATCTGTTCTCAGATTCCACAGAAATAAGGCTAGCAATGAGATCCACGAAATATAGATGTAACTCTGTGAGTGGAAGTTACACATCACAGAGCAGTTTCTCAGAAAGCTTCCTTCCATATTTCAGCTGTGGATATTTCCTTTTTCACCATAGCCCTCTAAGGGCTTCCAGATATCACTTTGTCAATTCCACAAGAAGTGTCTTAGTGAAAGACTTCTTGAAGGGAAAGCTGTACCTCTGTGAGATGATTTCACAGAACACAAAGAAGTTTCTCAGAAAGCTTCTTTCTCTTTGTTATCGGAGGATATTTCCTTTAGCCCTATAGTCTTCAAAGCGATCCGAAATATCTGTTCTCAGATTCCACAGAAATAAGGCTAGCAAAGAGATCCACGAAATACAGATGCAAATCTGTCAGATGAATTAACAGAACACTAAGCAGTTTCTCAGAAAGCTTCTTTCCAGATTTCATCTGAGGATATTTCCTTTTTCACTATAGCCCTCTATGGGCTTCCAAATATCACTTTGCCAATTCCACAATAACTGTCTTAGCGAAAGGCTTCTTGAGGGGAAAGCTGTAACTTTGTGAGATGATTGCACAGAACACAAAGAAGTTTCCCAGAAAGCTTCTTTCTCTTTGTTATCGGAGGATATTTCCTTTGGCCCTATAGTCTTCAAAGGGATCCGAAATATCTGTTCTCAGATTCCACAGAAATAAGGCTAGCAAAGAGATCCACGAAATATAGATTTAACTCTGTGAGTGGAAGTCACACATCACAGAGCAGTTTCTCAGAAAGCTTCTTTCCATATTTCAACTGTGGATATTTCCTTTTTCACCGTAGCCCACTATGGGCTTCCAAATATCACTTTGTCAATTCCACAAGAAGTGTCTTAGCGAAAGACTTCTTGAAGGGAAATCTGTACCTGTGTGAGTTGATTTCACAGAACACAGAGAAGTTTCTCAGAAAGCTTCTTTCTCTTTGTTATCGGAGGATATTTCCTTTCGCCCTATAGTCTTCAAAGGGATCCGAAATATCTGTTCTCAGATTCCACAGAAATAAGCCTAACAAAGAGATCCACGAAATACAGATGTAACTCTGTCAGATGAATTAACAGAACACTAAGTAGTTTCTCAGAAAACTTCTTTCCAGATTTCACCTGAGGATATTTCCTTTTTCACCATAGCCCTCTACAGGCTTCAAAATATCACTTTGCCAATTCCACAAGAACTGTCTTAGCGAAAGGCTTCTTGAGGGGAAAGCTGTAACTCTGTGAGATGATTTCACAGAACACAAAGAAGTTTCTCAGAAAGCTTCTTTCTCTTTGTTATCGGAGGATATTTCCTTTGGCCCAATAGTCTTCAAAGGGATCCGAAATATCTGTTCTCAGATTCCACAGAAATAAGGCTAGTAAAGAGATCCACGAAACACAGATGTAACTCTGTGAGTGGAAGTCGCACATCACAGTGAAGTTTCTCAGAAAGCTTCTTTCCAGATTTTATCTGAGGATATTTCCTTTTTCACCATAGCCCTCTATGGGCTTCCAAATATCACTTTGCCAATTCCACAAGAACTCTCTTAGCGAAAGTCTTCTTGAGGGGGAAGCTGTAACTCTGTGAGATGATTTCACAGAACACAATGAAGTTTCTCAGATATCTTCTTTCTCTTTCTTATCGGAGGATATTTCCTTTGGCCCTATAGTCTTCAAAGGGAACCGAAATATCTGTTCTCAGATTCCACAGAAATAAGGCTAGCAAAGAGATCCACGAAACACAGATGTAACTCTGTCAGATGAATTAACAGAACACTAAGCAGTTTCTCAGAAAGCTTCTTTCCAGATTTCATCTGAGGATATTTCCTTTTTCACCATAGCCCTCTATGGGCTTCCAAATATCACTTTGCCAATTCCACAAGAACTGTCTTAGCGAAAGGCTTCTTGAGGGGAAAGCTGTAACTCTGTGAGATGATTTCACAGAACACAAAGAAGTTTTTCAGAAAGCTTCTTTCTCTTTGTTATCGGAGGATATATCCTTTGGCCCTATAGTCTTCAAAGGGATCCGAAATATCTGTTTTCAAAATTCCACAGAAATAAGGCTGGCAAAGAGATCCACGACATACAGATGTAACTGTGTGAGATGAATTAACAGAACACTAAGCAGTTTCTCAGAAACCTTCTTTCCAGATTTCATCTGAGGATATTTCCTTTTTCACCATAGCCCTCTATGGGCTTCCAAATATCACTTTGCCAATTCCACAAGAACTGTCTTAGCGAAAGGCTTCTTGAGGGGAAAGCTGTAACTTTGTGAGATGATTTCACAGAACACAAAGACGTTTCCCAGAAAGCTTCTTTCTCTTTGTTATCCTAGGATATTTCCTTTGGCCCTATAGTCTTCAAAGGGATCCGAAATATCTGTTCTCAGATTCCACAGAAATAAGGCTAACAAAGAGATCCACGAAATATAGATGTAACTCTGTGAGTGGAAGTCACATATCACAGAGCAGTTTCTCAGAAAGCTTCTTTCCATATTTCAACTGTGGATATTTCCTTTTTCACCATAGCCCACTATGGGCTTCCAAATATCACTTTGTCAATTCCACAAGAAGTGTCTTAGCGAAAGACTTCTTGAAGGGAAAGCTGTACCTCTGTGAGTTGATTTCACAGAACACAAAGAAGTTTCTCAGAAAGCCTCTTTCTCTTTTTTATCGGAGGATATTTCCTTTGGCCCTATAGTCTTCAAAGGGATTCGAAATATCTGTTCTCAGATTCCACCGAAATAAGGCTAGCAAAGAGATCCACGAAATACAGATGTAACTCTGTCAGATGAATTAACAGAACAATAAGCAGTTTCTCAGAAAGCTTCTTTCCAGATTTCATCTGAGGATATTTCCTTTTTCACCATAGCCCTCTACAGGCTTCAAAATATCACTTTGCCAATTCCACAATAACTGTCTTAGCGAAAGGCTTCTTGAGGGGAAAGCTGTAACTCTGTGAGATGATTTCACAGACACAAAGAAGTTTCTCCGAAAGCTTCTTTCTCTTTCTTATCGGAGGATATTTCCTTGGGCCCTATAGTCTTCAAAGGGATCCGAAATATCTGTTCTCAGATTCCACAGAAATAATGCTAGCAAAGAGATCTACGACATACAGATGTAACTGTGTGAGATGAATTAACAGAACACTAAGCAGTTTCTCAGAAATCTTCTTTCCAGATTTCATCTGAGGATATTTCCTTTTTCACCATAGCCCTCTAGGGGTTCCTAATATACTTTGCCAATTCCACAAGAACTGTCTTAGCGAAAGGCTTCTTAAGGGGGAAGCTGTAACACTCTGAGATGATTTCACAGAACACAATGAAGTTTCTCAGAAAGCTTCTTTCTCTTTGTTATCGGAGGATATTTCCTTTGGCCCTATAGTCTTCAAAGGGATCCGAAATATTTGTTCTCAAATTCCACAGAAATAAGGCTAGCAAAGAGATCCACGAAATACAGATGTAACTCTGTGAGTGGAAGTCGCACATCAGAGAGAAGTTTCTCAGAAAGCTTCTTTCCAGATTTCATCTGAGGATATTTCCTTTTTCACCATAGCCCTCTATGGGCTTCCAAATATCACTTTGCCAATTCCACAAGAACTCTCTTACAGAAAGGCTTCTTGAGGGGAAAGCTGTAACTCTGTGAGATGATTTCACAGAACACAAAGAAGTTTCTCAGAAAGCTTCTTTCTCTTTGTTATCGGAGGATATATCCTTTGGCCCTATAGTCTTCAAAGGGATCCGAAATATCTGTTTTCAGATTCCACAGAAATAAGGCTAGCAAAGAGATCCACGACATACAGATGTTATTGTGTGAGATGAATTAACAGAACACTAAGCAGTTTCTCTTAAACCTTCTTTCCAGATTTCATCTGAGGATATTTCCTTTTTCACCACAGCCCTCTATGGGCTTCCAAATATCACTTTGCCAATTCCACAAGAACTCTCTTAGCGAAAGGCTTCTTGAGGGGAAAGCTGTAACTCTGTGAGATGATTTCACAGAACACAAAGAAGTTTCTCAGAGAGCTTCTTTCTCTTTGTTATCGGAGGATATTTCCATTGGGCCTATAGTCTTCAAAGGGATCCGAAATATCTGTTCTCAGATTCCAGAGAAATAAACTATCAAAGAGATCCACGAAATACAGATGTAACTCTGTGAGATGAATTAACAAACACTAAGTAGTTTCTCAGAAAGCTTCTTTCCAGATTTCATCTGAGGATATTTCCTTTTTCACCATAGCCCTCTATGGGCTTCCAAATATCACTTTGCCAGTTTCACAAAAAATGTCTTAGCGAAAGGCTTCTTGAGGGGAAAGCTGTAACTCTGTGAGATGATTTCACAGAACACAAAGAAGTTTCTCAGAGAGCTTCTTTCTCTTTGTTATCGGAGGATATTTCCTTTGGCCCTATAGTCTTCAAAGGGATCCGAAATATCTGTTCTCAGATTCCAGAGAAACAAACTAGCAAAGAGATCCACGAAATACAGATGTAACTCTGTGAGATGAATTAACAGAACACTAAGCAGTTTCTCAGAAATCTTCCTTCCATATTTCAACTGTGGATATTTCCTTTTTCACCATAGCCCTCTATGGGCTTCCAAATATCACTTTGCCAATTCCACAAGAACTGTCTTAGCGAAAGGCTTCTTGAGGGGAAAGCTGTAACTTTGTGAGAAGATTTCACAGAACACAAAGAAGTTTCTCAGAAAGCTTCTTTCTCTTTGTTATCGGAGGTTATTTCCTTGGCCCTATACTCTTCAAAGGAATCCGAAATATCTGTTCTCAATTTCCGCAGAAATAAGGCTAGCAAAGAGATCCACGAAATACAGATGTAACTCTGTGAGATGAATTAACAGAACACTAAGCAGTTTCTCAGAAATCTTCTTTCGAGATTTCATCTGAGGATATTTCCTTTTTCACCATAGCCCTCTATGGGCTTCCAAATATCACTTTGCCAATTCCACAAGAACTGTCTTAGCGAAAGGCTTCTTGAGGGGAAAGCTGTAACTTTGTGAGATGATTGCACAGAACACAAAGACGTTTCCCAGAAACCTTCTTTCTCTTTGTTATCGCAGGATATTTCCTTTGGCCCTATAGTCTTCAAAGTGATCCGAAATATCTGTTCTCAGATTCCACAGAAATAAGGCTAGCAAAGAGATCCACGAAATATAGATGTAACTCTGTGAGTGGAAGTCACACATCACAGAGCAGTTTCTCAGAAAGCTTCTTTCCATATTTTAACTGTGGATATTTCCTTTTTCACCAAAGCCCACTATGGGCTTCCAAATATCACTTTGTCAATTCCACAAGAACTGTCTTAGCGAAAGACTTCTTGAAGGGAAAGCTGTACCTCTGTGAGTTGATTTCACAGAACACAAAGAAGTTTCTCAGAAAGCTTCTTTCTCTTTGTTATCGGAGGATAATTCCTTTGGCCCTATAGTCTTCAAAGGGATCCGAAATATCTGTTCTCAGATTCCACAGAAATAAGGCTAGCAAAGAGATCCACGAAATACAGATCTTACTCTGTCAGATGAATTAACAGAACAATAAGCAGTTTCTCAGAAAGCTTCTTTCCAGATTTCATCTGAGGATATTTCCTTTTTCACCATAGCCCTCTACGGGCTTCCAAATATCACTTTGCCAATTCCACAAGAACTGTCTTAGCGAAAGGCTTCTTGAGGGGAAAGCTGTAACTCTGTGAGATGATTTCACAGAACACAAAGAAATTTCTCAGAAAGATTCTTTCTCTTTGTTATCGGAGGATATTTCCTTTGGCCCTATAGTCTTCAAAGGGATCCGAAATATCTGTTCTCAATTTCCACAGAAATAAGGCTAGCAAATAGATCCAGGAAATACAGATGTAACTCTGTCAGATGAATTAACAGAACACTAAGCAGTTTCTCAGGCATCTTCTTTCGAGATTTCATCTGAGGATATTTCCTTTTTCACCATAGCCCTCTATGGGCTTCCAAATATCACTTTGCCAATTCCACAAGAACTGTCGTAGCAAAAGGCTTCTTGAGGGGAAAGCTGTAATTCTGTGAGATGATTTCACAGAACACAAAGAAGTTTCTCAGAAAGCTTCTTTCTCTTTGTTATCGGAGGATATTTCCTTTGGCCCTATAGTCTTCAAAGGGATCCGAAATATCTGTTCTCAGATTCCACAGAAATAAGGCTAGCAAAGAGATCCACGAAATACAGATGTAACTCTGTGAGTGGAAGTCACACATCACAGAGCACTTTCTCAGAAAGCTTCTTTCCAGTTTCATCTGAGGATATTTCCTTTTTCACCATAGCCCTCTATGGGCTTCCAAATATCACTTTGCCAATTCCACAAGAACTCTCTTACCGAAAGGCTTCTTGAGGGGAAAGCTGTAACTCTGTGAGATGATTTCACAGAACACAAAGAAGTTTCTCAGAAATCTTCTTTCTCTTTGTTATCGGAGGATATTTCCTTTGGGCCTATAGTTTTCAAAGGGATCCGAAATATCTGTTTTCAGATACCACAGAAATAAGGCTAGCAAAGAGATCCACGAAATACAGATGTAACTCTGTGAGATGAATTAACAGAACACTAAGCAGTTTCTCAGAAATATTCTTTCGAGATTTCACCTGAGGATATTTCCTTTTTCACCGTAGTCCTCTATGGGCTTAAAAAAATAACTTTGCCAATTCCACAAGAACTGTCTTAGCGAAAGGCTTCTTGAGGGAAAGCTGTAACTTTGTGAGATGATTGCACAGAACACAAAGACGTTTCCCAGAAAGCTTCTTTCTCTTTGTTATCGGAGGACATTTCCTTTGGCCCTATAGCCTTCAAAGGGATCCGAAATATCTGTTCTCAGATTCCACAGAAATAAGGATAGCAAAGAGATCCACGAAATATAGATGTAACTCTGTGAGTGGAAGTCACACATCACAGAGCAGTTTCTCAGAAAGCTTCTTTCCATATTTCAACTGTGGATATTTCCTTTTTCACCATAGCCCTCTATGGGCTTCCAAATATCACTTTGCCAATTCCACAAGAATTGTCTTAGCGAAAGCCTTCTTGAGGGGAAAGCTGTAACTCTGTGAGATGATTTCACAGAACACAAAGAAGTTTCTCAGAAAGCTTCTTTCTCTTTGTTATCGGAGGATATTTCCTTTGGCCTTATAGTCTTCAAAAGGATGCGAAATATCCGTTCTCAGATTCCACAGAAATAAGGCTAGCAAAGAGATCCACGAAATACATATGTAACTCTGTGAGATGAATTAACAGAAGATTAAGCAGTTTCTCAGAAAGCTTCTTTCCAGATTTCATCTGAGGATATTTCCTTTTTCACCATAGCCCTCTATGGGCTTCCAAATATCACTTGGCCAATTCCACAAGAACTCTCTTAGCGAAAGGCTTCTTGAGGGGAAAGCTGTAACTCTATTAGATGATTTCACAGAACACAAAGAAGTTTCTCAGAGAGCTTCTTTCTCTTTGTTATCGGAGGATATTTCCTTTGGCCCTATAGTCTTCAAAGGGATCCGAAATATCTGTTCTGAGATTCCAGAGAAATAAACTAGCAAAGAGATCCACGAAATACAGATGTAACTCTCTGAGATGAATTAACAAACACTAAGTAGATTCTCAGAAATCTTCTTTACAGATTTCATCTGAGGATATTTCCTTTTTCACCATAGCCCTCTATGGGCTTCCAAATATCACTTTGCCAATTCCACATGAACTGTCTTAGCGAAAGGCTTCTTGAGGGGAAAGCTGTACCTCTGTGAGATGATTTCACAGAACACAAAGAAGTTTCTCAGAAAGCTTCTTTCTCTTTGTTATCGGAGGATATTTCCTTTGGCCCTATAGTCTTCAAAGGGATCCGAAATATCTGTTCTCAGATTCCACAGAAATAAGGCTAGCAAAGAGATCCACGAAATACAGATGTAACTCTGTCAGTGGAAGTCACACATCACAGAGCAGTTTCTCAGAAAGCTTCTTTCCATATTTCAACTGTGGATATTTCCTTTTCCACCGTAGCCGACTATGGGCTCCCAAATATCACTTTGTCAATTCCACAAGAAGTGTCTTAGCGAAAGACTTCTTGAAGGGAAAGATGTACCTCTGTGAGTTGATTTCACAGAACACAAAGAAGTTTCTCAGAAAGCTTCTTTCTCTTTGTTATCGGAGGATATTTCCTTTGGCCCTATAGTCTTCAAAGGGATCCGAAATATCTGTTCTCAGATTCCACAGAAATAAGGCTAGCAAAGAGATCCAAGAAATACAGATGTAAATCCGTCAGATGAATTTACAGAAGAATAAGCAGTTTCTCAGAAACTTCTTTCCAGATTTCATCTGAGGATATTTCCTTTTTCACCATAGCCCTCTACGGGCTTCCAAATATCACTTTGCCAATTCCACAAGAACTGTGTTAGCGAAAGCCTTCTTGAGGGGAAAGCTGTAACTCTGTGAGATGATTTCACAGAACACAAAGAAGTTTTTCAGAAAGCTTCTTTCTCTTTGTTATCGGAGGATATATCCTTTGGCCCTATAGTCTTCAAAGGGATCCGAAATATCTGTTTTCAAAATTCCACAGAAATAAGGCTGGCAAAGAGATCCACGACATACAGATGTAACTGTGTGAGATGAATTAACAGAACACTAAGCAGTTTCTCAGAAACCTTCTTTCCAGATTTCATCTGAGGATATTTCCTTTTTCACCATAGCCCTCTATGGGCTTCCAAATATCACTTTGCCAATTCCACAAGAACTGTCTTAGCGAAAGGCTTCTTGAGGGGAAAGCTGTAACTCTGTGAGATGATTTCACAGAACACAAAGACGTTTCCCAGAAAGCTTCTTTCTCTTTGTTATCCTAGGATATTTCCTTTGGCCCTATAGTCTTCAAAGGGATCCGAAATATCTGTTCTCAGATTCCACAGAAATAAGGCTAACAAAGAGATCCACGAAATATAGATGTAACTCTGTGAGTGGAAGTCACATATCACAGAGCAGTTTCTCAGAAAGCTTCTTTCCATATTTCAACTGTGGATATTTCCTTTTTCACCATAGCCCACTATGGGCTTCCAAATATCACTTTGTCAATTCCACAAGAAGTGTCTTAGCGAAAGACTTCTTGAAGGGAAAGCTGTACCTCTGTGAGTTGATTTCACAGAACACAAAGAAGTTTCTCAGAAAGCCTCTTTCTCTTTTTTATCGGAGGATATTTCCTTTGGCCCTATAGTCTTCAAAGGGATTCGAAATATCTGTTCTCAGATTCCACCGAAATAAGGCTAGCAAAGAGATCCACGAAATACAGATGTAACTCTGTCAGATGAATTAACAGAACAATAAGCAGTTTCTCAGAAAGCTTCTTTCCAGATTTCATCTGAGGATATTTCCTTTTTCACCATAGCCCTCTACAGGCTTCAAAATATCACTTTGCCAATTCCACAATAACTGTCTTAGCGAAAGGCTTCTTGAGGGGAAAGCTGTAACTCTGTGAGATGATTTCACAGACACAAAGAAGTTTCTCCGAAAGCTTCTTTCTCTTTCTTATCGGAGGATATTTCCTTGGGCCCTATAGTCTTCAAAGGGATCCGAAATATCTGTTCTCAGATTCCACAGAAATAATGCTAGCAAAGAGATCTACGACATACAGATGTAACTGTGTGAGATGAATTAACAGAACACTAAGCAGTTTCTCAGAAATCTTCTTTCCAGATTTCATCTGAGGATATTTCCTTTTTCACCATAGCCCTCTAGGGGTTCCTAATATACTTTGCCAATTCCACAAGAACTGTCTTAGCGAAAGGCTTCTTAAGGGGGAAGCTGTAACACTCTGAGATGATTTCACAGAACACAATGAAGTTTCTCAGAAAGCTTCTTTCTCTTTGTTATCGGAGGATATTTCCTTTGGCCCTATAGTCTTCAAAGGGATCCGAAATATTTGTTCTCAAATTCCACAGAAATAAGGCTAGCAAAGAGATCCACGAAATACAGATGTAACTCTGTGAGTGGAAGTCGCACATCAGAGAGAAGTTTCTCAGAAAGCTTCTTTCCAGATTTCATCTGAGGATATTTCCTTTTTCACCATAGCCCTCTATGGGCTTCCAAATATCACTTTGCCAATTCCACAAGAACTCTCTTACAGAAAGGCTTCTTGAGGGGAAAGCTGTAACTCTGTGAGATGATTTCACAGAACACAAAGAAGTTTCTCAGAAAGCTTCTTTCTCTTTGTTATCGGAGGATATATCCTTTGGCCCTATAGTCTTCAAAGGGATCCGAAATATCTGTTTTCAGATTCCACAGAAATAAGGCTAGCAAAGAGATCCACGACATACAGATGTTACTGTGTGAGATGAATTAACAGAACACTAAGCAGTTTCTCTTAAACCTTCTTTCCAGATTTCATCTGAGGATATTTCCTTTTTCACCACAGCCCTCTATGGGCTTCCAAATATCACTTTGCCAATTCCACAAGAACTCTCTTAGCGAAAGGCTTCTTGAGGGGAAAGCTGTAACTCTGTGAGATGATTTCACAGAACACAAAGAAGTTTCTCAGAGAGCTTCTTTCTCTTTGTTATCGGAGGATATTTCCATTGGGCCTATAGTCTTCAAAGGGATCCGAAATATCTGTTCTCAGATTCCAGAGAAATAAACTATCAAAGAGATCCACGAAATACAGATGTAACTCTGTGAGATGAATTAACAAACACTAAGTAGTTTCTCAGAAAGCTTCTTTCCAGATTTCATCTGAGGATATTTCCTTTTTCACCATAGCCCTCTATGGGCTTCCAAATATCACTTTGCCAGTTTCACAAAAAATGTCTTAGCGAAAGGCTTCTTGAGGGGAAAGCTGTAACTCTGTGAGATGATTTCACAGAACACAAAGAAGTTTCTCAGAGAGCTTCTTTCTCTTTGTTATCGGAGGATATTTCCTTTGGCCCTATAGTCTTCAAAGGGATCCGAAATATCTGTTCTCAGATTCCAGAGAAACAAACTAGCAAAGAGATCCACGAAATACAGATGTAACTCTGTGAGATGAATTAACAGAACACTAAGCAGTTTCTCAGAAATCTTCCTTCCATATTTCAACTGTGGATATTTCCTTTTTCACCATAGCCCTCTATGGGCTTCCAAATATCACTTTGCCAATTCCACAAGAACTGTCTTAGCGAAAGGCTTCTTGAGGGGAAAGCTGTAACTTTGTGAGAAGATTTCACAGAACACAAAGAAGTTTCTCAGAAAGCTTCTTTCTCTTTGTTATCGGAGGTTATTTCCTTGGCCCTATACTCTTCAAAGGAATCCGAAATATCTGTTCTCAATTTCCGCAGAAATAAGGCTAGCAAAGAGATCCACGAAATACAGATGTAACTCTGTGAGATGAATTAACAGAACACTAAGCAGTTTCTCAGAAATCTTCTTTCGAGATTTCATCTGAGGATATTTCCTTTTTCACCATAGCCCTCTATGGGCTTCCAAATATCACTTTGCCAATTCCACAAGAACTGTCTTAGCGAAAGGCTTCTTGAGGGGAAAGCTGTAACTTTGTGAGATGATTGCACAGAACACAAAGACGTTTCCCAGAAACCTTCTTTCTCTTTGTTATCGCAGGATATTTCCTTTGGCCCTATAGTCTTCAAAGTGATCCGAAATATCTGTTCTCAGATTCCACAGAAATAAGGCTAGCAAAGAGATCCACGAAATATAGATGTAACTCTGTGAGTGGAAGTCACACATCACAGAGCAGTTTCTCAGAAAGCTTCTTTCCATATTTTAACTGTGGATATTTCCTTTTTCACCAAAGCCCACTATGGGCTTCCAAATATCACTTTGTCAATTCCACAAGAACTGTCTTAGCGAAAGACTTCTTGAAGGGAAAGCTGTACCTCTGTGAGTTGATTTCACAGAACACAAAGAAGTTTCTCAGAAAGCTTCTTTCTCTTTGTTATCGGAGGATAATTCCTTTGGCCCTATAGTCTTCAAAGGGATCCGAAATATCTGTTCTCAGATTCCACAGAAATAAGGCTAGCAAAGAGATCCACGAAATACAGATCTTACTCTGTCAGATGAATTAACAGAACAATAAGCAGTTTCTCAGAAAGCTTCTTTCCAGATTTCATCTGAGGATATTTCCTTTTTCACCATAGCCCTCTACGGGCTTCCAAATATCACTTTGCCAATTCCACAAGAACTGTCTTAGCGAAAGGCTTCTTGAGGGGAAAGCTGTAACTCTGTGAGATGATTTCACAGAACACAAAGAAATTTCTCAGAAAGATTCTTTCTCTTTGTTATCGGAGGATATTTCCTTTGGCCCTATAGTCTTCAAAGGGATCCGAAATATCTGTTCTCAATTTCCACAGAAATAAGGCTAGCAAATAGATCCAGGAAATACAGATGTAACTCTGTCAGATGAATTAACAGAACACTAAGCAGTTTCTCAGGCATCTTCTTTCGAGATTTCATCTGAGGATATTTCCTTTTTCACCATAGCCCTCTATGGGCTTCCAAATATCACTTTGCCAATTCCACAAGAACTGTCGTAGCAAAAGGCTTCTTGAGGGGAAAGCTGTAATTCTGTGAGATGATTTCACAGAACACAAAGAAGTTTCTCAGAAAGCTTCTTTCTCTTTGTTATCGGAGGATATTTCCTTTGGCCCTATAGTCTTCAAAGGGATCCGAAATATCTGTTCTCAGATTCCACAGAAATAAGGCTAGCAAAGAGATCCACGAAATACAGATGTAACTCTGTGAGTGGAAGTCACACATCACAGAGCACTTTCTCAGAAAGCTTCTTTCCAGTTTCATCTGAGGATATTTCCTTTTCCACCATAGCCCTCTATGGGCTTCCAAATATCACTTTGCCAATTCCACAAGAACTCTCTTACCGAAAGGCTTCTTGAGGGGAAAGCTGTAACTCTGTGAGATGATTTCACAGAACACAAAGAAGTTTCTCAGAAATCTTCTTTCTCTTTGTTATCGGAGGATATTTCCTTTGGGCCTATAGTTTTCAAAGGGATCCGAAATATCTGTTTTCAGATACCACAGAAATAAGGCTAGCAAAGAGATCCACGAAATACAGATGTAACTCTGTGAGATGAATTAACAGAACACTAAGCAGTTTCTCAGAAATATTCTTTCGAGATTTCACCTGAGGATATTTCCTTTTTCACCGTAGTCCTCTATGGGCTTAAAAAAATAACTTTGCCAATTCCACAAGAACTGTCTTAGCGAAAGGCTTCTTGAGGGAAAGCTGTAACTTTGTGAGATGATTGCACAGAACACAAAGACGTTTCCCAGAAAGCTTCTTTCTCTTTGTTATCGGAGGACATTTCCTTTGGCCCTATAGCCTTCAAAGGGATCCGAAATATCTGTTCTCAGATTCCACAGAAATAAGGATAGCAAAGAGATCCACGAAATATAGATGTAACTCTGTGAGTGGAAGTCACACATCACAGAGCAGTTTCTCAGAAAGCTTCTTTCCATATTTCAACTGTGGATATTTCCTTTTTCACCATAGCCCTCTATGGGCTTCCAAATATCACTTTGCCAATTCCACAAGAATTGTCTTAGCGAAAGCCTTCTTGAGGGGAAAGCTGTAACTCTGTGAGATGATTTCACAGAACACAAAGAAGTTTCTCAGAAAGCTTCTTTCTCTTTGTTATCGGAGGATATTTCCTTTGGCCTTATAGTCTTCAAAAGGATGCGAAATATCCGTTCTCAGATTCCACAGAAATAAGGCTAGCAAAGAGATCCACGAAATACATATGTAACTCTGTGAGATGAATTAACAGAAGATTAAGCAGTTTCTCAGAAAGCTTCTTTCCAGATTTCATCTGAGGATATTTCCTTTTTCACCATAGCCCTCTATGGGCTTCCAAATATCACTTGGCCAATTCCACAAGAACTCTCTTAGCGAAAGGCTTCTTGAGGGGAAAGCTGTAACTCTATTAGATGATTTCACAGAACACAAAGAAGTTTCTCAGAGAGCTTCTTTCTCTTTGTTATCGGAGGATATTTCCTTTGGCCCTATAGTCTTCAAAGGGATCCGAAATATCTGTTCTGAGATTCCAGAGAAATAAACTAGCAAAGAGATCCACGAAATACAGATGTAACTCTCTGAGATGAATTAACAAACACTAAGTAGATTCTCAGAAATCTTCTTTACAGATTTCATCTGAGGATATTTCCTTTTTCACCATAGCCCTCTATGGGCTTCCAAATATCACTTTGCCAATTCCACATGAACTGTCTTAGCGAAAGGCTTCTTGAGGGGAAAGCTGTACCTCTGTGAGATGATTTCACAGAACACAAAGAAGTTTCTCAGAAAGCTTCTTTCTCTTTGTTATCGGAGGATATTTCCTTTGGCCCTATAGTCTTCAAAGGGATCCGAAATATCTGTTCTCAGATTCCACAGAAATAAGGCTAGCAAAGAGATCCACGAAATACAGATGTAACTCTGTCAGTGGAAGTCACACATCACAGAGCAGTTTCTCAGAAAGCTTCTTTCCATATTTCAACTGTGGATATTTCCTTTTCCACCGTAGCCGACTATGGGCTCCCAAATATCACTTTGTCAATTCCACAAGAAGTGTCTTAGCGAAAGACTTCTTGAAGGGAAAGATGTACCTCTGTGAGTTGATTTCACAGAACACAAAGAAGTTTCTCAGAAAGCTTCTTTCTCTTTGTTATCGGAGGATATTTCCTTTGGCCCTATAGTCTTCAAAGGGATCCGAAATATCTGTTCTCAGATTCCACAGAAATAAGGCTAGCAAAGAGATCCAAGAAATACAGATGTAAATCCGTCAGATGAATTTACAGAAGAATAAGCAGTTTCTCAGAAACTTCTTTCCAGATTTCATCTGAGGATATTTCCTTTTTCACCATAGCCCTCTACGGGCTTCCAAATATCACTTTGCCAATTCCACAAGAACTGTGTTAGCGAAAGCCTTCTTGAGGGGAAAGCTGTAACTCTGTGAGATGATTTCACAGAGCACAAAGAAGTTTCTCAGAAAGCTTCTTTCTCTTTGTTATCGGAGTAAATTCCTTTGGCCCTATAGTCTTCAAAAGGATCCGAAATATCTGGTCTCAGATTCCACAGAAATAAGGCTAGCAAAGAGATCCACGAAATATATATGTAACTCTGTGAGATGAATTAACAGAAGACTAAGCAGTTTCTCAGAAAGCGTCTTTCCAGATTTCATCTGAGGATATTTAATTTTTCACCATAGCCGTCTACGGGCATCCAAATATCACTTTGCCAATTCCACAAGAACTGTCTTAGTGAAAGCCTTCTTGAGGGGAAAGCTGTAACTCTGTTAGATGATTTCACAGAGCACAAAGAAGTTTCTCAGAAAGCTTCTTTCTCTTTGTTATCGGAGGATATTTCCTTTGGCCCTATAGTCTTCAAAAGGATCCGAAATATCCGTTCTCAGATTCCAAAGAAATAAGGCTAGCAAAGAGATCCACGAAATACATATGTAACTCTGTGAGATGAATTAACAGAAGATTAAGCAGTTTCTCAAAAAGCTTCTTTCCAGATTTCATCTGAGGATATTTCCTTTTTCACAATAGCCCTCTATGGGCTTCCAAATATCACTTTGCCAATTCCACAAGAACTCTCTTAGCGAAAGGCTTCTTGAGGCGAAAGCTGTAACTCTGTGAGATGATTTCACAGAACACAAAGAAGTTTCTCAGAGAGCTTCTTTCTCTTTGTTATCGGAGGATATTTCCTTTGGCCCTATAGTCTTCAAAGGGATCCGAAATATCTGTTCTCAGATTCCAGAGAAATAAACTAGCAAAGAGATACACGAAATACAGATGCAACTCTGTGAGATGAATTAACAGAACACTAAGTAGTTTATCAGAAAGCTTCTTTCCAAATTTCATCTGAGGATATTTCATTTTTCACCATAACCCTCTATGGGCTTCCAAATATCACTGTGCCAATACCACATGAACTGTCTTAGCGAAAGGCTTCTTGAGGGGAAAGCTGTAACTCTGTGAGATGATTTCACAGAACACAAAGAAGTTTCTCAGAAAGCTTCTTTCTCTTTGTTATCGGAGGATATTTCCTTTGGCCCTATATTCTTCAAAGGGATCCGAAATATCTGTTCTCAATTTCCACAGAAATAAGGCTAGCAAAGAGATCCAGGAAATACAGATGTAACTCTGTGAGATGAATTAACAGAACACTAAGCAGTTTCTCAGAAATCTTCTTTCGAGATTTCATCTGAGGATATTTCCTTTTTCACCGTAGTCCTCTATGGGCTTCCAAATATCACTTTGCCAATTCCACAAGAACTGTCTTAGCGAAAGGCTTCTTGAGGGGAAAGCTGTAACTGTGTGAGATGATTGCACAGAACACAAAGACGTTTCCCAGAAAGCTTCTTTCTCTTTGTTATCGGAGGATATTTCCTTTGGCCCTATAGTCTTCAAAGGGATCCGAAGTATCTGTTCTCAGGTTCCACAGAAATAAGGCTAGCAAAGAGATCCACGAAATACAGATGTAACTCTGTGAGTGGAAGTCGCACATCACAGAGAAGTTTCTCAGAAAACTTCTTTAAAGATTTCATCTGAGGATATTTCCTTTTTCACCATAGCCCTCTATGGGCTTCCAAATATCACTTTGCCAATTCCACAAGAACTGTCTTAGCGAAAGGCTTCTTGAGGGGAAAGCTGTAACTCTGTGAGATGATTTCACAGAACACAAAGAAGTTTCTCAGAAAGCTTCTTTCTCTTTGTTATCGGAGGATATTTCCTGTGGCCCTATAGTCTTCAAAGGGATCCGTAATATCTGTACTCAGATTCCACAGAAATAAGGCTAGCAAAGAGATCCACGACATACAGCTGTAACTGTGTGAGATGAATTAACAGAACACTAAGCAGTTTCTCAGAAATCCTCTTTCCAGATTTCATCTGACGATATTTCCTTTTTCACCGTAGCCCTCTATGGGCTTCCTAATATCACTTTGCCAATTCCACAAGAACTGTCTTAGCGAAAGGCTTCTGGAGGGGGAAGCTGTAACTCTCTGAGATGATTTCACACAACACAATGAAGTTTCTCAGAAAGCTTCTTTCTCTTTGTTATCGGAGGATATTTCCTTTGGCCCTATAGTCTTCAAAGGGAACCGAAATATCTGTTCTCAGTTTCCATAGAAATAAGGCTAGCAAAGAGATCCACGAAATACAGATGTAACTCTGTCAGATGAATTAACAGAACACTAAGCAGTTTCTCAGAAAGCTTCTTTCCAGATTTCATCTGAAGATATTACCTTTTTCACCATAGCCCTCTACAGGCTTCCAAATTACACTTTGCCAATTCCACAAGAACTGTCTTAGCGAAAGCCTTCTTGAGGGGAAAGCTGTAACTCTGTGAGATGTTTTCACAGAGCACAAAGAAGTTTCTCAGAAAGCTTCTTTCTCTTTGTTATCGGAGGAAATTCCTTTGGCCCTATAGTCTTCAAAAGGATCCGAAATATATGGTCTCAGATTCCACAGAAATAAGGCTAGCAAAGAGATCCAAGAAATACATATGTAACTCTGTGAGATGAATTAACAGAAGACTAAGCAGTTTCTCAGAAAGCGTCTTTCCAGATTTCATCTGAGGATATTTAATTTTTCACCATAGCCCTCTACGGGCTTCCAAATATCTCTTTGCCAATTCCACAAGAACTGTCTAAGCGAAAGCCTTCTTGAAGGGAAAGCTGTAACTCTGTGAGATGATTTCACAGAATACAAAGAAGTTTCTCAGAAAGCTTCTTTCTCTTTGTTATCGGAGGATATTTCCTTTGGCCCTATAGTCTTCAAAAGGATCCGAAATATCTGGTCTCAGATTCCACAGAAATAAGGCTAGCAAAGAGATCCACGAAATACATATGTAACTCTGTGAGATGAATTAACAGAAGATTAAGCAGTTTCTCAGAAAGCTTCTTTCCAGATTTCATCTGAGGATATTTCCTTTTTCACAATAGCCCTCTATGGGCTTCCAAATATCACTTTGCCAATTCCACAAGAAGTCTCTTAGCGAAAGGCTTCTTGAGGGGAAAGCTGTAACTCTGTGAGATGATTTCACAGAACACAAAGAAGTTTCTCAGAGAGCTTCTTTCTCTTTGTTATCGGAGGATATTTCCTTTGGCCCTATAGTCTTCAAAGGGATCCGAAATATCTGTTCTCAGATTCCAGAGAAATAAACTAGCAAAGAGATCCACGAAATACAGATGTAACTCTCTGAGATGAATTAACAAACACTAAGTAGATTCTCAGAAAGCTCCTCTCCAGATTTCATCTGAGGATATTTACTTTTTCACCGTAGCCCTCTATGGGCTTCCAAATATCACTTTGCCAATTCCACATGAACTGTCTTAGCGAAAGCCTTCTTGAGGGGAAAGCTGTAACTCTGTGAGATGATTTCACAGAGCACAAAGAAGTTTCTCAGAAAGCTTCTTTCTCTTTGTTATCGGAGGAAATTCCTTTGGCCCTATAGTCTTCAAAAGGATCCGAAATATCT
The DNA here is from genome assembly GCF_043159975.1 of Macaca nemestrina. Classification (NCBI taxonomy): domain Eukaryota; kingdom Metazoa; phylum Chordata; class Mammalia; order Primates; family Cercopithecidae; genus Macaca; species Macaca nemestrina. The sequence goes on from NC_092140.1 coordinate 63,748,925, forward strand.
GGTCTCAGATTCCACAGAAATAAGGCTAGCAAAGAGATCCACGAAATATAGATGTAACTCTGTGAGATGAATTAACAGAAGACTAAGCAGTTTCTCAGAAAGCGTCTTCCCAGATTTCATCTGAGGATATTTAATTTTTCACCATAACCGTCTACGGGCATCCAAATATCACTTTGCCAATTCCAAAAGAACTCTCTTAGTGAAAGGCTTCTTGAGGGGAAAGCTCTAACTCTGTGAGATGATTTCACAGAACACAAAGAAGTTTCTCAGAGAGCTTCTTTCTCTTTGTTATCGGAGGATATTTCCTTTGGCCCTATAGTCTTCAAAGGGATCCGAAATATCTGTTCTCAGATTCCAGAGAAATAAACTAGCAAAGAGATCCACGAAATACTGATGCAACTCTGTGAGATGAATTAACAAACACTAAGTAGTTTATCAGAAAGCTTCTTTCCAGATTTCATCTGAGGATATTTCCTTTTTCACCATAGCCCTCTATGGGCTTCCAAATATCACTTTGCCAATTCCACATGAACTGTCTTAGCGAAAGCCTTCTTGAGGGGAAAGCTGTAACTCTGTGAGATGTTTTCACAGAGCACAAAGAAGTTTCTCAGAAAGCTTCTTTCTCTTTGTTATCGTAGGAAATTCCTTTGGCCATATAGTCTTCAAAAGGATCCGAAATATATGGTCTCAGATTCCACAGAAATAAGGCTAGCAAAGAGATCCACGAAATACATATGTAACTCTGTGAGATGAATTAACAGAAGACTAAGCAGTTTCTCAGAAATCGTCTTTCCAGATTTCATCTGAGGATATTTAATTTTTCACCATAGCCCTCTACGGGCTTCCAAATATCTCTTTGCCAATTCCACAAGAACTGTCTAAGCGAAAGCCTTCTTGAAGGGAAAGCTGTAACTCTGTGAGATGATTTCACAGAGCACAAAGAAGTTTCTCAGAAAGCTTCTTTCTCTTTGTTATCGGAGGATATTTCCTTTGGCCCTATAGTCTTCAAAAGGATCCGAAATATCTGGTCTCAGATTCCACAGAAATAAGGCTACCAAAGAGATCCACGAAATACATATGTAATTCTGTGAGATGAATTAACAGAAGATTAAGCAGTTTCTCAGAAAGCTTCTTTCCAGATTTCATCTGAGGATATTTCCTTTTTCACAATAGCCCTCTATGGGCTTCCAAATATCACTTTGCCAATTCCACAAGAAGTCTCTTAGCGAAAGGCTTCTTGAGGGGAAAGCTGTAACTCTGTGAGATGATTTCACAGAACACAAAGAAGTTTCTCAGAGAGCTTCTTTCTCTTTGTTATCGGAGGATATTTCCTTTGGCCCAATAGTCTTCAAAGGGATCCGAAATATCTGTTCTCAGATTCCACAGAAATAAGGCTAGCAAAGAGATCCACGAAATACAGATGTAACTCTGTCAGATGAATTAACAGAACACTAAGCAGTTTCTCAGAAGGCTTCTTTCCAGATTTCATCTGAGGATATTTCCTTTTACACCATAGCCCTCTACGGGCTTCCAAATATCACTTTGCCAATTCCACAAGAACTGTCTTAGCGAAAGCCTTCTTGAGGGGAAAGCTGTAACTCTGTGAGATGATTTCACAGAGCACAAAGAAGTTTCTCAGAAAGCTTCTTTCTCTTTGTTATCGGAGGAAATTCCTTTGGCCCTATAGTCTTCAAAAGGATCCGAAATATCTGGTCTCAGATTCCACAGAAATAAGGCTAGGAAAGAGATCCACGAAATACATATGTAACTCTGTGAGATGAATTAACAGAAGACTAAGCAGTTTCTCAGAAAGCGTCCTTCCAGATTTCATCTGAGGATATTTAATTTTTCACCATAGCCGTCTACGGGCATCCAAATATCACTTTGCCAATTCCAAAAGAACTCTCTTAGTGAAAGGCTTCTTGAGGGGAAAGCTGTAACTCTGTGAGATGATTTCACAGAACACAAAGAAGTTTCTCAGAGAGCTTCTTTCTCTTTGTTATCGGAGGATATTTCCTTTGGCCCTATAGTCTTCAAAGGGATCCGAAATATCTGTTCTCAGATTCCAGAGAAATAAACTAGCAATGAGATCCACGAAATACTGATGCAACTCTGTGAGATGAATTAACAAACACTAAGTAGTTTATCAGAAAGCTTCTTTCCAGATTTCATCTGAGGATATTTCCTTTTTCACCATAGCCCTCTATTGGCTTCCAAATATCACTTTGCCAATTCCACATGAACTGTCTTAGCGAAAGGCTTCTTGAGGGGAAAGCTGTAACTTTGTGAGATGATTTCACAGAACACAAAGAAGTTTCTCAGAAAGCTTCTTTCTCTTTGTTATCGGAGGTTATTTCCTTTGGCCCTATACTCTTCAAAGGGATCCGAAATATCTGTTCTCAATTTCCACAGAAATAAGGCTAGCAAAGAGATCCAGGAAATACAGATGTAACTCTGTGAGTTGAATTAACAGAACACTAAGCAGTTTCTCAGAAATCTTCTTTCGAAATTTCATCTGAGGATATTTCCTTTTTCACCATAGCCCTCTATGGGCTTCCAAATATCACTTTGCCAATTACACAAGAACTGTCTTAGCGAAAGGCTTCTTGAGGGGAAAGCTGTAACTTTGTGAGATCATTGCACAGAACACAAAGACGTTTCCCAGAAACCTTCTTTCTCTTTCTTATCGGAGGATATTTCCTTTGGCACTATAGTCTTCAAAGTGATCCGAAATATCTGTTCTCAGATTCCACAGAAATAAGGCTAGCAAAGAGATCCACGAAATATAGATGTAACTCTGTGAGTGGAAGTCACACATCACAGAGCAGTTTCTCAGAAAGCTTCTTTCCATATTTTAACTGTGGATATTTCCTTTTTCACCATAGCCCACTATGGGCTTCCAAATATCACTTTGTCAATTCCACAAGAACTGTCTTAGCGAACGACTTCTTGAAGGGAAAGCTGTACCTCTGTGAGTTGATTTCACAGAACACAAAGAAGTTTCTCAGAAAGCTTCTTTCTCTTTGTTATCGGAGGATATTTCCTTTAGCCCTATAGTCTTCAAAGGGATCCGAAATATCTGTTCTCAGATTCCACAGAAATAAGGCTAGCAAAGAGATCCACGACATACAGATGTAACTGTGTGAGATGAATTAACAGAACACTAAGCAGTTTCTCAGAAAGCTTCTTTCCAGATTTCATCTGAGGATATTTCCTTTTCCACCATAGCCCTCTATGGGCTTCCAAATATCAATTTGCCAATTCCACAAGAACTCTCTTACCGAAAGGCTTCTTGAGGGGAAAGCTGTAACTCTGTGAGATGATTTCACAGAACACAATGAAGTTTCTCAGAAAGCTTCTTTCTCTTTGTTATCGGAGGATATATCCTTTGGCCCTATAGTCTTCAAAGGGATCCGAAATATCTGTTTTCAGATTCCACAGAAATAAGGCTAGCAAAGAGATCCACGACATACATATGTAACTGTGTGAGATGAATTAACAGAACACTAAGCAGTTTCTCGGAAACCTTCTTTCCAGATTTCATCTGAGGATATTTCCTTTTTCACCATAGCCCTCTATGGGCTTCCTAATATCACTTTGCCAATTCCACAAGAACTGTCTTAGCGAAAGGCTTCTTGAGGGGAAAGCTGTAATTTTGTGAGATGATTTCACAGAACACAAAGACGTTTCCCAGAAAGCTTCTTTCCCTTTGTTATCGGAGGATATTTCATTTGGCCCTGTAGTCTTCAAAGGGATCCGAATATCTGTTCTCAGATTCCACAGAAATAAGGCTAGCAAAGAGATCCACGAAATACAGATGTAACTCTGTGAGTGGAAGTCACACATCACAGAGCAGTTTCTCAGAAATCTTCCTTCCATATTTCAACTGTGGATATTTCCTTTTTCACCATAGCCCTCTAAGGGCTTCCAAATATCACTTTGTCAAATCCACAAGAAGTGTCTTAGCGAAAGACTTCTTGAAGGGAAAGCTGTACCTCTGTGAGATGATTTCACAGAACACAATGAAGTTTCTCAGAAAGCTTCTTTCTCTTTGTTATCGGAGGATATTTCCTTTGGCCCTATAGTCTTCAAAGGGATCCGAAATATCTGTTCTCAGATTCCACAGAAATAAGGCTAGCAAAGAGATCCACGAAATACAGATGTAACTCTATGAGATGAATTAACAAACACTAATTAGGTTTTCAGAAAGTTTCTTTCCAGATTTCATCTGAGGATATTTCCTTTTTCACCATAGCCCTCTATGGGCTTCCAAATATCACTTTGCCAATTCCACATGAACTGTCTTAGTGAAAGGCTTCTTGAGGGGAAAGCTGTAACTCTGTGAGATGATTTCACAGAACACAAAGCAGTTTCTCAGAAAGCTTCTTTCTCTTTGTTATCGGAGGATATTTCCTTTGGCCCTATAGTCTTCAAAGGGATCCGAAATATCTGTTCTCAATTTCCACAGGAATAAGGCTAGCAAAGAGATCCAGGAAATACAGATGTAACTCTGTGAGATGAATTAACAGAACACCAAGCAGTTTCTCAGGCATCTTCTTTCGAGATTTCATCTGAGGATATTTCCTTTTTCACCATAGCCCTCTATGGGCTTCCAAATATCACTTTGCCAATTCCACAAGAACTGTCTTAGCAAAAGACTTCTTGAGGGGAAAGCTGTAATTCTGTGAGATGATTTCACAGAACACAAAGAAGTTTCTCAGAAAGCTTCTTTCTCTTTGTTATCGGAGGATATTTCCTTTGGCCCTATAGTCTTCAAAGGGATCCGAAATATCTGTTCTCAGATTCCACAGAAATAAGGCTAGCAAAGAGATCCACGAAATACAGATGTAACTCTGTGAGTGGAAGTCACACATCACAGAGCACTTTCTCAGAAAGCTTCTTTCCAGTTTCATCTGAGGATATTTCCTTTTTCACCATAGCCCTCTATGGGCTTCCAAATATCACTTTGCCAATTCCACAAGAACTCTCTTACCGAAAGGCTTCTTGAGGGGAAAGCTGTAACTCTGTGAGATGATTTCACAGAACACAAAGAAGTTTCTCAGAAAGCTTCTTTCTCTTTGTTATCGGAGGATATTTCCTTTAGGCCTATAGTCTTCAAAGGGATCCGAAATATCTGTTTTCAGATTCCACAGAAATAAGGCTAGCAAAGAGATCCACGACATACATATGTAACTGTGTGAGATGAATTAACAGAACACTAAGCAGTTTCTCGGAAACCTTCTTTCCAGATTTCATCTGAGGATATTTCCTTTTTCACCATAGCCCTCTATGGCCTTCCTAATATCACTTTGCCAATTCCACAAGAACTGTCTTAGCGAAAGGCCTCTTGAGGGGGAAGCTGTAACTCTGTGAGATGATTTCACAGAACACAAAAAAGTTTCTCAGAGAAATTCTTTCTCTTTGTTATCGGAGGATATTTCCTTTGGCCCTATAGTCTTCAAAGGGATCCGAAATATCTGTTCTCAGATTCCAGAGAAATAAACTAGCAAAGAGATCCACGAAATACAGATGTAACTCTGTGCGATGAATTAACAAACACTAAGTAGTTTCTCAGAAAGCTTCTTTCCAGATTTCATCTGAGGATATTTCCTTTTTCACCATAGCCCTCTACGGGCTTCCAAATATCACTTTGCCAATTCCACAAGAACTGTCTTAGCGAAAGGCTTTTGAGGGGAAAGCTGTAACTCTGTGAGATGATTTCACAGAACACAAAGAAGTTTCTCAGAAAGCTTCTTTCTCTTTGTTATCGGAGGATATTTCCTTTGGCCCTATAGTCTTCAAAGGGATCCGAAATATCTGTTCTCAGATTCCACAGAAATAAGGCTAGCAAAGAGATCCACGAAATACATATGTAACTCTGTGAGTGGAAGGCAAACATCACAGAGCAATTTCTCAGAAAGCTTCTTTCCATATTTCAACTGTGGATATTTCCTTTTTCATCATAGCCCACTATGGGCTTCCAAATATCACTTTGTCAATTCCACAAGAAGTGTCTTAGCGAAAGACTTCTTGAAGGGAAAGCTGTACCTCTGTGAGTTTTTTTCACAGAACACAAAGAAGTTTCTCAGAAAGCTTCTTTCTCTTTGTTATCGGAGGATATTTCCTTTGGCCCTATAGTCTTCAAAGGGATCCGAAATATCTGTTCTCAGATTCCACAGAAATAAGGCTAGCAAAGAGATCCACGAAATACAGATGTAACTCTGTCAGATGAATTAACAGAAGAATAAGCAGTTTCTCAGAAAGTTTCTTTCCAGATTTCATCTGAGGATATTTCCTTTTTCACCATAGCCCTCTACGGGCTTCCAAATATCACTTTGCCAATTCCAAAAGAACTGTCTTAGCGAAAGACTTCTTGAGGGGAAAGCTGTAACTCTGTGAGATGATTTCACAGAACACAAAGACGTTTCTCAGAAAGCTTCTTTCTCTTTGTTATCGGAGGATATTTCCTTTGGCCCTATAGTCTTCAAAGGGATCCGAAATATCTGTTCTCAGATTCCACAGAAATAAGGCTAGCAAAGAGATCCACGAAATACAGATGAAACTCTGTGAGTGGAAGTCGCACATCACAGAGAAGTTTCTCAGAAAGCTTCTTTCCAGATTTCATCTGAGGATATTTCCTTTTTCACCATAGCCCTCTATGGGCTTCCAAATATCACTTTGCCAATTCCACAAGAACTCTCTTACCGAAAGGTTTCTTGAGGGGAAAGCTGTAACTCTATGAGATGATATCAGGGAACACAAAGAAGTTTCGCAGAGAGCTTCTTTCTCTTTGTTATCGGAGGATATTTCCTTTGGCCCTAGAGTCATCCAAGGGATCCGAAATATCTGTTCTGAGATTCCACAGAAATAAGGCTAGCAAAGAGATCCACGAAATACAGATGTAACTCTGTGAGTGGAAGTCACACATCACAGAGCAGTTTCTCAGAAATCTTCTTTCCAGATTTCATCTGAGGATATTTCCTTTTTCAACATAGCCCTCTAAGGGCTTCCAAATATCACTTTGCCAATTCCACAAAAACTGTCTTAGCGAAAGGCTTCTTGAGGGGAAAGCTGTAACTCTGTGAGATGATTTCACAGAACACAAAGAAGTTTCTCAGAAAGCTTCTTTCTCTTTGTTATCGGATTATATTTCCTTTGGCCCTATAGTCTTCAAAGGCATCCGAAATATCTGTTCTCAGATTCCACAGAAATAAGGCAAGCAAAGAGATCCACGAAATACAGATGTAACTCTGTGAGATGAATGAACAGAAGACTAAGCAGTTTCTCAGAAAGCTTCTTTCCAGATTTCGTCTGAGGATATTTCCTTTTTCACCATAGCCCTCTATGGGCTTCCAAATATCACTTTGCCAATTCAACAAGAACTGTCTTAGCGAAAGGCTTCTTGAGGGGAAAGCTGTAACTCTCTGAGATGATTTCACAGAACAGAAAGAAGTCTCTCAGAAAGCTTCTTTCTCTTTGTTATATGAGGATATTTCCTTTGGCCCTATAGTCTTCAAGGGGATCCGAAATATCTGTTCTCAGATTACACAGAAATAAGGCTAGCAAAGACATACACGAAATACAGATGTAACTCTGTCAGATGAATGAACAGAACACTAAGCAGTTTCTCAGAAAGCTTCTTTCCAGATTTCATCTGAGGATATTTCCTTTTTCACCATAGCCCTCTATGGGCTTCCAAATATCACTTTGTCAATTCCACAAGAACTGTCTTAGCGAAAGACTTCTTGGGGGAAAGCTGTACCTCTGTGAGATGATTTCACAGAACACAAAGACGTTTCTCAGAAAGATTCTTTCTCTTTGTTATCTGAGGATATTTCCTTTGGCCCTATAGTCTTCAAAGGGATCCGAAATATCTGTTCTCAGATTCCACAGAAATAAGGCTAGCAAAGAGATCCACGAAATACAGATGTAACTCTGTGAGTGGAAGTCACACATCACAGAGCAGTTTCTCAGAAAGATTCTTTCCATATTTCAACTGAGGATATTTCCTTTTTCACCATAGCCCTCTATGGGCTTCCAAATATCACTTTGTCAATTCCACAAGAACTGTCTTAGCGAAAGACTTCTTCAGGGGAAAGCTGTATCTCTGTGAGATGATTTCACAGAACACAAAGAAGTTTCTCAGAGAAATTCTTTCTCTTTGTTATCGGAGGATATTTCGTTTGGCCCTATAGTCTTAAAAGGGATCCGAAATATCTGTTCTCATATTCCAGAGAAATAAACTAGCAAAGAGATCCACGAAATACAGATGCAACTCTGTGAGATGAATTAACAAACACTAAGTAGTTTCTCAGAAAGCTTCTTTCCAGATTTCATCTGAGGATATTTCCTTTTTCACCATAGCCCTCTATGGGCTTCCAAATATCACTTTGCCAATACCACATGAACTGTCTTACCGAAAGGCTTCTTGAGGGGAAAGCTGTAACTCTGTGAGATGATTTCCCAGAAAACAAAGAAGTTTCTCAGAAAGCTTCTTTCTCTTTGTTATCGGAGGATATTTCCTTTGGCCCTATAGTCTTCAAAGGGATCCGAAATATCTGTTCTCAATTTCCACAGGAATAGGGCTAGCAAAGAGATCCAGGAAATACAGATGTAACTCTGTGAGATGAATTAACAGAACACTAAGCAGTTTCTCAGAAATCTTCTTTCGAGATTTCATCTGAGGATATTTCCTTTTTCACCAAAGCCCTCTAGGGGCTTCCAAATATCACTTTGCCAATTCCAAAAGAACTGTCTTAGCGAAAGGCTTCTTGAGGGGAAAGCTGTAACTTTGTGAGATGATTTCACAGAACACAAAGAAGTTTCTCAGAAAGCTTCTTTCTCTTTGTTATCGGAGGATATTTCCTTTGGCCCTATAGTCTTCAAAGGGATCCGAAATATCTGTTCTCAGATTCCACGGAAATAAGGCAAGCAAAGAGATCCACGAAATACAGATGTAACTCTGTGAGTGGAAGTCGCACATCACAGAGAAGTTTCTCAGAAAGCTTCTTTCCAGATTTCATCTGAGGATATTTCCTTTTTCACCATAGCCCTCTATGGGCTTCCAAATATCACTTTTCCAATTCCACAACAACTGTCTTAGCGAAAGGCTTCTTGAGGGGGAAGCTGTAACTCTCTGAGATGATTTCACAGAACACAATGAAGTTTCTCAGAAAGCTTCTTTCTCTTTGTTATCGGAGGATATTTCCTTTGGCCCTATAGTCTTCAAAGGGATCCGAAATATCTGTTCTCAGATTCCACAGGAATAAGGCTAGCAAAGATATCCACGAAATACATATGTGACTTTGTGAGATGAATTAACAGAAGACTAAGCAGTTTCTCAGAAAGCTTCTTTCCAGATTTCATCTGAGGATATTTCCTTTTTCACCATAGCCCTCTATGGGCTTCCAAATATCACTTTGCCAATTCCACAAGAACTGTCTTAGCGAAAGGCTTCTTGAGGGGAAAGCTGTAACTCTGTGAGATGATTTCACAGAACACAAAGACGTTTCTCAGAAAAGTTATTTCTCTTTGTTATCGGAGGATATTTCCTTTGGCCCTATAGTCTTCAAAGGGATCCGAAATATCCGTTCTCAGATTCCACAGAAATAAGGCTAGCAAAGAGATCCACGACATACAGATGTAACTGTGTGAGATGAATTAAAAGAACACTAAGCAGTTTCTCAGAAAGCTTCTTTCCAGATTTCATCTGAGGATATTTCCTTTTTCACCTTAGCCCTCTATGGGCTTCCAAATATCACTTTGCCAATTCCACAAGAACTGTCTTAGCGAAAGGCTTCTTGAGGGGAAAGCTGTTACTCTGTGAGATGATTTCACAGAACACAAAGACGTTTCTCAGAAAGATTCTTTCTCTTTGTTATCTGAGGATATTTCCTTTGGCCCTATAGTCTTCAAAGGGATCCGAAATATCTGTTCTCAGATTCCACAGAAATAAGGCTAGCAAAGAGATCCACGAAATACAGATGTAACTCTGTGAGTGGAAGTCACACATCACAGAGCAGTTTCTCAGAAAGCTTCTTTCCATATTTCAACTGAGGATATTTCCTTTTTCACCATAGCCCTCTATGGGCTTCCAAATATCACTTTGTCAATTCCACAAGAACTGTCTTAGCGAAAGACTTCTTGAAGGGAAAGCTGTACCTCTGTGAGTTGATTTCACAGAACACAAAGAAGTTTCTCAGAAAGCTTCTTTCCCTTTGTTATCGGAGGATATTTCCTTTGGCCCTATAGTCTTCAAAGGGATCCGAAATATCTGTTCTCAGATTCCACGGAAATAAGGCTAGCAAAGAGATCCACGAAATACAGATGTAACTCTGTGAGTGGAAGTCGCACATCACAGAGAAGTTTCTCAGAAAGCTTCTTTCCAGATTTCATCTGAGGATATTTCCTTTTTCACCATAGCCCTCTATGGGCTTCCAAATATCACTTTGCCAATTCCACAACAACTGTCTTAGCGAAAGGCTTCTTGAGGGGGAAGCTGTAACTCTCTGAGATGATTTCACAGAACACAATGAAGTTTCTCAGAAAGCTTCTTTCTCTTTGTTATCGGAGGATATTTCCTTTGGCCCTATAGTCTTCAAAGGGATCCGAAATATCTGTTCTCAGATTCCACAGAAATAAGGCTAGCAAAGAGATCCACGAAATACATATGTGACTCTGTGAGATGAATTAACAGAAGACTAAGCAGTTTCTCAGAAAGCTTCTTTCCAGATTTCATCTGAGGATATTTCCTTTTTCACCATAGCCCTCTATGGGCTTCCAAATATCACTTTGCCAATTCCACAAGAACTGTCTTAGCGAAAGGCTTCTTGAGGGGAAAGCTGTAACTCTGTGAGATGATTTCACAGAACACAAAGACGTTTCTCAGAAAACTTATTTCTCTTTGTTATCGGAGGACATTTCCTTTGGCCCTATAGTCTTCAAAGGGATCCGAAATATCTGTTCTCAGATTCCACAGAAATAAGGCTAGCAAAGAGATCCACGAAATACAGATATAACTCTGTGAGTGGAAGTCGCACATCACAGAGCTGTTTCTCAGAAAGCTTCTTTCCAGATTTCATCTGAGGATATTTCCTTTTTCACCATAGCCCTCTATGGGCTTCCAAATATCACTTTGCCAATTCCACAAGAACTCTCTTAGCGAAAGGCTTCTTGAGGGGAAAGCTGTAACTCTGTGAGATGATTTCAGAGCACACAAAGAAGTTTCTCAGAAAGCTTCTTTCTCTTTGTTATCGGAGGATATTTCCTTTGGCCCTATAGTCTTCAAAGGGTTCCGAAATATCCGTTCTCAGATTCCACAGAAATAAGGCTAGCAAAGAGATCCACGAAATACAGATTGAACTCTGTGAGATTAATGAACAGAACACTAAGCAGTTTCTCAGAAAGCTTCTTTCCAGATTTCATCTGAGGATATTTCCTTTTTCACCATAGCCCTCTAAGGGCTTCCAAATATCACTTTGCCAATTCCACAAGAACTCTCTTAGCGAAAGGCTTCTTGAGGGGAAAGCTGTAACTTTGTGAGATGATTGCACAGAACACAAAGACGTTTCCCAGAAAGCTTCTTTCTCTTTGTTATCGGAGGATATTTCGTTTGGCCCTATAGTCTTAAAAGGGATCCAAAATATCTGTTCTCAGATTCCACAGAAATAAGGCTAGCAAAGAGATCCACGAAACATAGATGTAACTCTGTGAGTGGAAGTCACACATCACAGAGCAGTTTCTCAGGAAGCTTCTTTCCATATTTCAACTGTGGATATTTCCTTTTTCACCATAGCCCACTATGGGCTTCCAAATATCACTTTGTCAATTCCACAAGAAGTGTCTTAGCGAAAGACTTCTTGAAGGGAAAGCTGTACCTCTGTGAGTTGATTTCACAGAACACAAAGAAGTTTCTCAGAAAGCTTCTTTCTCTTTGTTATCGGAGGATATTTCCTTTGGCCCTATAGTCTTCAAAGGGATCCGAAATATCCGTTCTCAGATTCCACAGAAATAAGGCTAGCAAAGAGATCCACGACATACAGATGTAACTGTGTGAGATGAATTAACAGAACACTAAGCAGTTTCTCAGAAAGCTTCTTTCCAGATTTCATCTGAGGATATTTCCTTTTTCACCTTAGCCCTCTATGGGCTTCCAAATATCACTTTGCCAATTCCACAAGAACTGTCTTAGCGAAAGGCTTCTTGAGGGGAAAGCTGTAACTCTGTGAGATGATTTCACAGAACACAAAGATGTTTCTCAGAAAGATTCTTTCTCTTTGTTATCTGAGGATATTTCCTTTGGCCCTATAGTCTTCAAAGGGATCCGAAATATCTGTTCTCAGATTCCACAGAAATAAGGCTAGCAAAGAGATCCACGAAATACAGATGTAACTCTGTGAGTGGAAGTCACACATCACAGAGCAGTTTCTCAGAAAGATTCTTTCCATATTTCAACTGAGGATATTTCCTTTTTCACCATAGCCCTCTATGGGCTTCCAAATATCACTTTGTCAATTCCACAAGAACTGTCTTAGCGAAAGACTTCTTGAGGGGAAAGCTGTATCTCTGTGAGATGATTTCACAGAACACAAAGAAGTTTCTCAGAAAGCTTCTTTCTCTTTGTTATCGGAGGACATTTCCTTTGGCCCTATAGTCTTCAAAGGGATCCGAAATATCTGTTCTCAGATTCCACAGAAATAAGGCAAGCAAAGAGATCCACGAAATACAGATGTAACTCTGTGAGATGAATGAACAGAACACTAAGCAGTTTCTCAGAAAGCTTCTTTCCAGATTTCATCTGAGGATATTTCCTTTTTCACCATAGCCCTCTATGGGCTTCCAAATATCACTTTGCCAATTCAACAAGAACTGTCTTAGCGAAAGGCTTCTTGAGGGGGAAGCTGTAACTCTCTGAGGTGATTTCACAGAACACAATGAAGTTTCTCAGAAAGCTTCTTTCTCTTTGTTATCGGAGGATATTTCCTTTGGCCCTATAGTCTTCAAAGGGATCCGAAATATCTGTTCTCAGATTCCACAGGAATAAGGCTAGCAAAGAGATCCACGAAATACATATGTGACTCTGTGAGATGAATTAACAGAAGACTAAGCAGTTTCTCAGAAAGCTTCTTTCCGGATTTCATCTGAGGATATTTCCTTTTTCACCATACCCCTCTATGGGCTTCCAAATATCACTTTGCCAATTCCACAAGAACTGTCTTAGCGAAAGGCTTCTTGAGGGGAAAGCTGTAACTCTGTGAGATGATTTCACAGAACACAAAGACGTTTCTCAGAAAACTTATTTCTCTTTGTTATCGGAGGATATTTCCTTTGGCCCTATAGTCTTCAAAGGTATCCGAAATATCCGTTCTCAGATTCCACAGAAATAAGGCTAGCAAAGAGATCCACGACATACAGATGTAACTGTGTGAGATAAATTAACAGAACACTAAGCAGTTTCTCAGAAAGCTTCTTTCCAGATTTCATCTGAGGATATTTCCTTTTTCACCTTAGCCCTCTATGGGCTTCCAAATATCACTTTGCCAATTCCACAAGAACTGTCTTAGCGAAAGGCTTCTTGAGGGGAAAGCTGTAACTCTGTGAGATGATTTCACAGAACACAAAGACGTTTCTCAGAAAGATTCTTTCTCTTTGTTATCTGAGGATATTTCCTTTGGCCCTATAGTCTTCAAAGGGATCCGAAATATCTGTTCTCAGATTCCACAGAAATAAGGCTAGCAAAGAGATCCACGAAATACAGATGTAACTCTGTGAGTGGAAGTCACACATCACAGAGCAGTTTCTCAGAAAGCTTCTTTCCATATTTCAACTGAGGATATTTCCTTTTTCACCATAGCCCTCTATGGGCTTCCAAATATCACTTTGTCAATTCCACAAGAACTGTCTTAGCGAAAGACTTCTTGAGGGGAAAGCTGTATCTCTGTGAGATGATTTCACAGAACACAAAGAAGTTTCTCAGAAAGCTTCTTTCTCTTTGTTATCGGAGGATATTTCCTTTGGCCCTATAGTCTTCAAAGGGATCCGAAATATCTGTTCTCAGATTCCAGAGAAATAAGGCTAGCAAAGAGATCCACGAAATACAGATATAACTCTGTGAGTGGAAGTCGCACATCACAGAGAAGTTTCTCAGAAAGCTTCTTTCCAGATTTCATCTGAGGATATTTCCTTTTTCACCATAGCCCTCTATGGGCTTCCTAATATCACTTTGCCAATTCCACAACAACTGTCTTAGCGAAAGGCTTCTTGAGGGGGAAGCTGTAACTCTCTGAGATGATTTCACAGAACACAATGAAGTTTCTCAGAAAGCTTCTTTCTCTTTGTTATCGGAGGATATTTCCTTTGGCCCTATAGTCTTCAAAGGGATCCGAAATATCTGTTCTCAGATTCCACAGAAATAAGGCTAGCAAAGAGATCCACGAAATACATATGTGACTCTGTGAGATGAATTAACAGAAGACTAAGCAGTTTCTCAGAAAGCTTCTTTCCAGATTTCATCTGAGGATATTTCCTTTTTCACCATAGCCCTCTATGGGCTTCCAAATATCACTTTGCCAATTCCACAAGAACTGTCTTAGCGAAAGGCTTCTTGAGGGGAAAGCTGTAACTCTGTGAGATGATTTCACAGAACACAAAGACGTTTCTCAGAAAACTTATTTCTCTTTGTTATCGGAGGACATTTCCTTTGGCCCTATAGTCTTCAAAGGGATCCGAAATATCTGTTCTCAGATTCCACAGAAATAAGGCTAGCAAAGAGATCCACGAAATACAGATATAACTCTGTGAGTGGAAGTCGCACATCACAGAGCTGTTTCTCAGAAAGCTTCTTTCCAGATTTCATCTGAGGATATTTCCTTTTTCACCATAGCCCTCTATGGGCTTCCAAATATCACTTTGCCAATTCCACAAGAACTCTCTTAGCGAAAGGCTTCTTGAGGGGAAAGCTGTAACTCTGTGAGATGATTTCAGAGCACACAAAGAAGTTTCTCAGAAAGCTTCTTTCTCTTTGTTATCGGAGGATATTTCCTTTGGCCCTATAGTCTTCAAAGGGTTCCGAAATATCCGTTCTCAGATTCCACAGAAATATGGCTAGCAAAGAGATCCACGAAATACAGATTGAACTCTGTGAGATTAATGAACAGAACACTAAGCAGTTTCTCAGAAAGCTTCTTTCCAGATTTCATCTGAGGATATTTCCTTTTTCACCATAGCCCTCTAAGGGCTTCCAAATATCACTTTGCCAATTCCACAAGAACTCTCTTAGCGAAAGGCTTCTTGAGGGGAAAGCAGTAACTTTGTGAGATGATTGCACAGAACACAAAGACGTTTCCCAGAAAGCTTCTTTCTCTTTGTTATCGGAGGATATTTCGTTTGGCCCTATAGTCTTAAAAGGGATCCAAAATATCTGTTCTCAGATTCCACAGAAATAAGGCTAGCAAAGAGATCCACGAAACATAGATGTAACTCTGTGAGTGGAAGTCACACATCACAGAGCAGTTTCTCAGGAAGCTTCTTTCCATATTTCAACTGTGGATATTTCCTTTTTCACCATAGCCCACTATGGGCTTCCAAATATCACTTTGTCAATTCCACAAGAAGTGTCTTAGCGAAAGACTTCTTGAAGGGAAAGCTGTACCTCTGTGAGTTGATTTCACAGAACACAAAGAAGTTTCTCAGAAAGCTTATTTCTCTTTGTTATCGGAGGATATTTCCTTTGGCCCTATAGTCTTCAAAGGGATCCGAAATATCCGTTCTCAGATTCCACAGAAATAAGGCTAGCAAAGAGATCCACGACATACAGATGTAACTGTGTGAGATGAATTAACAGAACACTAAGCAGTTTCTCAGAAAGCTTCTTTCCAGATTTCATCTGAGGATATTTCCTTTTTCACCTTAGCCCTCTATGGGCTTCCAAATATCACTTTGCCAATTCCACAAGAACTGTCTTAGCGAAAGGCTTCTTGAGGGGAAAGCTGTAACTCTGTGAGATGATTTCACAGAACACAAAGACGTTTCTCAGAAAGATTCTTTCTCTTTGTTATCTGAGGATATTTCCTTTGGCCCTATAGTCTTCAAAGGGATCCGAAATATCTGTTCTCAGATTCCACAGAAATAAGGCTAGCAAAGAGATCCACGAAATACAGATGTAACTCTGTGAGTGGAAGTCACACATCACAGAGCAGTTTCTCAGAAAGCTTCTTTCCATATTTCAACTGAGGATATTTCCTTTTTCACCATAGCCCTCTATGGGCTTCCAAATATCACTTTGTCAATTCCACAAGAACTGTCTTAGCGAAAGACTTCTTGAGGGGAAAGCTGTATCTCTGTGAGATGATTTCACAGAACACAAAGAAGTTTCTCAGAAAGCTTCTTTCTCTTTGTTATCGGAGGACATTTCCTTTGGCCCTATAGTCTTCAAAGGGATCCGAAATATCTGTTCTCAGATTCCACAGAAATAAGGCAAGCAAAGAGATCCACGAAATACAGATGTAACTCTGTGAGATGAATGAACAGAACACTAAGCAGTTTCTCAGAAAGCTTCTTTCCAGATTTCATCTGAGGATATTTCCTTTTTCACCATAGCCCTCTATGGGCTTCCAAATATCACTTTGCCAATTCAACAAGAACTGTCTTAGCGAAAGGCTTCTTGAGGGGGAAGCTGTAACTCTCTGAGGTGATTTCACAGAACACAATGAAGTTTCTCAGAAAGCTTCTTTCTCTTTGTTATCGGAGGATATTTCCTTTGGCCCTATAGTCTTCAAAGGGATCCGAAATATCTGTTCTCAGATTCCACAGGAATAAGGCTAGCAAAGAGATCCACGAAATACATATGTGACTCTGTGAGATGAATTAACAGAAGACTAAGCAGTTTCTCAGAAAGCTTCTTTCCGGATTTCATCTGAGGATATTTCCTTTTTCACCATACCCCTCTATGGGCTTCCAAATATCACTTTGCCAATTCCACAAGAACTGTCTTAGCGAAAGGCTTCTTGAGGGGAAAGCTGTAACTCTGTGAGATGATTTCACAGAACACAAAGACGTTTCTCAGAAAACTTATTTCTCTTTGTTATCGGAGGATATTTCCTTTGGCCCTATAGTCTTCAAAGGTATCCGAAATATCCATTCTCAGATTCCACAGAAATAAGGCTAGCAAAGAGATCCACGACATACAGATGTAACTGTGTGAGATGAATTAACAGAACACTAAGCAGTTTCTCAGAAAGCTTCTTTCCAGATTTCATCTGAGGATATTTCCTTTTTCACCTTAGCCCTCTATGGGCTTCCAAATATCACTTTGCCAATTCCACAAGAACTGTCTTAGCGAAAGGCTTCTTGAGGGGAAAGCTGTAACTCTGTGAGATGATTTCACAGAACACAAAGACGTTTCTCAGAAAGATTCTTTCTCTTTGTTATCTGAGGATATTTCCTTTGGCCCTATAGTCTTCAAAGGGATCCGAAATATCTGTTCTCAGATTCCACAGAAATAAGGCTAGCAAAGAGATCCACGAAATACAGATGTAACTCTGTGAGTGGAAGTCACACATCACAGAGCAGTTTCTCAGAAAGCTTCTTTCCATATTTCAACTGAGGATATTTCCTTTTTCACCATAGCCCTCTATGGGCTTCCAAATATCACTTTGTCAATTCCACAAGAACTGTCTTAGCGAAAGACTTCTTGAGGGGAAAGCTGTATCTCTGTGAGATGATTTCACAGAACACAAAGAAGTTTCTCAGAAAGCTTCTTTCTCTTTGTTATCGGAGGATATTTCCTTTGGCCCTATAGTCTTCAAAGGGATCCGAAATATCTGTTCTCAGATTCCAGAGAAATAAGGCTAGCAAAGAGATCCACGAAATACAGATATAACTCTGTGAGTGGAAGTCGCACATCACAGAGAAGTTTCTCAGAAAGCTTCTTTCCAGATTTCATCTGAGGATATTTCCTTTTTCACCATAGCCCTCTATGGGCTTCCTAATATCACTTTGCCAATTCCACAACAACTGTCTTAGCGAAAGGCTTCTTGAGGGGGAAGCTGTAACTCTCTGAGATGATTTCACAGAACACAATGAAGTTTCTCAGAAAGCTTCTTTCTCTTTGTTATCGGAGGATATTTCCTTTGGCCCTATAGTCTTCAAAGGGATCCGAAATATCTGTTCTCAGATTCCACAGAAATAAGGCTAGCAAAGAGATCCACGAAATACATATGTGACTCTGTGAGATGAATTAACAGAAGACTAAGCAGTTTCTCAGAAAGCTTCTTTCCAGATTTCATCTGAGGATATTTCCTTTTTCACCATAGCCCTCTATGGGCTTCCAAATATCACTTTGCCAATTCCACAAGAACTGTCTTAGCGAAAGGCTTCTTGAGGGGAAAGCTGTAACTCTGTGAGATGATTTCACAGAACACAAAGACGTTTCTCAGAAAACTTATTTCTCTTTGTTATCGGAGGACATTTCCTTTGGCCCTATAGTCTTCAAAGGGATCCGAAATATCTGTTCTCAGATTCCACAGAAATAAGGCTAGCAAAGAGATCCACGAAATACAGATATAACTCTGTGAGTGGAAGTCGCACATCACAGAGCTGTTTCTCAGAAAGCTTCTTTCCAGATTTCATCTGAGGATATTTCCTTTTTCACCATAGCCCTCTATGGGCTTCCAAATATCACTTTGCCTATTCCACAAGAACTCTCTTAGCGAAAGGCTTCTTGAGGGGAAAGCTGTAACTCTGTGAGATGATTTCAGAGCACACAAAGAAGTTTCTCAGAAAGCTTCTTTCTCTTTGTTATCGGAGGATATTTCCTTTGGCCCTATAGTCTTCAAAGGGTTCCGAAATATCCGTTCTCAGATTCCACAGAAATAAGGCTAGCAAAGAGATCCACGAAATACAGATTGAACTCTGTGAGATTAATGAACAGAACACTAAGCAGTTTCTCAGAAAGCTTCTTTCCAGATTTCATCTGAGGATATTTCCTTTTTCACCATAGCCCTCTAAGGGCTTCCAAATATCACTTTGCCAATTCCACAAGAACTCTCTTAGCGAAAGGCTTCTTGAGGGGAAAGCAGTAACTTTGTGAGATGATTGCACAGAACACAAAGACGTTTCCCAGAAAGCTTCTTTCTCTTTGTTATCGGAGGATATTTCGTTTGGCCCTATAGTCTTAAAAGGGATCCAAAATATCTGTTCTCAGATTCCACAGAAATAAGGCTAGCAAAGAGATCCACGAAACATAGATGTAACTCTGTGAGTGGAAGTCACACATCACAGAGCAGTTTCTCAGGAAGCTTCTTTCCATATTTCAACTGTGGATATTTCCTTTTTCACCATAGCCCACTATGGGCTTCCAAATATCACTTTGTCAATTCCACAAGAAGTGTCTTAGCGAAAGACTTCTTGAAGGGAAAGCTGTACCTCTGTGAGTTGATTTCACAGAACACAAAGAAGTTTCTCAGAAAGCTTATTTCTCTTTGTTATCGGAGGATATTTCCTTTGGCCCTATAGTCTTCAAAGGGATCCGAAATATCCGTTCTCAGATTCCACAGAAATAAGGCTAGCAAAGAGATCCACGACATACAGATGTAACTGTGTGAGATGAATTAACAGAACACTAAGCAGTTTCTCAGAAAGCTTCTTTCCAGATTTCATCTGAGGATATTTCCTTTTTCACCTTAGCCCTCTATGGGCTTCCAAATATCACTTTGCCAATTCCACAAGAACTGTCTTAGCGAAAGGCTTCTTGAGGGGAAAGCTGTAACTCTGTGAGATGATTTCACAGAACACAAAGACGTTTCTCAGAAAGATTCTTTCTCTTTGTTATCTGAGGATATTTCCTTTGGCCCTATAGTCTTCAAAGGGATCCGAAATATCTGTTCTCAGATTCCACAGAAATAAGGCTAGCAAAGAGATCCACGAAATACAGATGTAACTCTGTGAGTGGAAGTCACACATCACAGAGCAGTTTCTCAGAAAGCTTCTTTCCATATTTCAACTGAGGATATTTCCTTTTTCACCATAGCCCTCTATGGGCTTCCAAATATCACTTTGTCAATTCCACAAGAACTGTCTTAGCGAAAGACTTCTTGAGGGGAAAGCTGTATCTCTGTGAGATGATTTCACAGAACACAAAGAAGTTTCTCAGAAAGCTTCTTTCTCTTTGTTATCGGAGGACATTTCCTTTGGCCCTATAGTCTTCAAAGGGATCCGAAATATCTGTTCTCAGATTCCACAGAAATAAGGCAAGCAAAGAGATCCACGAAATACAGATGTAACTCTGTGAGATGAATGAACAGAACACTAAGCAGTTTCTCAGAAAGCTTCTTTCCAGATTTCATCTGAGGATATTTCCTTTTTCACCATAGCCCTCTATGGGCTTCCAAATATCACTTTGCCAATTCAACAAGAACTGTCTTAGCGAAAGGCTTCTTGAGGGGGAAGCTGTAACTCTCTGAGGTGATTTCACAGAACACAATGAAGTTTCTCAGAAAGCTTCTTTCTCTTTGTTATCGGAGGATATTTCCTTTGGCCCTATAGTCTTCAAAGGGATCCGAAATATCTGTTCTCAGATTCCACAGGAATAAGGCTAGCAAAGAGATCCACGAAATACATATGTGACTCTGTGAGATGAATTAACAGAAGACTAAGCAGTTTCTCAGAAAGCTTCTTTCCGGATTTCATCTGAGGATATTTCCTTTTTCACCATACCCCTCTATGGGCTTCCAAATATCACTTTGCCAATTCCACAAGAACTGTCTTAGCGAAAGGCTTCTTGAGGGGAAAGCTGTAACTCTGTGAGATGATTTCACAGAACACAAAGACGTTTCTCAGAAAACTTATTTCTCTTTGTTATCGGAGGATATTTCCTTTGGCCCTATAGTCTTCAAAGGTATCCGAAATATCCATTCTCAGATTCCACAGAAATAAGGCTAGCAAAGAGATCCACGACATACAGATGTAACTGTGTGAGATGAATTAACAGAACACTAAGCAGTTTCTCAGAAAGCTTCTTTCCAGATTTCATCTGAGGATATTTCCTTTTTCACCTTAGCCCTCTATGGGCTTCCAAATATCACTTTGCCAATTCCACAAGAACTGTCTTAGCGAAAGGCTTCTTGAGGGGAAAGCTGTAACTCTGTGAGATGATTTCACAGAACACAAAGACGTTTCTCAGAAAGATTCTTTCTCTTTGTTATCTGAGGATATTTCCTTTGGCCCTATAGTCTTCAAAGGGATCCGAAATATCTGTTCTCAGATTCCACAGAAATAAGGCTAGCAAAGAGATCCACGAAATACAGATGTAACTCTGTGAGTGGAAGTCACACATCACAGAGCAGTTTCTCAGAAAGCTTCTTTCCATATTTCAACTGAGGATATTTCCTTTTTCACCATAGCCCTCTATGGGCTTCCAAATATCACTTTGTCAATTCCACAAGAACTGTCTTAGCGAAAGACTTCTTGAGGGGAAAGCTGTATCTCTGTGAGATGATTTCACAGAACACAAAGAAGTTTCTCAGAAAGCTTCTTTCTCTTTGTTATCGGAGGATATTTCCTTTGGCCCTATAGTCTTCAAAGGGATCCGAAATATCTGTTCTCAGATTCCAGAGAAATAAGGCTAGCAAAGAGATCCACGAAATACAGATATAACTCTGTGAGTGGAAGTCGCACATCACAGAGAAGTTTCTCAGAAAGCTTCTTTCCAGATTTCATCTGAGGATATTTCCTTTTTCACCATAGCCCTCTATGGGCTTCCTAATATCACTTTGCCAATTCCACAACAACTGTCTTAGCGAAAGGCTTCTTGAGGGGGAAGCTGTAACTCTCTGAGATGATTTCACAGAACACAATGAAGTTTCTCAGAAAGCTTCTTTCTCTTTGTTATCGGAGGATATTTCCTTTGGCCCTATAGTCTTCAAAGGGATCCGAAATATCTGTTCTCAGATTCCACAGAAATAAGGCTAGCAAAGAGATCCACGAAATACATATGTGACTCTGTGAGATGAATTAACAGAAGACTAAGCAGTTTCTCAGAAAGCTTCTTTCCAGATTTCATCTGAGGATATTTCCTTTTTCACCATAGCCCTCTATGGGCTTCCAAATATCACTTTGCCAATTCCACAAGAACTGTCTTAGCGAAAGGCTTCTTGAGGGGAAAGCTGTAACTCTGTGAGATGATTTCACAGAACACAAAGACGTTTCTCAGAAAACTTATTTCTCTTTGTTATCGGAGGACATTTCCTTTGGCCCTATAGTCTTCAAAGGGATCCGAAATATCTGTTCTCAGATTCCACAGAAATAAGGCTAGCAAAGAGATCCACGAAATACAGATATAACTCTGTGAGTGGAAGTCGCACATCACAGAGCTGTTTCTCAGAAAGCTTCTTTCCAGATTTCATCTGAGGATATTTCCTTTTTCACCATAGCCCTCTATGGGCTTCCAAATATCACTTTGCCTATTCCACAAGAACTCTCTTAGCGAAAGGCTTCTTGAGGGGAAAGCTGTAACTCTGTGAGATGATTTCAGAGCACACAAAGAAGTTTCTCAGAAAGCTTCTTTCTCTTTGTTATCGGAGGATATTTCCTTTGGCCCTATAGTCTTCAAAGGGTTCCGAAATATCCGTTCTCAGATTCCACAGAAATAAGGCTAGCAAAGAGATCCACGAAATACAGATTGAACTCTGTGAGATTAATGAACAGAACACTAAGCAGTTTCTCAGAAAGCTTCTTTCCAGATTTCATCTGAGGATATTTCCTTTTTCACCATAGCCCTCTAAGGGCTTCCAAATATCACTTTGCCAATTCCACAAGAACTCTCTTAGCGAAAGGCTTCTTGAGGGGAAAGCTGTAACTTTGTGAGATGATTGCACAGAACACAAAGACGTTTCCCAGAAAGCTTCTTTCTCTTTGTTATCGGAGGATATTTCGTTTGGCCCTATAGTCTTAAAAGGGATCCAAAATATCTGTTCTCAGATTCCACAGAAATAAGGCTAGCAAAGAGATCCACGAAACATAGATGTAACTCTGTGAGTGGAAGTCACACATCACAGAGCAGTTTCTCAGGAAGCTTCTTTCCATATTTCAACTGTGGATATTTCCTTTTTCACCATAGCCCACTATGGGCTTCCAAATATCACTTTGTCAATTCCACAAGAAGTGTCTTAGCGAAAGACTTCTTGAAGGGAAAGCTGTACCTCTGTGAGTTGATTTCACAGAACACAAAGAAGTTTCTCAGAAAGCTTATTTCTCTTTGTTATCGGAGGATATTTCCTTTGGCCCTATAGTCTTCAAAGGGATCCGAAATATCCGTTCTCAGATTCCACAGAAATAAGGCTAGCAAAGAGATCCACGACATACAGATGTAACTGTGTGAGATGAATTAACAGAACACTAAGCAGTTTCTCAGAAAGCTTCTTTCCAGATTTCATCTGAGGATATTTCCTTTTTCACCTTAGCCCTCTATGGGCTTCCAAATATCACTTTGCCAATTCCACAAGAACTGTCTTAGCGAAAGGCTTCTTGAGGGGAAAGCTGTAACTCTGTGAGATGATTTCACAGAACACAAAGATGTTTCTCAGAAAGATTCTTTCTCTTTGTTATCTGAGGATATTTCCTTTGGCCCTATAGTCTTCAAAGGGATCCGAAATATCTGTTCTCAGATTCCACAGAAATAAGGCTAGCAAAGAGATCCACGAAATACAGATGTAACTCTGTGAGTGGAAGTCAGACATCACAGAGCAGTTTCTCAGAAAGATTCTTTCCATATTTCAACTGAGGATATTTCCTTTTTCACCATAGCCCTCTATGGGCTTCCAAATATCACTTTGTCAATTCCACAAGAACTGTCTTAGCGAAAGACTTCTTGAGGGGAAAGCTGTATCTCTGTGAGATGATTTCACAGAACACAAAGAAGTTTCTCAGAAAGCTTCTTTCTCTTTGTTATCGGAGGACATTTCCTTTGGCCCTATAGTCTTCAAAGGGATCCGAAATATCTGTTCTCAGATTCCACAGAAATAAGGCAAGCAAAGAGATCCACGAAATACAGATGTAACTCTGTGAGATGAATGAACAGAACACTAAGCAGTTTCTCAGAAAGCTTCTTTCCAGATTTCATCTGAGGATATTTCCTTTTTCACCATAGCCCTCTATGGGCTTCCAAATATCACTTTGCCAATTCAACAAGAACTGTCTTAGCGAAAGGCTTCTTGAGGGGGAAGCTGTAACTCTCTGAGGTGATTTCACAGAACACAATGAAGTTTCTCAGAAAGCTTCTTTCTCTTTGTTATCGGAGGATATTTCCTTTGGCCCTATAGTCTTCAAAGGGATCCGAAATATCTGTTCTCAGATTCCACAGGAATAAGGCTAGCAAAGAGATCCACGAAATACATATGTGACTCTGTGAGATGAATTAACAGAAGACTAAGCAGTTTCTCAGAAAGCTTCTTTCCGGATTTCATCTGAGGATATTTCCTTTTTCACCATACCCCTCTATGGGCTTCCAAATATCACTTTGCCAATTCCACAAGAACTGTCTTAGCGAAAGGCTTCTTGAGGGGAAAGCTGTAACTCTGTGAGATGATTTCACAGAACACAAAGACGTTTCTCAGAAAACTTATTTCTCTTTGTTATCGGAGGATATTTCCTTTGGCCCTATAGTCTTCAAAGGTATCCGAAATATCCGTTCTCAGATTCCACAGAAATAAGGCTAGCAAAGAGATCCACGACATACAGATGTAACTGTGTGAGATGAATTAACAGAACACTAAGCAGTTTCTCAGAAAGCTTCTTTCCAGATTTCATCTGAGGATATTTCCTTTTTCACCTTAGCCCTCTATGGGCTTCCAAATATCACTTTGCCAATTCCACAAGAACTGTCTTAGCGAAAGGCTTCTTGAGGGGAAAGCTGTAACTCTGTGAGATGATTTCACAGAACACAAAGACGTTTCTCAGAAAGATTCTTTCTCTTTGTTATCTGAGGATATTTCCTTTGGCCCTATAGTCTTCAAAGGGATCCGAAATATCTGTTCTCAGATTCCACAGAAATAAGGCTAGCAAAGAGATCCACGAAATACAGATGTAACTCTGTGAGTGGAAGTCACACATCACAGAGGAGTTTCTCAGAAAGCTTCTTTCCATATTTCAACTGAGGATATTTCCTTTTTCACCATAGCCCTCTATGGGCTTCCAAATATCACTTTGTCAATTCCACAAGAACTGTCTTAGCGAAAGACTTCTTGAGGGGAAAGCTGTATCTCTGTGAGATGATTTCACAGAACACAAAGAAGTTTCTCAGAAAGCTTCTTTCTCTTTGTTATCGGAGGATATTTCCTTTGGCCCTATAGTCTTCAAAGGGATCCGAAATATCTGTTCTCAGATTCCAGAGAAATAAGGCTAGCAAAGAGATCCACGAAATACAGATATAACTCTGTGAGTGGAAGTCGCACATCACAGAGAAGTTTCTCAGAAAGCTTCTTTCCAGATTTCATCTGAGGATATTTCCTTTTTCACCATAGCCCTCTATGGGCTTCCTAATATCACTTTGCCAATTCCACAACAACTGTCTTAGCGAAAGGCTTCTTGAGGGGGAAGCTGTAACTCTCTGAGATGATTTCACAGAACACAATGAAGTTTCTCAGAAAGCTTCTTTCTCTTTGTTATCGGAGGATATTTCCTTTGGCCCTATAGTCTTCAAAGGGATCCGAAATATCTGTTCTCAGATTCCACAGAAATAAGGCTAGCAAAGAGATCCACGAAATACATATGTGACTCTGTGAGATGAATTAACAGAAGACTAAGCAGTTTCTCAGAAAGCTTCTTTCCAGATTTCATCTGAGGATATTTCCTTTTTCACCATAGCCCTCTATGGGCTTCCAAATATCACTTTGCCAATTCCACAAGAACTGTCTTAGCGAAAGGCTTCTTGAGGGGAAAGCTGTAACTCTGTGAGATGATTTCACAGAACACAAAGACGTTTCTCAGAAAACTTATTTCTCTTTGTTATCGGAGGACATTTCCTTTGGCCCTATAGTCTTCAAAGGGATCCGAAATATCTGTTCTCAGATTCCACAGAAATAAGGCTAGCAAAGAGATCCACGAAATACAGATATAACTCTGTGAGTGGAAGTCGCACATCACAGAGCTGTTTCTCAGAAAGCTTCTTTCCAGATTTCATCTGAGGATATTTCCTTTTTCACCATAGCCCTCTATGGGCTTCCAAATATCACTTTGCCAATTCCACAAGAACTCTCTTAGCGAAAGGCTTCTTGAGGGGAAAGCTGTAACTCTGTGAGATGATTTCAGAGCACACAAAGAAGTTTCTCAGAAAGCTTCTTTCTCTTTGTTATCGGAGGATATTTCCTTTGGCCCTATAGTCTTCAAAGGGTTCCGAAATATCCGTTCTCAGATTCCACAGAAATAAGGCTAGCAAAGAGATCCACGAAATACAGATTGAACTCTGTGAGATTAATGAACAGAACACTAAGCAGTTTCTCAGAAAGCTTCTTTCCAGATTTCATCTGAGGATATTTCCTTTTTCACCATAGCCCTCTAAGGGCTTCCAAATATCACTTTGCCAATTCCACAAGAACTCTCTTAGCGAAAGGCTTCTTGAGGGGAAAGCTGTAACTTTGTGAGATGATTGCACAGAACACAAAGACGTTTCCCAGAAAGCTTCTTTCTCTTTGTTATCGGAGGATATTTCGTTTGGCCCTATAGTCTTAAAAGGGATCCAAAATATCTGTTCTCAGATTCCACAGAAATAAGGCTAGCAAAGAGATCCACGAAACATAGATGTAACTCTGTGAGTGGAAGTCACACATCACAGAGCAGTTTCTCAGGAAGCTTCTTTCCATATTTCAACTGTGGATATTTCCTTTTTCACCATAGCCCACTATGGGCTTCCAAATATCACTTTGTCAATTCCACAAGAAGTGTCTTAGCGAAAGACTTCTTGAAGGGAAAGCTGTACCTCTGTGAGTTGATTTCACAGAACACAAAGAAGTTTCTCAGAAAGCTTATTTCTCTTTGTTATCGGAGGATATTTCCTTTGGCCCTATATTCTTCAAAGGGATCCGAAATATCCGTTCTCAGATTCCACAGAAATAAGGCTAGCAAAGAGATCCACGACATACAGATGTAACTGTGTGAGATGAATTAACAGAACACTAAGCAGTTTCTCAGAAAGCTTCTTTCCAGATTTCATCTGAGGATATTTCCTTTTTCACCTTAGCCCTCTATGGGCTTCCAAATATCACTTTGCCAATTCCACAAGAACTGTCTTAGCGAAAGGCTTCTTGAGGGGAAAGCTGTAACTCTGTGAGATGATTTCACAGAACACAAAGATGTTTCTCAGAAAGATTCTTTCTCTTTGTTATCTGAGGATATTTCCTTTGGCCCTATAGTCTTCAAAGGGATCCGAAATATCTGTTCTCAGATTCCACAGAAATAAGGCTAGCAAAGAGATCCACGAAATACAGATGTAACTCTGTGAGTGGAAGTCAGACATCACAGAGCAGTTTCTCAGAAAGATTCTTTCCATATTTCAACTGAGGATATTTCCTTTTTCACCATAGCCCTCTATGGGCTTCCAAATATCACTTTGTCAATTCCACAAGAACTGTCTTAGCGAAAGACTTCTTGAGGGGAAAGCTGTATCTCTGTGAGATGATTTCACAGAACACAAAGAAGTTTCTCAGAAAGCTTCTTTCTCTTTGTTATCGGAGGACATTTCCTTTGGCCCTATAGTCTTCAAAGGGATCCGAAATATCTGTTCTCAGATTCCACAGAAATAAGGCAAGCAAAGAGATCCACGAAATACAGATGTAACTCTGTGAGATGAATGAACAGAACACTAAGCAGTTTCTCAGAAAGCTTCTTTCCAGATTTCATCTGAGGATATTTCCTTTTTCACCATAGCCCTCTATGGGCTTCCAAATATCACTTTGCCAATTCAACAAGAACTGTCTTAGCGAAAGGCTTCTTGAGGGGGAAGCTGTAACTCTCTGAGGTGATTTCACAGAACACAATGAAGTTTCTCAGAAAGCTTCTTTCTCTTTGTTATCGGAGGATATTTCCTTTGGCCCTATAGTCTTCAAAGGGATCCGAAATATCTGTTCTCAGATTCCACAGGAATAAGGCTAGCAAAGAGATCCACGAAATACATATGTGACTCTGTGAGATGAATTAACAGAAGACTAAGCAGTTTCTCAGAAAGCTTCTTTCCAGATTTCATCTGAGGATATTTCCTTTTTCACCATACCCCTCTATGGGCTTCCAAATATCACTTTGCCAATTCCACAAGAACTGTCTTAGCGAAAGGCTTCTTGAGGGGAAAGCTGTAACTTTGTGAGATGATTGCACAGAACACAAAGACGTTTCCCAGAAAGCTTCTTTCTCTTTGTTATCGGAGGATATTTCGTTTGGCCCTATAGTCTTAAAAGGGATCCGAAATATCTGTTCTCAGATTCCACAGAAATAAGGCTAGCAAAGAGATCCACGAAACATAGATGTAACTCTGTGAGTGGAAGTCACACATCACAGAGCAGTTTCTCAGGAAGCTTCTTTCCATATTTCAACTGTGGATATTTCCTTTTTCACCATAGCCCACTATGGGCTTCCAAATATCACTTTGTCAATTCCACAAGAAGTGTCTTAGCGAAAGACTTCTTGAAGGGAAAGCTGTACCTCTGTGAGTTGATTTCACAGAACACAAAGAAGTTTCTCAGAAAGCTTATTTCTCTTTGTTATAGGAGGATATTTCCTTTGGCCCTATAGTCTACAAAGGGATCCGAAATATCCGTTCTCAGATTCCACAGAAATAAGGCTAGCAAAGAGATCCACGACATACAGATGTAACTGTGTGAGATGAATTAACAGAACACTAAGCAGTTTCTCAGAAAGCTTCTTTCCAGATTTCATCTGAGGATATTTCCTTTTTCACCTTAGCCCTCTATGGGCTTCCAAATATCACTTTGCCAATTCCACAAGAACTGTCTTAGCGAAAGGCTTCTTGAGGGGAAAGCTGTAACTCTGTGAGATGATTTCACAGAACACAAAGACGTTTCTCAGAAAGATTCTTTCTCTTTGTTATCTGAGGATATTTCCTTTGGCCCTATAGTCTTCAAAGGGATCCGAAATATCTGTTCTCAGATTCCACAGAAATAAGGCTAGCAAAGAGATCCACGAAATACAGATGTAACTCTGTGAGTGGAAGTCACACATCACAGAGCAGTTTCTCAGAAAGCTTCTTTCCATATTTCAACTGAGGATATTTCCTTTTTCACCATAGCCCTCTATGGGCTTCCAAATATCACTTTGTCAATTCCACAAGAACTGTCTTAGCGAAAGACTTCTTTAGGGGAAAGCTGTATCTCTGTGAGATGATTTCACAGAACACAAAGAAGTTTCTCAGAAAGCTTCTTTCTCTTTGTTATCGGAGGATATTTCCTTTGGCCCTATAGTCTTCAAAGGGATCCGAAATATCTGTTCTCAGATTCCACAGAAATAAGGCTAGCAAAGAGATCCACGAAATACAGATATAACTCTGTGAGTGGAAGTCGCACATCACAGAGCAGTTTCTCAGAAAGCTTCTTTCCAGATTTCATCTGAGGATATTTCCTTTTTCACCATAGCCCTCTATGGGCTTCCAAATATCACTTTGCCAATTCCACAAGAACTGTCTTAGCAAAAGGCTCCTTGAGGGGAAAGCTGTAACTCTGTGAGATGATTTCAGAGCACACAAAGAAGTTTCTCAGAAAGCTTCTTTCTCTTTGTTATCGGAGGATATTTCCTTTGGCCCTATAGTCTTGAAAGGGTTCCGAAATATCCGTTCTCAGATTCCACAGAAATAAGGCTAGCAAAGAGATCCACGAAATACAGATTGAACTCTGTGAGATTAATGAACAGAACACTAAGCAGTTTCTCAGAAAGCTTCTTTCCAGATTTCATCTGAGGATATTTCCTTTTTCACCATAGCCCTCTAAGGGCTTCCAAATATCACTTTGCCAATTCCACAAGAAGTGTCTTAGCGAAAGGCTTCTTGAGGGGAAAGCTGTAACTCTGTGAGATGATTTCACAGAACACAAAGAAGTTTCTCAGAAAGCTTCTTTCTCTTTGTTATCGGAGGATATTTCCTTTGGCCCTATAGTCTTCAAAGGGATCCGAAATATCTGTTCTCAATTTCCACAGAAATAAGGCTAGCAAAGAGATACAGGAAATACAGATGTAACTCTGTGAGATGAATTAACAGAACACTAAGCAGTTTCTCAGAAATCTTCTTTCGAGATTTCATCTGAGGATATTTCCTTTTTCACCAAAGCCCTCTAGGGGCTTCCAAATATCACTTTGCCAATTCCACAAGAACTGTCTTAGCGAAAGGCTTCTTGAGGGGAAAGCTGTAACTTTGTGAGATGATTGCACAGAATACAAAGACGTTTCCCAGAAAGCTTCTTTCTCTTTGTTATCGGAGGATATTTCGTTTGGCCCTATAGTCTTAAAAGGGATCCGAAATATCTGTTCTCAGATTCCACAGAAATAAGGCTAGCAAAGAGATCCACGAAACATAGATGTAACTCTGTGAGTGGAAGTCACACATCACAGAGCAGTTTCTCAGGAAGCTTCTTTCCATATTTCAACTGTGGATATTTCCTTTTTCACCATAGCCCACTATGGGCTTCCAAATATCACTTTGTCAATTCCACAAGAAGTGTCTTAGCGAAAGACTTCTTGAAGGGAAAGCTGTACCTCTGTGAGTTGATTTCACAGAACACAAAGAAGTTTCTCAGAAAGCTTATTTCTCTTTGTTATAGGAGGATATTTCCTTTGGCCCTATAGTCTACAAAGGGATCCGAAATATCCGTTCTCAGATTCCACAGAAATAAGGCTAGCAAAGAGATCCACGACATACAGATGTAACTGTGTGAGATGAATTAACAGAACACTAAGCAGTTTCTCAGAAAGCTTCTTTCCAGATTTCATCTGAGGATATTTCCTTTTTCACCTTAGCCCTCTATGGGCTTCCAAATATCACTTTGCCAATTCCACAAGAACTGTCTTAGCGAAAGGCTTCTTGAGGGGAAAGCTGTAACTCTGTGAGATGATTTCACAGAACACAAAGACGTTTCTCAGAAAGATTCTTTCTCTTTGTTATCTGAGGATATTTCCTTTGGCCCTATAGTCTTCAAAGGGATCCGAAATATCTGTTCTCAGATTCCACAGAAATAAGGCTAGCAAAGAGATCCACGAAATACAGATGTAACTCTGTGAGTGGAAGTCACACATCACAGAGCAGTTTCTCAGAAAGCTTCTTTCCATATTTCAACTGAGGATATTTCCTTTTTCACCATAGCCCTCTATGGGCTTCCAAATATCACTTTGTCAATTCCACAAGAACTGTCTTAGCGAAAGACTTCTTTAGGGGAAAGCTGTATCTCTGTGAGATGATTTCACAGAACACAAAGAAGTTTCTCAGAAAGCTTCTTTCTCTTTGTTATCGGAGGATATTTCCTTTGGCCCTATAGTCTTCAAAGGGTTCCGAAATATCCGTTCTCAGATTCCACAGAAATAAGGCTAGCAAAGAGATCCACGAAATACAGATTGAACTCTGTGAGATTAATGAACAGAACACTAAGCAGTTTCTCAGAAAGCTTCTTTCCAGATTTCATCTGAGGATATTTCCTTTTTCACCATAGCCCTCTAAGGGCTTCCAAATATCACTTTGCCAATTCCACAAGAAGTGTCTTAGCGAAAGGCTTCTTGAGGGGAAAGCTGTAACTCTGTGAGATGATTTCACAGAACACAAAGAAGTTTCTCAGAAAGCTTCTTTCTCTTTGTTATCGGAGGATATTTCCTTTGGCCCTATAGTCTTCAAAGGGATCCGAAATATCTGTTCTCAATTTCCACAGAAATAAGGCTAGCAAAGAGATCCAGGAAATACAGATGTAACTCTGTGAGATGAATTAACAGAACACTAAGCAGTTTCTCAGAAATCTTCTTTCGAGATTTCATCTGAGGATATTTCCCTTTTCACCAAAGCCCTCTAGGGGCTTCCAAATATCACTTTGCCAATTCCACAAGAACTGTCTTAGCGAAAGGCTTCTTGAGGGGAAAGCTGTAACTTTGTGAGATGATTGCACAGAATACAAAGACGTTTCCCAGAAAGCTTCTTTCTCTTTGTTATCGGAGGATATTTCGTTTGGCCCTATAGTCTTAAAAGGGATCGAAATATCTGTTCTCAGATTCCACAGAAATAAGGCTAGCAAAGAGATCCACGAAACATAGATGTAACTCTGTGAGTGGAAGTCACACATCACAGAGCAGTTTCTCAGGAAGCTTCTTTCCATATTTCAACTGTGGATATTTCCTTTTTCACCATAGCCCACTATGGGCTTCCAAATATCACTTTGTCAATTCCACAAGAAGTGTCTTAGCGAAAGACTTCTTGAAGGGAAAGCTGTACCTCTGTGAGTTGATTTCACAGAACACAAAGAAGTTTCTCAGAAAGCTTATTTCTCTTTGTTATCGGAGGATATTTCCTTTGGCCCTATATTCTTCAAAGGGATCCGAAATATCCGTTCTCAGATTCCACAGAAATAAGGCAAGCAAAGAGATCCACGACATACAGATGTAACTGTGTGAGATGAATTAACAGAACACTAAGCAGTTTCTCAGAAAGCTTCTTTCCAGATTTCATCTGAGGATATTTCCTTTTTCACCTTAGCCCTCTATGGGCTTCCAAATATCACTTTGCCAATTCCACAAGAACTGTCTTAGCGAAAGGCTTCTTGAGGGGAAAGCTGTAACTCTGTGAGATGATTTCACAGAACACAAAGACGTTTCTCAGAAAGATTCTTTCTCTTTGTTATCTGAGGATATTTCCTTTGGCCCTATAGTCTTCAAAGGGATCCGAAATATCTGTTCTCAGATTCCACAGAAATAAGGCTAGCAAAGAGATCCACGAAATACAGATGTAACTCTGTGAGTGGAAGTCACACATCACAGAGCAGTTTCTCAGAAAGCTTCTTTCCATATTTCAACTGAGGATATTTCCTTTTTCACCATAGCCCTCTATGGGCTTCCAAATATCACTTTGTCAATTCCACAAGAACTGTCTTAGCGAAAGACTTCTTGAGGGGAAAGCTGTATCTCTGTGAGATGATTTCACAGAACACAAAGAAGTTTCTCAGAAAGCTTCTTTCTCTTTGTTATCGGAGGATATTTCCTTTGGCCCTATAGTCTTCAAAGGGATCCGAAATATCTGTTCTCAGATTCCAGAGAAATAAGGCTAGCAAAGAGATCCACGAAATACAGATATAACTCTGTGAGTGGAAGTCGCACATCACAGAGAAGTTTCTCAGAAAGCTTCTTTCCAGATTTCATCTGAGGATATTTCCTTTTTCACCATAGCCCTCTATGGGCTTCCTAATATCACTTTGCCAATTCCACAACAACTGTCTTAGCGAAAGGCTTCTTGAGGGGGAAGCTGTAACTCTCTGAGATGATTTCACAGAACACAATGAAGTTTCTCAGAAAGCTTCTTTCTCTTTGTTATCGGAGGATATTTCCTTTGGCCCTATAGTCTTCAAAGGGATCCGAAATATCTGTTCTCAGATTCCACAGAAATAAGGCTAGCAAAGAGATCCACGAAATACATATGTGACTCTGTGAGATGAATTAACAGAAGACTAAGCAGTTTCTCAGAAAGCTTCTTTCCAGATTTCATCTGAGGATATTTCCTTTTTCACCATAGCCCTCTATGGGCTTCCAAATATCACTTTGCCAATTCCACAAGAACTGTCTTAGCGAAAGGCTTCTTGAGGGGAAAGCTGTAACTCTGTGAGATGATTTCACAGAACACAAAGACGTTTCTCAGAAAACTTATTTCTCTTTGTTATCGGAGGACATTTCCTTTGGCCCTATAGTCTTCAAAGGGATCCGAAATATCTGTTCTCAGATTCCACAGAAATAAGGCTAGCAAAGAGATCCACGAAATACAGATATAACTCTGTGAGTGGAAGTCGCACATCACAGAGCTGTTTCTCAGAAAGCTTCTTTCCAGATTTCATCTGAGGATATTTCCTTTTTCACCATAGCCCTCTATGGGCTTCCAAATATCACTTTGCCAATTCAACAAGAACTGTCTTAGCGAAAGGCTTCTTGAGGGGGAAGCTGTAACTCTCTGAGGTGATTTCACAGAACACAATGAAGTTTCTCAGAAAGCTTCTTTCTCTTTGTTATCGGAGGATATTTCCTTTGGCCCTATAGTCTTCAAAGGGATCCGAAATATCTGTTCTCAGATTCCACAGGAATAAGGCTAGCAAAGAGATCCACGAAATACATATGTGACTCTGTGAGATGAATTAACAGAAGACTAAGCAGTTTCTCAGAAAGCTTCTTTCCGGATTTCATCTGAGGATATTTCCTTTTTCACCATACCCCTCTATGGGCTTCCAAATATCACTTTGCCAATTCCACAAGAACTGTCTTAGCGAAAGGCTTCTTGAGGGGAAAGCTGTAACTCTGTGAGATGATTTCACAGAACACAAAGACGTTTCTCAGAAAACTTATTTCTCTTTGTTATCGGAGGATATTTCCTTTGGCCCTATAGTCTTCAAAGGTATCCGAAATATCCGTTCTCAGATTCCACAGAAATAAGGCTAGCAAAGAGATCCACGACATACAGATGTAACTGTGTGAGATGAATTAACAAAACACTAAGCAGTTTCTCAGAAAGCTTCTTTCCAGATTTCATCTGAGGATATTTCCTTTTTCACCTTAGCCCTCTATGGGCTTCCAAATATCACTTTGCCAATTCCACAAGAACTGTCTTAGCGAAAGGCTTCTTGAGGGGAAAGCTGTAACTCTGTGAGATGATTTCACAGAACACAAAGACGTTTCTCAGAAAGATTCTTTCTCTTTGTTATCTGAGGATATTTCCTTTGGCCCTATAGTCTTCAAAGGGATCCGAAATATCTGTTCTCAGATTCCACAGAAATAAGGCTAGCAAAGAGATCCACGAAATACAGATGTAACTCTGTGAGTGGAAGTCACACATCACAGAGCAGTTTCTCAGAAAGCTTCTTTCCATATTTCAACTGAGGATATTTCCTTTTTCACCATAGCCCTCTATGGGCTTCCAAATATCACTTTGTCAATTCCACAAGAACTGTCTTAGCGAAAGACTTCTTGAGGGGAAAGCTGTATCTCTGTGAGATGATTTCACAGAACACAAAGAAGTTTCTCAGAAAGCTTCTTTCTCTTTGTTATCGGAGGATATTTCCTTTGGCCCTATAGTCTTCAAAGGGATCCGAAATATCTGTTCTCAGATTCCAGAGAAATAAGGCTAGCAAAGAGATCCACGAAATACAGATATAACTCTGTGAGTGGAAGTCGCACATCACAGAGAAGTTTCTCAGAAAGCTTCTTTCCAGATTTCATCTGAGGATATTTCCTTTTTCACCATAGCCCTCTATGGGCTTCCTAATATCACTTTGCCAATTCCACAACAACTGTCTTAGCGAAAGGCTTCTTGAGGGGGAAGCTGTAACTCTCTGAGATGATTTCACAGAACACAATGAAGTTTCTCAGAAAGCTTCTTTCTCTTTGTTATCGGAGGATATTTCCTTTGGCCCTATAGTCTTCAAAGGGATCCGAAATATCTGTTCTCAGATTCCACAGAAATAAGGCTAGCAAAGAGATCCACGAAATACATATGTGACTCTGTGAGATGAATTAACAGAAGACTAAGCAGTTTCTCAGAAAGCTTCTTTCCAGATTTCATCTGAGGATATTTCCTTTTTCACCATAGCCCTCTATGGGCTTCCAAATATCACTTTGCCAATTCCACAAGAACTGTCTTAGCGAAAGGCTTCTTGAGGGGAAAGCTGTAACTCTGTGAGATGATTTCACAGAACACAAAGACGTTTCTCAGAAAACTTATTTCTCTTTGTTATCGGAGGACATTTCCTTTGGCCCTATAGTCTTCAAAGGGATCCGAAATATCTGTTCTCAGATTCCACAGAAATAAGGCTAGCAAAGAGATCCACGAAATACAGATATAACTCTGTGAGTGGAAGTCGCACATCACAGAGCTGTTTCTCAGAAAGCTTCTTTCCAGATTTCATCTGAGGATATTTCCTTTTTCACCATAGCCCTCTATGGGCTTCCAAATATCACTTTGCCAATTCCACAAGAACTCTCTTAGCGAAAGGCTTCTTGAGGGGAAAGCTGTAACTCTGTGAGATGATTTCAGAGCACACAAAGAAGTTTCTCAGAAAGCTTCTTTCTCTTTGTTATCGGAGGATATTTCCTTTGGCCCTATAGTCTTCAAAGGGTTCCGAAATATCCGTTCTCAGATTCCACAGAAATAAGGCTAGCAAAGAGATCCACGAAATACAGATTGAACTCTGTGAGATTAATGAACAGAACACTAAGCAGTTTCTCAGAAAGCTTCTTTCCAGATTTCATCTGAGGATATTTCCTTTTTCACCATAGCCCTCTAAGGGCTTCCAAATATCACTTTGCCAATTCCACAAGAACTCTCTTAGCGAAAGGCTTCTTGAGGGGAAAGCTGTAACTTTGTGAGATGATTGCACAGAACACAAAGACGTTTCCCAGAAAGCTTCTTTCTCTTTGTTATCGGAGGATATTTCGTTTGGCCCTATAGTCTTAAAAGGGATCCAAAATATCTGTTCTCAGATTCCACAGAAATAAGGCTAGCAAAGAGATCCACGAAACATAGATGTAACTCTGTGAGTGGAAGTCACACATCACAGAGCAGTTTCTCAGGAAGCTTCTTTCCATATTTCAACTGTGGATATTTCCTTTTTCACCATAGCCCACTATGGGCTTCCAAATATCACTTTGTCAATTCCACAAGAAGTGTCTTAGCGAAAGACTTCTTGAAGGGAAAGCTGTACCTCTGTGAGTTGATTTCACAGAACACAAAGAAGTTTCTCAGAAAGCTTATTTCTCTTTGTTATCGGAGGATATTTCCTTTGGCCCTATAGTCTTCAAAGGGATCCGAAATATCCGTTCTCAGATTCCACAGAAATAAGGCTAGCAAAGAGATCCACGACATACAGATGTAACTGTGTGAGATGAATTAACAGAACACTAAGCAGTTTCTCAGAAAGCTTCTTTCCAGATTTCATCTGAGGATATTTCCTTTTTCACCTTAGCCCTCTATGGGCTTCCAAATATCACTTTGCCAATTCCACAAGAACTGTCTTAGCGAAAGGCTTCTTGAGGGGAAAGCTGTAACTCTGTGAGATGATTTCACAGAACACAAAGATGTTTCTCAGAAAGATTCTTTCTCTTTGTTATCTGAGGATATTTCCTTTGGCCCTATAGTCTTCAAAGGGATCCGAAATATCTGTTCTCAGATTCCACAGAAATAAGGCTAGCAAAGAGATCCACGAAATACAGATGTAACTCTGTGAGTGGAAGTCAGACATCACAGAGCAGTTTCTCAGAAAGATTCTTTCCATATTTCAACTGAGGATATTTCCTTTTTCACCATAGCCCTCTATGGGCTTCCAAATATCACTTTGTCAATTCCACAAGAACTGTCTTAGCGAAAGACTTCTTGAGGGGAAAGCTGTATCTCTGTGAGATGATTTCACAGAACACAAAGAAGTTTCTCAGAAAGCTTCTTTCTCTTTGTTATCGGAGGACATTTCCTTTGGCCCTATAGTCTTCAAAGGGATCCGAAATATCTGTTCTCAGATTCCACAGAAATAAGGCAAGCAAAGAGATCCACGAAATACAGATGTAACTCTGTGAGATGAATGAACAGAACACTAAGCAGTTTCTCAGAAAGCTTCTTTCCAGATTTCATCTGAGGATATTTCCTTTTTCACCATAGCCCTCTATGGGCTTCCAAATATCACTTTGCCAATTCAACAAGAACTGTCTTAGCGAAAGGCTTCTTGAGGGGGAAGCTGTAACTCTCTGAGGTGATTTCACAGAACACAATGAAGTTTCTCAGAAAGCTTCTTTCTCTTTGTTATCGGAGGATATTTCCTTTGGCCCTATAGTCTTCAAAGGGATCCGAAATATCTGTTCTCAGATTCCACAGGAATAAGGCTAGCAAAGAGATCCACGAAATACATATGTGACTCTGTGAGATGAATTAACAGAAGACTAAGCAGTTTCTCAGAAAGCTTCTTTCCGGATTTCATCTGAGGATATTTCCTTTTTCACCATACCCCTCTATGGGCTTCCAAATATCACTTTGCCAATTCCACAAGAACTGTCTTAGCGAAAGGCTTCTTGAGGGGAAAGCTGTAACTCTGTGAGATGATTTCACAGAACACAAAGACGTTTCTCAGAAAACTTATTTCTCTTTGTTATCGGAGGATATTTCCTTTGGCCCTATAGTCTTCAAAGGTATCCGAAATATCCGTTCTCAGATTCCACAGAAATAAGGCTAGCAAAGAGATCCACGACATACAGATGTAACTGTGTGAGATGAATTAACAGAACACTAAGCAGTTTCTCAGAAAGCTTCTTTCCAGATTTCATCTGAGGATATTTCCTTTTTCACCTTAGCCCTCTATGGGCTTCCAAATATCACTTTGCCAATTCCACAAGAACTGTCTTAGCGAAAGGCTTCTTGAGGGGAAAGCTGTAACTCTGTGAGATGATTTCACAGAACACAAAGACGTTTCTCAGAAAGATTCTTTCTCTTTGTTATCTGAGGATATTTCCTTTGGCCCTATAGTCTTCAAAGGGATCCGAAATATCTGTTCTCAGATTCCACAGAAATAAGGCTAGCAAAGAGATCCACGAAATACAGATGTAACTCTGTGAGTGGAAGTCACACATCACAGAGCAGTTTCTCAGAAAGCTTCTTTCCATATTTCAACTGAGGATATTTCCTTTTTCACCATAGCCCTCTATGGGCTTCCAAATATCACTTTGTCAATTCCACAAGAACTGTCTTAGCGAAAGACTTCTTGAGGGGAAAGCTGTATCTCTGTGAGATGATTTCACAGAACACAAAGAAGTTTCTCAGAAAGCTTCTTTCTCTTTGTTATCGGAGGATATTTCCTTTGGCCCTATAGTCTTCAAAGGGATCCGAAATATCTGTTCTCAGATTCCAGAGAAATAAGGCTAGCAAAGAGATCCACGAAATACAGATATAACTCTGTGAGTGGAAGTCGCACATCACAGAGAAGTTTCTCAGAAAGCTTCTTTCCAGATTTCATCTGAGGATATTTCCTTTTTCACCATAGCCCTCTATGGGCTTCCTAATATCACTTTGCCAATTCCACAACAACTGTCTTAGCGAAAGGCTTCTTGAGGGGGAAGCTGTAACTCTCTGAGATGATTTCACAGAACACAATGAAGTTTCTCAGAAAGCTTCTTTCTCTTTGTTATCGGAGGATATTTCCTTTGGCCCTATAGTCTTCAAAGGGATCCGAAATATCTGTTCTCAGATTCCACAGAAATAAGGCTAGCAAAGAGATCCACGAAATACATATGTGACTCTGTGAGATGAATTAACAGAAGACTAAGCAGTTTCTCAGAAAGCTTCTTTCCAGATTTCATCTGAGGATATTTCCTTTTTCACCATAGCCCTCTATGGGCTTCCAAATATCACTTTGCCAATTCCACAAGAACTGTCTTAGCGAAAGGCTTCTTGAGGGGAAAGCTGTAACTCTGTGAGATGATTTCACAGAACACAAAGACGTTTCTCAGAAAACTTATTTCTCTTTGTTATCGGAGGACATTTCCTTTGGCCCTATAGTCTTCAAAGGGATCCGAAATATCTGTTCTCAGATTCCACAGAAATAAGGCTAGCAAAGAGATCCACGAAATACAGATATAACTCTGTGAGTGGAAGTCGCACATCACAGAGCTGTTTCTCAGAAAGCTTCTTTCCAGATTTCATCTGAGGATATTTCCTTTTTCACCATAGCCCTCTATGGGCTTCCTAATATCACTTTGCCAATTCCACAACAACTGTCTTAGCGAAAGGCTTCTTGAGGGGGAAGCTGTAACTCTCTGAGATGATTTCACAGAACACAATGAAGTTTCTCAGAAAGCTTCTTT
This sequence comes from Macaca nemestrina, assembly GCF_043159975.1. NCBI lineage: Eukaryota > Metazoa > Chordata > Mammalia > Primates > Cercopithecidae > Macaca > Macaca nemestrina. The sequence continues at coordinate 63,788,978 of NC_092140.1, forward strand.
CTCTTTGTTATCGGAGGATATTTCCTTTGGCCCTATAGTCTTCAAAGGGATCCGAAATATCTGTTCTCAGATTCCACAGAAATAAGGCTAGCAAAGAGGTCCACGAAATACAGATTGAACTCTGTGAGATTAATGAACAGAACACTAAGCAGTTTCTCAGAAAGCTTCTTTCCAGATTTCATCTGAGGATATTTCCTTTTTCACCATAGCCCTCTAAGGGCTTCCAAATATCACTTTGCCAATTCCACAAGAACTCTCTTAGCGAAAGGCTTCTTGAGGGGAAAGCTGTAACTTTGTGAGATGATTGCACAGAACACAAAGACGTTTCCCAGAAAGCTTCTTTCTCTTTGTTATCGGAGGATATTTCGTTTGGCCCTATAGTCTTAAAAGGGATCCAAAATATCTGTTCTCAGATTCCACAGAAATAAGGCTAGCAAAGAGATCCACGAAACATAGATGTAACTCTGTGAGTGGAAGTCACACATCACAGAGCAGTTTCTCAGGAAGCTTCTTTCCATATTTCAACTGTGGATATTTCCTTTTTCACCATAGCCCACTATGGGCTTCCAAATATCACTTTGTCAATTCCACAAGAAGTGTCTTAGCGAAAGACTTCTTGAAGGGAAAGCTGTACCTCTGTGAGTTGATTTCACAGAACACAAAGAAGTTTCTCAGAAAGCTTATTTCTCTTTGTTATCGGAGGATATTTCCTTTGGCCCTATAGTCTTCAAAGGGATCCGAAATATCCGTTCTCAGATTCCACAGAAATAAGGCTAGCAAAGAGATCCACGACATACAGATGTAACTGTGTGAGATGAATTAACAGAACACTAAGCAGTTTCTCAGAAAGCTTCTTTCCAGATTTCATCTGAGGATATTTCCTTTTTCACCTTAGCCCTCTATGGGCTTCCAAATATCACTTTGCCAATTCCACAAGAACTGTCTTAGCGAAAGGCTTCTTGAGGGGAAAGCTGTAACTCTGTGAGATGATTTCACAGAACACAAAGATGTTTCTCAGAAAGATTCTTTCTCTTTGTTATCTGAGGATATTTCCTTTGGCCCTATAGTCTTCAAAGGGATCCGAAATATCTGTTCTCAGATTCCACAGAAATAAGGCTAGCAAAGAGATCCACGAAATACAGATGTAACTCTGTGAGTGGAAGTCACACATCACAGAGCAGTTTCTCAGAAAGATTCTTTCCATATTTCAACTGAGGATATTTCCTTTTTCACCATAGCCCTCTATGGGCTTCCAAATATCACTTTGTCAATTCCACAAGAACTGTCTTAGCGAAAGACTTCTTGAGGGGAAAGCTGTATCTCTGTGAGATGATTTCACAGAACACAAAGAAGTTTCTCAGAAAGCTTCTTTCTCTTTGTTATCGGAGGACATTTCCTTTGGCCCTATAGTCTTCAAAGGGATCCGAAATATCTGTTCTCAGATTCCACAGAAATAAGGCAAGCAAAGAGATCCACGAAATACAGATGTAACTCTGTGAGATGAATGAACAGAACACTAAGCAGTTTCTCAGAAAGCTTCTTTCCAGATTTCATCTGAGGATATTTCCTTTTTCACCATAGCCCTCTATGGGCTTCCAAATATCACTTTGCCAATTCAACAAGAACTGTCTTAGCGAAAGGCTTCTTGAGGGGGAAGCTGTAACTCTCTGAGGTGATTTCACAGAACACAATGAAGTTTCTCAGAAAGCTTCTTTCTCTTTGTTATCGGAGGATATTTCCTTTGGCCCTATAGTCTTCAAAGGGATCCGAAATATCTGTTCTCAGATTCCACAGGAATAAGGCTAGCAAAGAGATCCACGAAATACATATGTGACTCTGTGAGATGAATTAACAGAAGACTAAGCAGTTTCTCAGAAAGCTTCTTTCCAGATTTCATCTGAGGATATTTCCTTTTTCACCATACCCCTCTATGGGCTTCCAAATATCACTTTGCCAATTCCACAAGAACTGTCTTAGCGAAAGGCTTCTTGAGGGGAAAGCTGTAACTTTGTGAGATGATTGCACAGAACACAAAGACGTTTCCCAGAAAGCTTCTTTCTCTTTGTTATCGGAGGATATTTCGTTTGGCCCTATAGTCTTAAAAGGGATCCGAAATATCTGTTCTCAGATTCCACAGAAATAAGGCTAGCAAAGAGATCCACGAAACATAGATGTAACTCTGTGAGTGGAAGTCACACATCACAGAGCAGTTTCTCAGGAAGCTTCTTTCCATATTTCAACTGTGGATATTTCCTTTTTCACCATAGCCCACTATGGGCTTCCAAATATCACTTTGTCAATTCCACAAGAAGTGTCTTAGCGAAAGACTTCTTGAAGGGAAAGCTGTACCTCTGTGAGTTGATTTCACAGAACACAAAGAAGTTTCTCAGAAAGCTTATTTCTCTTTGTTATCGGAGGATATTTCCTTTGGCCCTATATTCTTCAAAGGGATCCGAAATATCCGTTCTCAGATTCCACAGAAATAAGGCAAGCAAAGAGATCCACGACATACAGATGTAACTGTGTGAGATGAATTAACAGAACACTAAGCAGTTTCTCAGAAAGCTTCTTTCCAGATTTCATCTGAGGATATTTCCTTTTTCACCTTAGCCCTCTATGGGCTTCCAAATATCACTTTGCCAATTCCACAAGAACTGTCTTAGCGAAAGGCTTCTTGAGGGGAAAGCTGTAACTCTGTGAGATGATTTCACAGAACACAAAGACGTTTCTCAGAAAGATTCTTTCTCTTTGTTATCTGAGGATATTTCCTTTGGCCCTATAGTCTTCAAAGGGATCCGAAATATCTGTTCTCAGATTCCACAGAAATAAGGCTAGCAAAGAGATCCACGAAATACAGATGTAACTCTGTGAGTGGAAGTCACACATCACAGAGCAGTTTCTCAGAAAGATTCTTTCCATATTTCAACTGAGGATATTTCCTTTTTCACCATAGCCCTCTATGGGCTTCCAAATATCACTTTGTCAATTCCACAAGAACTGTCTTAGCGAAAGACTTCTTGAGGGGAAAGCTGTATCTCTGTGAGATGATTTCACAGAACACAAAGAAGTTTCTCAGAAAGCTTCTTTCTCTTTGTTATCGGAGGATATTTCCTTTGGCCCTATAGTCTTCAAAGGGATCCGAAATATCTGTTCTCAGATTCCACAGAAATAAGGCTAGCAAAGAGATCCACGAAATACAGATATAACTCTGTGAGTGGAAGTCGCACATCACAGAGCAGTTTCTCAGAAAGCTTCTTTCCAGATTTCATCTGAGGATATTTCCTTTTTCACCATAGCCCTCTATGGGCTTCCAAATATCACTTTGCCAATTCCACAAGAACTGTCTTAGCGAAAGGCTTCTTGAGGGGAAAGCTGTAACTCTGTGAGATGATTTCAGAGCACACAAAGAAGTTTCTCAGAAATCTTCTTTCTCTTTGTTATCAGAGGATATTTCCTTTGGCCCTATACTCTTCAAAGGGTTCCGAAATATCCGTTCTCAGATTCCACAGAAATAAGGCTAGCAAAGAGATCCACGAAATACAGATTGAACTCTGTGAGATTAATGAACAGAACACTAAGCAGTTTCTCAGAAAGCTTCTTTCCAGATTTCATCTGAGGATATTTCCTTTTTCACCATAGCCCTCTAAGGGCTTCCAAATATCACTTTGCCAATTCCACAAGAACTGTCTTAGCGAAAGGCTTCTTGAGGGGAAAGCTGTAACTCTGTGAAATGATTTCACAGAACACAAAGACGTTTCTCAGAAAGCTTCTTTCTCTTTGTTGTCGGAGGATATTTTCTTTGTCCCTATAGTCTTCAAAGGGGTCCGAAATATCTGTTCTCAGATTCCACAGAAATAAGGCTAGCAAAGAGATCCACGACATACAGATGTAACTGTGTGAGATGAATTAACAGAACACTAAGCAGTTTCTCAAAAAGCTTCCTTCCAGATTTCATATGAGGATATTTCCTTTTTCACCGTAGCCCTCTATGGGCTTGCAAATATCACTTTGCCAATTCCTCAAGAACTGTCTTAGTGAAAGGCTTCTTGAGGGGAAAGCTGTACCTCTGTGAGATGATTTCACAGAACACAAAGACGTTTCTCAGAAACATTCTTTCTCTTTGTTATCTGAGGATATTTCCTTTGGCCCTATAGTCTTCAAAGGGATCCGAAATATCTGTTCTCAGATTCCACAGAAATAAGGCTAGCAAAGAGATCCTCGAAATACAGATGTAACTCTGTGAGTGGAAGTCACACATCACAGAGCAGTTTCTCAGAAAGCTTCTTTCCATATTTCAACTGAGGATATTTCCTTTTTCACCATAGCCCTCTATGGGCTTCCAAATATCACTTTGTCAATTCCACAAGAACTGTCTTAGCGAAAGACTTCTTGAGGGGAAAGCTGTACCTCTGTGAGATGATTTCACAGAACACAAAGAAGTTTCTCAGAAAGCTTCTTTCTCTTTGTTATCGGAGGATATTTCCTTTGGCCCTATAGTCTTCAAAGGGATCCGAAATATCTGTTCTCAGATTCCACAGAAATAAGGCTAGCAAAGAGATCCACGAAATACAGATGTAACTCTCTCAGATGAATAAACAGAACACTAAGCAGTTTCTCAGAAAGCTTCTTTCCAGATTTCATCTGAGGATATTTCCTTTTTCACCATAGCCCTCTACGGGCTTCCAAATATCACTTTCCCAATTCCACAAGAACTGTCTTAGCGAAAGGCTTCTTGAGGGGAAAGCTGTAACTCTGTGAGATGATTTCACAGAACACAAAGAAGTTTCTCAGAAAGCTTCTTTCTCTTTGTTATCGGAGGATATTTCCTTTGGCCCTATAGTCTTCAAAGGGATCCGAAATATCTGTTCTCAGATTCCACAGAATTAAGGCTAGCAAAGAGATCCACGAAATACAGATGTAACTCTGTGAGTGGAAGTCGCACATCACAGAGCAGTTTCTCAGAAAGCTTCTTTCCAGATTTCATCTGAGGATATTTCCTTTTTCACCATAGCCCTCTATGGGCTTCCAAATATCACTTTGCCAATTCCACAAGAACTGTCTTAGCGAAAGGCTTCTTGAGGGGAAAGCTGTAACTCTGTGAGATGATTTCACAGAACACAAAGATTTTTCTCAGAAAATTTCTTTCTCTTTGTTATCGGAGGATATTTCCTTTGGCCCTATAGTCTTCAAAAGGGTCCGAAATATCTGTTCTCAGATTCCACAGAAATAAGGCTAGCAAAGAGATCCATGACATACAGATGTAACTGTATCAGGGCCTCTTCAGACTGGTCACACATTGGCTTGGAATAAACCTTTTAAAATATTTTATAGAGTTTGGTTTTATTTTTTGTCAACAAATATCAGCATGTACAGTAGCCAGACTCCATGTTAACTCTGCAGAGATTATAAGATTCTAATCTGGCAACGAAGGATGCAGAAATCATTGTGGCCTGTGGTAATGAGAATTTGTCTAACTCTCATGCTAGCACAAGCAGGAAAAATTTCAGATTCTGCCTCCATTTGGTCATAAGTGCAAAACAATTTCTGGTAATTAACCCTTTTTCCGTTTGTCCTGCAAATACTCACAAGTGGCACTTGCAGCGGCAGCATTTACACCGAGACAACTTTGCCACAAAATATCTAACTTTCATTATTTTCACATTCCTCTAGTATATCGACTTTGGGAACAAAATATATTTGTTTACAGCATTCTGTTTCTCGTAGTGTTATTTCAATTTACAAAATACAGTAATACTTGATCACTGAAAATGTCAAATCATAGAAAATGTAGTATTTGTATGTGTGATATTAACATCACACATACAAATACTGTTGGCTGAAGTTTCATTTGATGAATTTGATTTTTCTGAAATAGACAATTCTGGTGATTCAGATGATTCTGATGTTAGTTTTGTTTAGAAATAACTCCAAGAATGGTTTTTATATTTCATTTTCACATTGAAAGTTAGTCAGATTTGCTTCAACCTCAGAGTGTGCTAGTGTAAAATTAACTGAGCACTGAAAGCAAGCTGCACTTTTTGTTTTCTAAATGGAAAAGGAGTTAAGAAGTATTTATCAGGCCGGGCGCGATGGCTCAAGCCTGTAATCCCAGCACTTTGGGAGGCCGAGACGGGTGGATCACGAGGTCAGGAGATCGAGACCATCCTGGCTATCATGGTGAAACCCTGTCTCTACTAAAAATACAAAAAACTAGTCGGGCGCGGTGGCGGGCGCCTGTAGTCCCAGCTACTCGGAGGCTGAGGCGGGAGAATGGCGTGAACCCGGGAGGCGGAGCTTGCAGTGAGCCGAGATCGCGCCACTGCACTCCAGCCTGGGTGACAGAGTGAGACTCCGTCTCAAAAAAAAAAAAAAAAAAAAAAAGAAAGAAGTATTTATCCTCTGTAACAAAAAAAAAAAAAAAAAAAAAAAAAAAAACCTGCTATGAATCAGCTCTTTATAACCTTAAATTTTCTGACAAAACAGCTTCAGTTTTAATACCAATTAATTGATAGTCATGGGGCATATCGTCAGATCACTGATATGAATACAATGTCTGAAGACTGACAGAATGAAACTACAAAAGATTTAGGTGTGCCTTCAAAGTATATAGAAAGGGGAACATTTTTGGAAAAACGCAGGGAGCAATAGAATAAGATTTGGCTTTATGACAGTAATGGAAATGAATCTTTCTTCAAGAAAGACTTGAGGCACCCAGGTACAGCAACCCTTAGAATAAAGATAATTACATTTTTTTAAAGCTTGGGGTAGGTTAACTGAAACAGAAGAATTAGATATATTAGAAACCCAAGATAATAAGACTTTATCTCAATGTTTGAGGTATCAATTTTGGTAAATTGATAAGGGCTCAAAGGCAAAAGATACATAGAAAAGTGTCATAATTTCATTGATGTATGTATGTACGTATGATTTTTTTTCCTCAAGAATATATAGCTTTTGGGTTTTCACTTTTGTTTTTGTTTTTTTGAGACAGAGTTTCACTTTTGTTTCCCAGACTGTGGTGCAATGGTGCAGTCTTGACTCACTGCAACCTCTGCCTCCAGAGTTCAAGTGATTCTTCTGCCTCAGTCTCCCAAGTAGATGGGATTACAGGGGCCCACCACCACACCTGGCTAATTTTTGTATTTTTACTATAGATGTGTGTTGTGGGAAGTCAGGGGCCCCAAATAGAGGGACCAGCTGAAGCCACAGCAGAAGAACATAAATTGTGAAGATTTCATGGATTTTATTAGTTCCCTAAATTAATACTTTTATAATTTTTTACACCTATACACCTGTTTTTACTGCAGTCTCTGAACATAAGTTGTGAAGATTTCATGGACATTTATCACTTCCCCAATCAATACTCTTATAATTTCCTATGCATGTCTTTAATCTTTTAATCCCATCATCTTCGTAAGATGAGGATGTATGTTACCTTAGGACCCTATGATGATTGTGGTATCTGTACAAATTGTTTGTAAAACATGTGTGTTTGAACGATATGAAATCTGGGCATCCTAAAAAAGAACAGTATAACAGCAATTTTCAGGGAACAAGGGAGATAACCATAAGGTCTGACTGCCTGCAGGGCTGGGCAGAACAGAGTCATATTTCTCTTCTTGCGGAAAGCAAATAGGAGAAATATCGCTGAATTCTTTTCCCAGTAAGGAATAACCCTGGGAAAGGAATGCATTCCCAGGGGGAGGTCTATAAATAGCCACTCTGGGAGTATCTGTTTTATGCAGTTGAAGATAAGGGATGAAATACATTCCACTCTCCTGCAGCATCCTCAGGCTTGCTGGGATTAGGAAATTCCAGCTGGCAAATTCTAGTCAGACCAGTTCTCTGCTCTCAGACTCTGTGTCCTGTTAAACTGTTTATTAATGACAATGCATGCCCAATGGGACATGGAACCTCATCGGTAATTCTAATTTCACCCTGGTCCTGTGATCTTGCTCAGCCTCTCTTCCCTTGTGATCTTTTATTGCCCTTTGGAGCACGTGATCTTTGTGACTTACTCCCTATTCATACCCCACTGCCCATTTGAAATCCCTAATAAAAACTTGCTAGTTTTGGAGCTCAAGGGGCATCACAGAACCTGCCAACATGTGATGTCACCCCCGGAGGCCCAGCTGTAAAATTTATCTCTTTGTACTCTTTCTCTTTATTTCTCAGACCGGCAGACACTTAGGGAAAATAAAAAAGAACCTATGTTAAAATATTGTGGGCTGGTTCCCTGACAGATGAGGTTTCACCATGTTGGTCAGTCTGGTCTCAAACTCCTGACCTCAGGTGATCGGCTCACCTTGGCCTCCCAACGTGCTGGGATTACAGATATGAGCCACCACGCCTGGCCTACAGGAATATGTAGCTTTTGTATGTTAGAATTCACTAGAACACAGACTCACTGATTCTAAATTGAATGATATTTTTCCAACGTACAATACAGCCTTAAATAAAATGCTATAAAGAAAAAATTGTACTTCTAATATTATATAGAGAAGCTTGCCATTCTAAACTTAAATCTTAACTATCTAGAAGCTGTGTTTTCCATATTATTGGAATTATATAATTAATGCATCACACAACTATTCTTTTATAATCCCGTTACACACCAACATTCTGCTTCATGTTTTCTCTTAATAACTTATAGGTAAATACTACTTTATTTCTAGGTAAGATTGTGAGATGAACCAAAGTAAAACAATGTATTTATTTCAGTTTCATCCTACATTTTTAGGTGAACTTAAAATACTGAATATCACACCTATTAGTATCTTAAGTATTGTATACTTAAGATCTTTCAGGGCATCTGCCTTCTGATAAATTGCACAGGTCTTACTTAGGATGATTGTCAGGGCACCATTTCAATGCAATGAATCTTAATGACTCCAACATTGATTAATTGTTTGCCTAATTGTGAAAACTGAATTAAATAAATTAGGAGCAAGAAAAATCAATTTGTCAGCCCTGCAGCCCAATTAAGTTATAGAGTTGACAAATACAGGTTCCAAGTTTAGAAAAAAAAAAATCTCCAAATGTCTCTTGGTAAGCTCCAACTTTTCTTTAATTAGAAAGCAAGTTAAATTTCCTTCAGAATGCAGGAGTTACTTTTTTTTTTTTTTAAAGCAACTTCTTTCTTTTTAGCATCAAAATCAATCTCTCAAGTAGTTTCTCAGATTTAATCTTTTTCAACTTTTCTTCCATTCCTATTCAATTTTATAATGCCCCCATTTTCGCCCTTATTCTAGTCTTTAACATTTCAAATCATTATGCACACTCTGGCTAATTATCTTACTGCATGCTACAGTGGCTTTCCATTGCCTTATTCTGTAAGGTCTATAGCAAATCAGTTTCCCAACAAGAGTTTAAGGTCATCCATCATCGAATACCAGATTTTTCTCAATGCTGCTCTATATACAACCAATGCCATTGTTCAACCATCATAATTGATATTCTCCCAAACATCTCATTCACTTCTCTCCACCTTATTCAATCTTCAGGGATGATCAAAATGACAATACAAGAGCTGATTTTTAATTGCATTATACTCCAGATACAGTCCAAGGAATCTGGCATGTAATAATTCACTGAATATTCATAGCAACTTCATGAAAGTAGTACAATTATTATCACTACTTCATTGTCAATAATTGAAGTATGGAGTGGTCAACATGCTATATCTACTAAAAGGTGAAGCCAGGGTTAGAATCCCACCAGCAGGGCTACATTATCACTTATGGACCCTGGGCACTTTGTCTTCATGAACTGCTTATTTTATTAATAAAATCATAAAAATAGTTTATATTGCCATAATATAGAGATGAATATATTAATGGTATATATTAAAACATTTTCCTTAATATAAAATTTCATTTTTTCTTTTACTTTTGTAAGACATTTAAACATTTTTGTAGGTATCTAAAGGTATGGTGAGTCTCAGACTCCGCACTTCTGTGCCTCGTGTGTAAGTTTGCCCTGTCCACTAGTTTTATGTCAGTCTGACTGCTTAAACTCTGTGTGCCTTCATTTCCTATGTTCTAGAGATAAAATGTCTTGCTCCCAACTACTAAATTTTATTACATCCTATATTTATTTTATTTCAATTATAGTCATCTCATTAGGCTTCATGATATGATAATTTGTATATGTAATGCTTTCTTAATAAATTATAGACTCCATAAAGATACACATTATTAATATATCATATTTACTGTTAATGTCAAGATGCCTAGCAGTGCTTCATATATATTTAGTTTCATTAAATTTCTGAAAATTTACTGAAAAAATTAATAATTTTTACCAAAGCATTAAATACTCTACCAAATATTTATTAAGTCCTTTCACTAAGTTGAAATTTTTATAAATATGACTCATTTTCAACTTTGCCTCCATGATTTATTTTTGTAAATATAATTTAAAGGGTTCATACATCATTAAATAGAAGTTTACAGACCTGATATGCCCAGAAATCACTTTGTAATTGTGTTTTTGGGTCATACCTTTTTTCATGTTTTATGTTTTCACTGTTTATAAATCTCTCTCATTTCATTTTCAGAAATTCTTAAAGACTAATATTTTATATGAACTTATGGCAAAGGAACTTTGTTTAAAGTTCTAAATTGCCTTGTTTTAGATATGTGGCATAATGTTTATAAATTCTTCAGAATAATATAGCATATATCACATGTCAAGTGTTCCTTCCATATTAAAATAATTTTTTGAATGTCTTTAAAAACATACATGTCTCTTTACTTTTAAGCATTTCTGGATCATCTACATATTTACTCAAGTCTTATTCCTATTATATGTCTTTGCTAGAGCTGCTGTTCAGTTTCTCCTCAAACATACAGCATTTGATACCCAGCATCAATTATGGCTGGTCCCATCCTTTGTTAGTTTCAGTGTCAAACTTACAAAATAATTATGAATAAGTGGTTAAAGGTATTTATTTTCTCAGATGTATTTAGATATTATTAGAAAATAACCTCAAGGCAGAAACCCTGTTCAAATCCTACGAATGTCTTTAGAAGGTTACTGAAAGTTTCTTGTACTTGGAGAAGGAGGTATTAATGGTAGAATTGGTCTACCCAATATTTTTCCACCGTTGCCACCAAAGCTGTCACCTTAATTTTTTTATATCCCTAGCAAACGTTGTTGCCACTGTTGAAAAGAATACTATCTAAAATCAAATTTACAGCACAATAATCACAATATTATTCAATTGGCAAATTTTTGCTTCAGTGGAGATGTGCCGATTAAAATTTTACTGTACTTTTTTTTACATGCATACTCAGCTCATATCTCAACTTCCATAAACCACTCATGAAATACAAGAATTTTCAGACTCAATTAAGTCTTTTTTTCCTTCATTAAGTATGAATACTTTACCTGATTCCTGTTAAGTCTTATGGATATTTTTTAACAGGCTTAGGCTTTGTTAGGTGGATTCAGAATAGCCTTAACTATGACATGAAATATGAGGTCAGGGCATTTCTAGTAATAGCAATTCTTTGAAATTTTATTTAAATATATAAATTCAAAGTCTTCTGTCTTAGTAAACACTTACTTTAATATTTATGATATATTCAAGTCATAGGTATTGCATGGCTCGTGAATTGTTCACTCTTATTTTCTGACATTGATTTTCCCTAGCACAATATTTAATCTATAGAGAAATCTATTTTGCCATCGGTGGATGAGCTCTTATATACTGAAAGAAATGGAGAACTACTCAATAACACCATTTAGTTATGCATTTAAATATGATAGCAAAACATTTCAACACACGCTCGTTTACACTTGTTCTAATGAGTTGGTTTCTAACGTTGGCTGATCAAATCAATCATGCATAAAACTGCTCTGAATAGTGATTGTCAACCCCTACCCCATTCTAAATAATTTAGTCTCTAAGGGTTAGTAAATAATTTGGTCTCAAAGGACATTTGGGGAGAGGGCTATTATTCTTGATTCACTATAAATAATATAAAACTCTTGATTTTTTGTTTCATTAATAGATAATTATTCCACAGAAAAATAGTCATTTGAAAAGTGTGGTAAGTAAAGAAAATAAGAGACTACTAAGAATAAGGAGAAGAAACCAAAACAAAGGATAAGGAGATTTCAAAAATAAACCGCACAGATGGGTCATGGGGCTGTACAGAGAAACAGCTCCACAGTACTTGAACTTACATCTTATTCTGATTGGAAGCAGTAGGTAAGTGTTTTGGGCAATATGGGAGTTGTAAAATATATCAGAAATTACATTACAGTTGAAGAACTTTTTACCAAAGTTACCTACACATACACACATAAGAGAATACACACACACACACACACACACACACACACATACACACACATAGACACACACACACACACACACACTCACTCACTTATAAAAAAAAGCCAAGATCAAGTCGAAGCCTGAGATTTGAGTTGAAGCTTGTGTTGTTCTAACATGACCTCATTAAGATCAATTAGATAAGGTTTGTCCTTAAGGTATATCCTTTCAATATTCAGTGCTTATCTTAAAATGCAGGATGGTTTTACTTGTTATCTAACTGAATTCACAATTATATAGGATATTAGATTTACTGTCATGTAGTTTGCTCTGGAAAAAAAATAAATAAGCAATCATTACATATGGCTGAAGCATAATTTTTTTGCAGAACAATTCTTTGAAAAATAAATATAGCCATACACCACTACTAAAACACAAAATATGTGATTCATAATGTAATAAGATTGGATAGAAAAAGTCACATTAATGTAATACATAATTTAATTATAATATTTTATTCTAAAGCAAAATTTTTCATAGAGAACTTTCATCTATATTTTGAAAATATAAGCCATTTTGAAATATAGTTTTAGTATTTCGTATAGCAGAGAAATTAAAATCTGTGCCAGTGCACAGTACTTTATAGGTTCTTTATATAAAGTATGCATCTAACTTAATCAAGTGCCACATAATGTACACATTTTATTTATTTACAAGATAAACTCTTATCAACTGTATTTTCAGGACTGGGCAATGTTCAAGGACCTGGACATGCAGAAGTTAAACTATGTTTATTTATTTTTTTCTTTAGACTTGCTGCAATGTCTATAACAAAAAAGCAAGTATACTTTACAGTGATAATGTCCAGATAAAAATTGTCTCCAGGTGCTGTAGGCTCTCTGGAATGTCACATATTTCAGACTAAACTGGGGATGTAAGAAGTTGGCTAAAACGTTAACATCTGATTTATATTTTAAGTGATATGTAGAAGATAGCTAGCTGAAACTGGAGTCAACAAATAAATTCAAGTAATAATAGTGTAAGTATGCTTCCCACTCTCTCAATGGTAGTTTAAATACGCTCTACTAAACTCACTTTTCCCCCTTCTCTGCCTGCGTGAAATCTAAGTTAGGGTATGTAAGTTATCCTTTCATTTTCAAATACAAAATATTCTCTCATATCTAGTTCAAAATAATCAAATAATGAGAAAACATCTGATTTTATAAATATTTAAAAATGAATTCGTCCAGTGGAGTGATGGAAATTAACAGTATTTGAAATGAAAGTTTTCTTCTTGTTATTGCTCCCTTATTCCTTAAGCTGTATTCTGATGAGAACGAAGTGAGTCTTGGTTGGCTGATTAATTTCCCTTCCTCTACCTAAATCTGCCTTTTTCTGAATTATGATTTTTGAACCCAAAGGGTTCAAAAATAGGAAAGAGAGAGGTAAAAGAGACAGAAAAGTCTTTCTTGTAAGACAATTTTGTGTTGTTTTATTTTGGCTATAATAAATACTTAAAACAGAGGTTTCCTCACAGCATTCTTTAACACTTCTCCCTTTTACTACCTTCACCTTGGACATCCAGCATTAACCTTTCCTTCCTGGTCCCTGATAGACACGCCATTTTCATCCTTCCTCAGTGGGATGCTAACACCCCAAGGCAGGTTTCTACCCACCATCACAACAAAACTCTATCCTATAGGTGTTTTTTCTGTTTCCTTTTTTGTCCTCCCTCCCTCCCTCCCTCCCTCCCTCCCTCCCTCCCTCCCTCCCTCCCTTCCTTCCTTCCTTCCTTCCTTCCTTCCTTCCTTCCTTCCTCCCTTCCTTCCTTCTTTCCTTCCTTTTTTTTTTTTTTTTTTTTTACTTCTCTCTCTCTCTGTCTTTCTGTGTGTGTCAGGGGTTGGGGGCAGGGGGTAGTTGGATGTGCGTGTTTCCTCCAATGATGCTGTTAGTTTTTCATTGTTAATTCTTTAATTTTCTTCAGGAAATATGTGAAGTAAAGGGTCACAACAAATGTTTTTGTCTTTCTTTTCTAATCCTGCATTTATTTGCCTTTGAGTACACAATAATTGCCGCTTTTTGCTTTTAGCTTCAGTTAAAATTGAAATGGAACAAATCCAGATTTAATAAGCCATTACATAAATAATACTTCTCAAACATTTAGCATGTGCTTGATAGTGAGATATACATATATTATCCCATTTAATAGTCTTATACTATGAAGACCATTATTGCGGTGAACAAAAGACAGACAAAAAAGAATAAATATTTATGATTTCATTTATGTGAAGTTTAGTGATTGTCTGGGCATGAGGGTAGAGGGCGTCAGATTGACCAAGAAGAACATTTCTGTGATGAAGGAAATGTTCTTTGTCACATAGGTAGCAATTAAATAGGTATATATGATTACCAAAACTCATACAAAAGAAAATTTAGTATTTGTGATTTTCTTATGCATAAATCATATCTTGATTTAAAAAATAAAACTGTAGATTCTCTGCTTAATTGGTTCTTAAACCAGATTAAACAGGAGAGAGTAAACAGATGCAGTTAAGGAAGAGTGGCTCACTGAGAGAGGCCAACTAAGGAGCCTGCCACATTAAAAAAGCTTCTGGATTTCTGAGTGTAGCAACCTCTCGCACTCTCTGCATTTGGAAATCAGTTAATTAATTGTGATACAGAAAGGAAAGTAATATAAAGTAACCTGTACTACTATTATCTTTGCAATTCCATTGTAGGAAATCCTATAGAAAGAGAATAATACTTTATTTTTCCTGGAGGCCAGAAAAAGAAAGAGTGGATAGATGCATGGTTTAAAGGTGGATGTATCCATCCATGGCCAGCAATTGAGCCATAATTAACAGGCCAAGAAACACCAGAAATAGGAACAGAATAAATACAATAGGAATGCTATGATCTTCTCACTGGCCAACACCATTCTAGTGCGCACACACACACACACACTCCCCAAACCTCAGACTTCTACGGGTTGCTAATCTGGAAAGTACAATATTTTTACCTCTTCCTTAAGTAGGCTTTATTTTTGAATATTGAACATTAAAATTTCACATACTACAATAAACATGATAAATTATTCTTTACTGGAGGATAGAACCTTGAGCATATATTCCTCCTTTTTAAAGAAATTATATATTTAGAAAACAAAGACTTTTTAAATAATCAATATGCTTTTACAATGGAAACCTATCAAATCAAACACAGGCTCAGTATGTCCTGGGCATTTCTAATATTTAAAAAGTGTTTTGAATAGAAAGAATAGATGGCGGAGCAAGATGACCGAATAGGAACAGCTCCAGTCTCCAGCTCCCAGCGCGAGCGACACAGAAGACAGGTGATTTCTGCATTTTCAACTGAGGAACGCAGCTCATCACCAGCAACGGATCAAAGCTGGACGGAGAATGACTTTGACGAGATGAGAGAAGAAGGCTTCAGTCCATCAAACTTCTCAGAGCTAAAGGAGGAATTATGTACCCAGCGCAAAGAAACTAAAAATCTTGAAAAAAGAGTGGAAGAATTGATAACTAGAATAATTAATGCAGAGAATGCCATAAACGAACTGACAGAGATGAAAACCATGACACGAGAATTACGTGACAAATGCACAAGCTTCAGTAACTGACTCGATCAACTGGAAGAAAGAATATCAGCGACTGAGGATCAAATGAACGAAATGAAGCGAGAAGAGAAACCAAAAGAAAAAAGAAGAAAAAGAAATGAACGAAGCCTGTAAGAAGTATGGGATTATGTAAAAAGGCCAAATCTACGTCTGATTGGGGTGCCTGAAAATGAGGGGGAAAATGGAATCAAGTTGGAAAACACTCTTCAGGATATCATCCAGGAGAAATTCTCCAACCTAGTAGGGCAGGCCAACATTCAAATCCAGGAAATACAGAGAACGCCACAAAGATACTCCTCGAGAAGAGCAACTCCAAGACACATAATTGCCAGATTCACCAAAGTTGAAATGAAGGAAAAAATCTTAAGGGCAGCCAGAGAGAAAGGTCGAGTTACCCACAAAGGGAAGCCCATCAGACTAACAGCAGTTCTCTCAGCAGAAACTCTCCAAGCCAGAAGAGAGTGGGGGCCAATATTCAACATTCTTAAAGAAAAGAATTTTAAACCCAGAATCTCATATCCAACCAAACTAAGTTTCATAAGTGAAGGAGAAATAAAATCCTTTACAGATAAGCAAATGCTTAGAGATTTTGTCAACATCAGGCCTGCCTTACAAGAGACCCTGAAGGAAGCACTAAACATGGAAAGGAACAATCGGTACCAGCCATTGCAAAAACATGCCAAAATGTAAAGACCATGTAGGCTAGGAAGAAACTGCATTAGCTAACGAGAAAAATAACCAGTTAATATCGTAATGGCAGGATCAAGTTCACACATAACAATATTAACCTTAAAAGTAAACGGACTAAATGCTCCAATTAAAAGACACAGACTGGCAAACTGGATAAAGAATCAAGACCCACCAGTCTGCTGTATTCAGGAGATGCATCTCACATGCAGAGACATATATAGTCTCAAAATAAAGGGATGGAGGAAGATCTACCAAGCAAATGGAGAACAAAAAAAGCAGGGGTTGCAATACTAGTCTCTGATAAAACAGACTTTAAACCATCAAAGATCAAAAGAGACAAAGAAGGCCATTACATAATGGTAAAGGGATCAATTCAACAGGAAAAGCTAACTATCCTAAATATATATGCACCCAATACAGGAGCACCCAGATTCATAAAGCAAGTCCTTAGGGACTTACAAAGAGACTTAGACTCCGATACAATAATAATGGGAGACTTCAACACCCCACTGTCAACATTAGACAGATCAATGAGACAGAAAGTTAACAAGGATATTCAGGAATTGAACTCATCTCTGCAGCAAGCAGACCTAATAGATCTACAGAACACTCCACCCCAAATCAACAGATTATACATTCTTCTCAGCACCACATCACACTTATTCCAAAATTGACCACATAATTGGAAGTAAAGCACTCCTCAGCAAATGTACAAGAACAGAAATTATAACAAACTGTCTCTCAGAACACAATGCAATCAAACTAGAACTCAGGACTAAGAAACTCAATCAAAACCGCTCAACTACATGGAAACTGAATAACCTGATCCTGAAAGACTACCGGGTACAGAACGAAATGAAGGCAGAAATAAAGATGTTCTTTGAAACCAATGAGAACAAAGATACAACATACCAGAATCTCTGGGACACATTTAAAGCAGTGTGTAGAGGGAAATTGATAGCACTAAATGCCCACAAGAGAAAGCAGGAAAGATCTAAAATTGACACTCTAACATCACAATTAAAAGAACTAGAGAAGCAAGAGCAAACACATTCAAAAGCTAGCAGAAGGCAAGAAATAACTAAGATCAGAGCAGAACTGAAGGAGATAGTGACACAACAAACCTTCCAAAAAGTCAATGAATCCAGGAGTTGGTTTTTTGAAAAGATCAACAAAATTGATAGAATGCTAGCAAGACTAATAAAGAAGAAAAGAGAGAAGAATCAAATAGATGCAATAAAAAATGATAAAGGGGATATCACCACCAACCCCACAGAAATACAAACTACCATCAGAGAATACTATAAACACCTCTACGCAAATAAACTAGAAAATCTAGAAGAAATGGATAATTTCCTGGACACTTACACTCTTCCAAGACTAAACCAGGAAGAATCTGAATCCCTGGATAGACTAAGAGCAGGCTCTGAAATTGAGACAATAATTAATAGCCTACCAACCAAAAACAGTGTAGGACCAGATGGATTCACAGCTGAATTCTACCAGAGGTACAAGGAGGAGCTGGTACCATTCCTTCTGAAACTATTCCAATCAATAGAAAAAGAAGGAATCCTCCCTAACTCATTTTATGAGGCCAACATCATCCTGATACCAAAGCCTGGCAGAGACACAACAAAAAAAGAGAATTTTAGACCAATATCCCTGATGAACATCTTTGGAAAAATCCTCAATAAAATACTGGCAAACTGGATCCAGCAGCACATCAAAAAGCTTATCCAACATGTTCAAGTGGGTTTTATCCCTGGGATGCAAGGCTGGTTCAACATACGCAAATCAATAAACGTAATCCAGCATATAAACAGAACCAAGACAAACACCACATGATTATCTCAATAGATGCAGAAAAGGCATTTGATAAAATTCAACAGCCCTTCATGCTAAAAACGCTCAATAAATTCGGTATTGATGGAACGTATCTCAAAATCATAAGAGCTATTTATGACCAACCCACAGACAATATCATACTGAATGGGCAAAAACTGGAAAAATTCCCTTTGAAAACTGGCACAAGACAGGGATGCCCTCTCTCACCACTCCTATTCAATGTAGTGTTGTAAATTCTGGCTAGGGCAATCAGGCAAGAGAAAGAAATAAAGGGTATTCAGTTAGGAAAAGAAGAAGTCAAATTGTCCCTGTTTGCAGATGACTTGATTGTATACTTAGAAAACCCCATTTTCTCAGCCCAAAATCTCCTTAAGCTGATAAGCAACTTCAGCAAAGTCTCAGGATACAAAATTAATGTGCAAAAATCACAAGCATTCTTATACACCAGTAACAGACAGAGAGCCAAATCATGAATGAACTTCCTTTCACAATTGCTTCAAAGAGAATAAAATACCTAGGAATCTAACTTACAAGGGATGTAAAGGACCTCTTCAAGGAGAACTACAAACCACTGCTCAGTGAAATCAAAGAGGACACAAACAAATGGAAGAACATACCATGCTCATAGATAGGAAGAATCAATATCATGAAAATGGCCATACTGCACAAGATAATTTATAGATTCAATGCCATCCCCATCAAGCTACCAATGAGTTTCTTCACAGAATTGGAAAAAATTGCTTTAAAGTTTATATGGAACCAAAAAAGAGCCCACATCTCCAAGACAATCCTAAGTCAAAAGAACAAAGCTGGAGGCATCACGCTACCTGACTTCAAACTATACTACAAGGCTACAGTAACCAAAACAGCATGGTACTGGTACCAAAACAGAGATATAGACCAATGGAACAGAACAGAGTCCTCAGAAATAATACCACACATCTACAGCCATCTGATCTTTGACAAACCTGAGAGAAACTAGAAATGGGGAAAGGATTCCCTATTTAATAAATGGTGCTGCGAAAATTGGCTAGCTATAAGTAGAAAGCTGAAACTGGATCCTTTCCTTACTCCTTATATGAAAATTAATTCAAGATGGATTAGAGACTTAAATGTTAGACATAACACCATAAAAACTCTAGAAGAAAACCTAGGTAATAGTGTTCAGGACATAGGCATGGGCAAGGACTTCATGTCTAAAACACCAAAAGCAACGGCAACAAAAGCCAACATTGACAAATGGGATCTCATTAAACTAAAGAGCTTCTGCACAGCAAAAGAAACTACCATCAGAGTGAACAGGCAACCTACAGAATGGGAGAAAATTTTTGCAATCTACTCATCTGACAAAGGGCTAATATCCAGAACCTACAAAGAACTCAAACAAATTTACAAGAAAAAAACAAACAACCCCATCAAAAAGTGGGCAAAGGGTATGAACAGACATTTCTCAAAAGAAGACATTCATACAGCCAACAGACACATGAAAAAATGCTCATCATCACTGGCCATCAGAGAAATGCAAATCAAAACCACAATGAGATACCATCTCACACCAGTTAGAATGGCGATCATTAAAAAGTCAGGAAACAACAGGTGCTGGAGAGGATGTGGAGAAATAGGAACACTTTTACACTGTTGGTGGGATTGTAAACTAGTTCAACCATTGTGGAAAACTGTATGGTGATTCCTAAGGATCTAGAACTAGAAGTACCATATGACCCAGCCATCCCATTACTGGGTATATACCCAAAGGATTATAAATCATGCTGCTATAAAGACACATGCACACGTATGTTTATTGCAGCACTATTCACAATAGTAAAGACTTGGAATCAACCCAAATGTCCATCAGTGACAGACTGGATTAAGAAAATGTGGCACATATACACCATGGAATACTATGCGGCCATATAAAGGATGAGTTTGTGTCCTTTGTAGGGACATGGATGCAGCTGGAAACCATCATTCTCAGCAAACTATCACAAGAACAGAAAACCAAACACCGTATGTTCTCACTCATAGGTGGGAACTGAACAATGAGATCACTTGGACTTGAGAAGGGGAACATCACACACTGGGGCCTATCATGGGGAGGGAGGAGGGGGGAGGGGGGAGGGGTTGCACTGGGAGTTATACCTGATGTAACAAACCTGCACGTTATGCACATGTACCGTAGAACTTAAAGTATAATAATAATCAATGAAAAAAATAAATAAACATTCTAAGTTAAAAAAAGAAGGGTTTTATTTAAAATTATAGGGGGGATAATTATGAGAAGTCTTGATACTAAAGTTTCCAAAGCTATCCCTTGTTATTTCTAGAGGATGAGACATTAAGGAACTAAAGAAAAGGAAAGGGATTTTTATGGGAAATGTAAATTTATATTTAAGCATAGTAATAATGGAGATAAGACTTTTATTTTCTCTCTCTGCTTGTCTTTTTGCTCTACATGGGAACACAGAGCATGTGCATCCCTATCTGTAGGAGTTGGTTTTGGTGGGTTTCATAACTTCAGGAAAAGAGATGCTGTACCCTCTGATCTAGTAAGAGGAGGAAAATAGACCATCTCAAAGTAACAATTTCTATAGCTGATACCAGCATATACTAGCCTTGTAAATAAGAATGCACTCATACGGTAAGATGCCCATTTCCTTTAACAGAGAGAAGAGAGTCATTTTCCTTATTCGAAAATACGTTCAATGTTAGATGTGTTCAAGGCTCTTAATGTATGTTGAGTAGGTCTCAGACTCAGGGCAGATAGATGGCTGTAAGACAAAGAAGATTTAGCAATTTCCATGTCCTCAGTGCCTGTATATTTCCCAGAACCTTTTTGTCCTTGCCCCTGATGCTTATCTGAAATACAGAGCCTGAAATCAGAGGAATTTCAGATAATCAGGTAGATAAGAGCAATTGGACTCTGAGGAGGCTCACATAAATTATATCTTTAAATGTGTGCTGTTGATTGTTTTCCTTCATGTCCTGTTTGATACACATTGCAGGTATTTCCTCTAGGAAAATTTTCAGTTCTGACAATATTGTTTGAGTTTTTTTAAGTGACTAGTTTGGTCCTAAAGAATCTGCTTGATTCACTTGCACATAGAAAACTCATAAAAATTGAAAGGCTTCAATAATTTTAAATCATTCTGTATTGCTCATGGAGATTTAAATTTCAGCACTAATATTTTTTATTGGCACTTTAATTTGGAAGGTACTAGGCTCCTACAAGATTTAAAATTATTGGAGCATTTCAAAATTTTATAAGCTTTCCAGTAAGGTTGTGGCTGTGATTCTGGGCTTGTAAAGTGAAGCACAATTTAAAGTTAATTTAAATAATTTAAGTACTGCAGCCTTGAGGGGAAGTTTTTGTCTTTCAAACTGGAATTCATGATAGAAGATTAAGATTATGTTACAAAGAGGAAATAATTTTCTAATAAAAATTGTAATAATTCTGGTTCATATTGAAAGTCAGCTGTTTATTTTTGTCAATTCATATTTCAACTTGTATTTTAATACTATTATTGTTTTTGTATCCTTAATTTTTGAGAAATTTTACTCAAATAGTGTTTAACAATTTGATAAAATTGTTCAGCTTTATCAAACTAAATTGATGTCTCAAGTGACAGATCTCAGCTCTACGTCCTTAGTCTGATCTTATTTGGTGGTATGATAATAAATTGGATGATGATCTTGGAAAATGCCTGTTTTAGGGTATAATAGAAAGTGATTAGGGTTGAACTGATTGAATAAGAACACTGTTAGTCAAGAAGACATTATGATAATGAATTGCATACTAGAAAATACTTTTTACAAAAAAAGAAAAGACTTTCACTTGAAAATAAATATCTAACTGGTACAATTAAGAGTTCAAGAAAAATTGTTATTATATTTAAGAAAGACAAATATTTTGTAGAGAAAGCACACCATGAGTAATGGACAAAACAACAAAAACTCTAAGTAAAATTATAGAAAACATTAATTTATTTAGAATGCTGTGAGTAGGGGAAGCAGAAGTTCCTCTTCTGTATATGTATAAAACCATGGAGTAAATATTCAATCCTTTTTCTTCTTTCAAATATTTCTGGACATCATAAAGTCATATTGAAATACATTCAGATGATTTACATTTGAAATTGCAAAGGACAAAGAAACCTGCAGATTTAGGGGCATTGCACCAAGAAGTAAATGTCCCAGGGAGGTTGATTTATTTTAAATAATTGAAAGGCCATCACTTGTAAATGGTGGTTTGCCTTTTTGTTCAAATTTTCTGCCTTGGACAAATGAAAGGAAGACTTGAGAGATGTTTATATATTAAATATAGTGAAGAAAATTATAAAGATGGAACTACTTAAAACCAAAAGAGACTTTTTGGATATGATTTTTCCGACAGAAGAATCTGCTCCAAAATTAGAGATTCAATTCTAAGGAATATGTTGATTAAGGTAAATGGTGACTGCAGAAACATAATATTTGAATTTTCATTGGCTTTTTACAAATAAAGTTTATTTCTCACTCATCCAGTGAAATGTCAATGTTCTTGGTTTGGCAACTTTTGATGTTGTCACTTAAGGGACTTATCCCATTTCAGCTTGTGACTTTCTTTCCCCTTAACCAGGCCTTCATGGTTCCAGTCTCCTAACACTATGAAACAAATAGCCTTAACTCGAAGTGACCTAGAACAATGATGTATTACTTTTGTTACATTTCTGGTAGTCATGGCTGGGATCATATGGAGACATCTTTATTAACGCATGTGGATTGAGATTACTGAAAAAAATAGATACTGATTGGTTATATTTCTCCCCACATGACCTCTCTATGTGGGTAATATGGGTTTATTCATACAATCGCCAGCCCAGGATAGTCAAATTTCTTATATAAATCACTTATCCCAGAGTCCCAGAGTAAGTATATAAGGAAATTATAGTAGGAACTGCAACATTTCTATAATCTAGAATCTGTAGTTCAAAATTTTAACTTCGACCACATATTATTGGTCAAGAATGTTACTCAGCTTAGCCCAGACTAAAAAAAAAAAAAAAAAAAAAAAAAAAAAAAAAAAAAAATGGGTTTTCTTCTAAACTCTCTAAAATCTCAATAGGAGGAGAGTTAAAAATCTGCAGCCATCTGGATCCTCTGAAGAAAAGAAAAGATAACAATCAATCAAAAATCAGAATTTAGCCTTGTGGCAACAAGACTTTTCCTAACTTAAGAAGAAACCTAGAAAATAAGAGTCTAGCAAGAGGTGTATTCCCAAAAGGAAAGGGAATCATGTTATGTGAACACGTAACTAGTTTTGTCACATGCAAATATGCTGAAAATGTTCAATAATTTTGTCACACATCCTGTTCTGCATTTCAGGTTGTTCCAGTTAACCAGTTTCCCCAGGGGTGACTTGTTTCCTTCAATTCAATTAGTGTCAAAGCTGAGTCTTAGGTACCATTTGATGACAAGCAGATTTTTCTGGGTAAGTTGGATAGCATGATCAGACCTGTGGTATGGGCCAGCTACAGTCAGGGGATCATTAGGTTATATAACCCACTGACCAGGAAGCTCATTTGGAGACAGCAAGCATAAGAGCAAAAGAGAACACCCAGGTCGGAAAGCACAGTCCAACAGAAACCTGATCTAGGAAGAGATATCCATCTCTTTTATAATATTCTATTCATCAGAAGTGAATGGATAGTGTAGTAAGTAGTGTATTCCCTTCACATCATCAGGAGGAGACTATACCAGGGTGTGAATAGCAGTAGGCAGCATTCATTGGGGACTATTTTATAAGCTACCACAAATAGATACATTAATTTGACATACTACATATCATCATCGAGCAATTATAGATTAAAATATAAAACATTATTTTTTATTTATTCTATCAAATCAATAAAATAACTGTAATACCATTGGCAGGTTTTAAATAGCACAGGGCATAAATTTATATATTTGCTATATAGATTTTTTTTTTCTAAGAGCATTTTCAACAATGTTTTGAAAACTCTTGGATTGGTTCATTTCTCTTTCACTCTCTGAGAATCTCTCCACCTGTCATGGTCATGACATAAGCTTGCAACACTGAATCAGTCACACAGATGTATAGAACAACTCATGTCTTGTTTCTGTTTCTCATAACATATTTTAATAACAGGTAGTTATGTTGTATCAATGCATCTTGTAAAACTCAGTATCTAGAAAAATATTATAGAAGAGTAGTCACAGATATTCCCACACTACAACAGCAAAAAGAAAGGAAAAAGTACAGTTTTCCTTCCTTGTGTGAATGCTAGCATCTTTGCAAGTTTACTTTAACCTATCAGTCAGTCATTACAGGAGTTAAAACTTACCTCTAAATTATCTCAATGTACTGCAGACATGAGGACATTATTTGTATATTTAATTAGGTAGTATTATATATACCTACATAGAATAGTATATAAATGTAATTTACATACATAAAATGCATATATGTGTAGGTTATATAATATACATTATTAATACCCCCATGACACAAGTTTACCTATGTAACAAGTGTCCACTTGTACCCCTGAACTTAAAATAAAGTTAAAACAATTTAAAAAAATTAAAGGGAAAATATTATATGAATATTATATAATATACACACATACCTTCAACAGTCTGGCCTCTAGAAATGAGCAATAAATTCCTATTGTTTATAAATTACCCAGTATAAGATATTTGCTATAACAGTCTGAATGGATTAACAAAGGAATATAGGTCTGGTTTTTCCTCTCTCGGTGATAAGAATAATCTTCAGGTTGAGGTGATGACAGCCAGCTCCTACTTCTCCCATCATAACTTCCTCCTTAATAGTTCATTTAACATTTTCACCAATTAATAATCTTTACCTGAATCAATTATTTCATCAGGAGTTGCAAAACTGTAATTTTCCTATTCTATTTCTTCCACAAGTATTAGCTGGAATTCTATTGTAAAACATAATTTCACATTGCCTACTGAGGGCATATATCTGCTTATCTTGTGCTAGTCTCACAAAAGTTGGTGGGTTGACTAAATACTAATAATTTCATAGAATTTGTGAAGATTTCTTATCATCAAATTTTTTGAGGATGTTGTATCAGTTATGATTTTATCAGAAAAGTGGAACCACAAGAAGATATATATAATAAGAAATTTGGTGTACAGATTTGATTTAGACAATTGTGGAAACTGGTTAAACAATCTATAATCATCACTTCTCTGTGTGTGGCAACCTGAAATAGAACTGGTGGTTAGGAAGAAATGATGTACATGAATGAAGTAAAAAAAGAACAGATTGATCCTTCTTTGAGGATGAATGGCACTCTTGTTATTCTGTCACTACTTTGAAGCACTCAGCCTAGGTAACAATGGAGAACCTAGCTGCCTTCCCCAGGGAACTAAATGTACACCTTCTCTAAGAGATATAAGAGTTGAAGTTGTTGCAAGTCCAGCTTTCTCCTCACCCAACAAAGCAAGATAACAGATAAGGCACAGAGGCATGAAAGACAACAGTGTCTCATCGTTGATTCAAACCTGGTAAGTAGCACAAGAATAAATCTGCTACTTCACCTCTTTCTTAAATTTCAAACAAAACATGATTTAGACCTCCTCTTAACTCTGCAGGGAAGAAAACTTTGTGAAGTACAATTTAAACTCAGCTAAATTGATGTAATACAAAACTACCACAAATATCTTCCATTCCATGATTTTTAACAAAACCACAAAAACAGATATCACATTTGGTCTTATTTGGGGAAGTTTTTGGGAGAGATTCAAACAGAAAAAAAAAGTGGCTGCTCTGTCATTTTATTTTCTTTCATTCTTAAAAAAAACCCTCAAACAAATTAGTATAAATAAAACAATAGCTTTGACAAGTATTTAGAGTTATGAACAATTTATGCACAAATAAATGTCAGCTTATGTTGCAAAGAATAGAAAAACAACTTTCTTGTTCGATTTTA
This sequence comes from Macaca nemestrina, assembly GCF_043159975.1. NCBI lineage: Eukaryota > Metazoa > Chordata > Mammalia > Primates > Cercopithecidae > Macaca > Macaca nemestrina. Next base: position 63,815,391 of record NC_092140.1, read on the forward strand.
TTTTGTTACAAAGACAGTAGAAGCATAATGACTAAAATTATTGATTTCTGAATCAGACAGAAATCCTAAACTGAATCTCAGGTTTGTCCTACACTATTAGTATAATCTTTGGTATTTCACTTAACTTTTAGAATTTCAACTATTTTTTTCTGTAAAAATGGAGGTAGGAATACCAGACTCTCACAGTTACTCTGAAAGATTAATGAGAAAATGTAGGCTTATTGCCTGCATATTCTGTTTTTAAAAATGATAGCTTTAAACATATTCTACTATTACTATTTTTCTCACTAACACTTTCCTCACCACCCCTTAGAATTTTTAGGAAGAGATTAAGTAATACTTATGTGATATTAACCTAGTACTTCAGTCATTAGCTTGCAGATCACCATTTAATAGTTACTAGAGACTACTCTTTTAATCCAGAATTGAATCAACAATGACTATATATAAATGAAATCTTCCATCTTAACTTATAATTAAAAACCAAAATTTTCAGCTTCAGAATACATATATCACACACAAATGAAAGTTGTATTAAAGTCTGAATATATTACATTTAGTGCTTCTTCCTATTCCCCAAGATCTGTAATTCCATTATTAATGGAATTTAGAATTTTTTCGCAACATTTTCTCCCAAAGCTATGATGATTTTTACTCCTTGTAAACTACGATTTCTTGGTATTTGCAAATTTATTACTTTCCAAAGCATCTAGTCAACAAAATAATCTATAATTTTTAGCATGTAGAATTTTACTTAAAATAAAATAAAGATGAAGGATTTTCTTTAAGAATATTCTATGTTTTCAACATGTAAAATTGACTTCTCATGTTAATAAGCTTCTTTGTTACTACATTTTCAAGTCTGCATGGGTGCAGTCTCATAATGCATCTTGTTTATTTTATAATTTCTATTAAGGTAGTGAAAAGAGACCTGAAGCAACTCATTCACTCACCAAATCCTGGCTAAGTGCCTGCTTTATGCCAGTTTCTCTATTATGTGAGGTCAGTCGCTACCAGAAAAGCAAAACATTTTCTATTCTCAAGGAAATACTCATGCAGAGAAGACAAGACAGGTACACATTTATCCAAAACTCCAGACCATCTGTGAAGAAAACCTTTATATAAGTCCAATCAAAAAGTGTGAAATTACAAAAAGCTAGCCACTATATTTTATTATTAAATTTTCAAGAGATGTTTCTGAGGTAGTAATTTTTTTTTTTTTTTTTTTTTTTTTGAGATGGAGTCTCACTCTGTCGCCCAGGCTGGAGTGCAGTAGCATTATCTCAGCTCACTGCAAGCTCCGCCTCCTGGGTTCATGACATTCTCCTGCCTCAGCCTCCCGAGTAGCTGGGACTACAGGCACCTGCCACCACATCCGGCTAATTTTTTGTATTTTTAGTAGAGATGGGGTTTCATCATGTTAGCCAAGATGGTCTCGATCTCCTGACCTCATGATCCACCCACCTCGGCCTCCCAAAGTGCTGGGATTACAGGTGTGAGCCACCACGCCTGGCCATGAGGTAGTAAATTTTGATAGCCATTCCAAACGGGAGAAATTGGCCAAAACAAAGTGGCTATAGGCCCCATACAACTCCAAAATCCAGTGAGGCAGTCAAATCTCAATTCTCCCAAATGATATTCTTTGACTCTGTGTTTCACATCCAGGTCATGCTGATGTAAGAGGTGGGTTCTCATGGTCTCTGGGTCAGCTCCACCCCTGTGGCTTTGCAAGGTACAGCCTCCCTCCTGGCTGCTTTCATGGGCTGGCATTAAGTGTCTGCAGCTTTTCTAAGCACACAATGCAGTCTGTCAGTGGATCTAGCATTATGGGGTCTGGAGGATGGTGACCCTTTTTTCACAGCTTCACTAGGTAGGGCCACAGTGGGGACTCTATGTGGGGACTTAATCTAACATTTCCCTTCCACACTGCCCTAGTAGGGGGTCTCCATGAGGGCCCTGCACCTGCAGCAAACTTCTTCCTGGGCATCTAGGCATTTCCATACATCCTGTGAAATCTAGGTGGAGGTTCTCAAACCCCAGTTCTTAACTTCTGTGTACCATCAGGATCAACACCACATGGAAGCTACCAAGATTTGAAACTTGCACTCACTGAAGCCATGGCCTGAGCTGTACTTTGGCCTCTTTCAGTCATGGCTAGAGTGGCTGGGATACAGGACACCAAGTCCCTATGCTGCACACAGCAGGGAGACCCTGGGTCAGCCCATGAAACCATTTTTTCCTCCTAAGCCTCCAGGCCTATGATGGGAGGGGCAGCTACAAAGGTCTGTGACATGCCCTGGAGACATTTTCCCCATTGTCTTGGTGAGTAACATTTGGCTCCTCGTTACTTATGCAAATTTCGGCAGTTGGCTTGAATTTTTCCTCAGAAAATGGGTTTGTGTTTTCTATCACATTGTCAGGCTGCTATTATCTGAACTTTTGTGCTCATTTCCCTTTTAAAACTGAATGCTCTTAATAGCACCCAAGTCACTTCTTAAATCCTTTGCTGGTTAGAAATTTCTTCTGCCAGACACCCTAAATCATCTGCCTCAAGTTTATAGTTCCACAAATCTCTAGGTCCAGAGCAAAATGCCACCCATCTATTTGCTAAAATACAAGAGTCACTTTTACTCCAGTTCCCAACAAGTCCCTCATCTTCATCTGAGACCCCCTCTCCCTGGATTTCATTGCCCATATTATTAACAGCATTTTGGTCAAAACCGTTCAACAAGTCTCTGGGAAGTTCCAAACTTTCTCACATCTTTCTGTCTTCTGAACTCTCCAGGTCTCCAGGAAGTTCCAAACTTTCTGACGTTTTCCTATCTTCTTCTCAGCCCTCTAAACTGTTCCAAACTTTGCGTGTTACACAGTTCCAAAGTCACTTCCACATTTTTGGGTATGTTTAGAGCAGCACTCCACTCTACCAGTACCATTTTACTGTATTAGTCTGTTTTCACACTGCTGATAAAAACATGCCTGAGACTAGGTAATTTATAAAGAAAAATGTTTAATGGACTCACATTTCCACATGGCTGGAGGGGCTTCACAATCACAACAGATGGTGAAAGGCATGTCTTACATGGTGGCAAAGAGGGAAATGAGAACCAAGCCAAAGGAGTTTCCTCTTATAAAACCATCATATTTTGTGAGATTTATTCACTACCATGAGGATAGTATGGGGGAAACTGCCCCCATGATTCAGTTATCTTCCACCATGTCCCTCCCACAACATGTGGAAATTATGGGAGCTATAACCCAAGATGAGATTTGGGTGGAGACACAGCCAAGCCCAATCCAGGTAGTTTAGATATATTTTGGTTACAGGGTTGTGAGTACTTGGTGACAGACTGCCTTATATAACAATGAAATTCCTGGTTTGGGTCACTGGATGAAAACTACTACAACTTGCAGATGTGGGAAAGTCTGATAGAAGAACAGGTTAATAAAAGATAATGTTGATAACAAAATATTTACTATTACCTATTCTTATAAGATTGTCAAGAAGAAACTTGTATATTTAGAGTACATATCTGAGAATTTGGTCAAGATAATAGATGTATATTCTTGTATTACCGGCATAGAATCTGCATAATAATTAAACATATATATAAGTGAATGAGGAGGAGATTGTAAAGAAAAAGGGTAGGAAGCCTGAATAAGAACAAAACTATGAAAACCTCCATAATATTAAGTGTGCAGATGTGAGTTAGAGGCTGCAAGAGAGAGAAGAAGTAGTAATTATAGACTAGGAAAAGAAAACAAGGAGAGGAAAGAGAAGAGAATGTTTAAAGAAGAGAATAGTGAAGTACCACCCCAAATGCTGCTAAGCACATAGAAATGATAACTAATTTTTTTTAATCTATTGGATTTGGCCTCATAAAAATTCTAATAATCCTTGCAAAATTCATACTTTAGTAGAGTCATGCAGATGGAAGTCTGGTTAGAGTGGATTGAATAAGGAATAAGATATGAACAAGGAAAGCCAACCGAACTTGGCAAAAAATATGTGATAACAACTAAATTGTCATGGTAACTAATTATAGAAGTTTGGCTATGACAAGTAGTAGTAAAACAATGTTTACTATTGAGTGACATTTGATGCTAAAATTTGTTTGCTCCTAAAATTAATAATATAAAAATGTATTTTTGTGTATGTTCATGGGTATTATAAATTACAAAGAAACACAGAGATTTTGCAGAAAAGAGAAGGAACAGCCAAAGTAGCAATACAAGCAATTGTGGTAGGCAGCTTCCAAGATGGTTTCCAAAGATAAACTGCCTCTTGATAGTTGCACTCATATATTTTACCAGGCATATTCTGTCAAAGAAACAGAATAGGGAGAAGATATGATATGTCTCTTCCAAATTAGTTATTTGGCTCAAAATTTCTGTTTGAATCAATCTTTCTCCCTCTCTCTTTCTGTCTCTCTCTCTTTGCCTCCCTCCCTCCCTCTCTCTCTTTTTATCAGGGAATCAAAAATCTTGGGCTGCCTGCAGGAAAAGCCTATGTGGTGAGGAACTGAAGCCTACTACCAACAGCCATGCGAGTGAGTTTGGAAGAGAATCCTCTCATATAGTTAAGGCTTCACAAGTAGTTCCTACAGAAATCTCTATAGTAAACTCAGGAAAGACTCTGACGTAGAACACCCAAAATGCAGACGATAGCAAATATTTGTTGTTTTTAGTTGATTTATTGAAAGTAATTTATTACAGAGCAATAAGAACTAATGTAGTTAAAGAATGTATAAGTCAAGTTATTGGCCTTTCCTGGAAGAAGCACAATTTACTACACAATGTTTATCTTAGTTTAGACAAAAATGGATACTAATATATGCCCATCTTATAGTACATAATAAATATCCTAATGAAGTAAATAAAAGTACTAATGTCATTTAGAGCAGGTAAGATTATATGAAGAAGAGGATGTCAAAAATGTGAAGACATTAATACAGTCTTTGACATGATTACTCTAGTAATCTATACCATGTTAGAAGACTATTATCCTGAGTAAATTAATATAGGAAAAGAAAGTCAAATGCTGCACGTCCTCAATTATAAGTGGAAGCTAAACACTGAGTACACATGGACACAAAGAAGGAAATGATAGACACTGGGGCCCACTTGAAGATGAATGGTGGGATGTGTGTGATGATTGAAAATATATCTATTAGATATTATGCTGATAATATTGGTGACAAAATTATCTGTGCACTAAATCCCTGCACCATGCAATTTATCCATGTTACAAACCTGCACATATACTCTTTGAACGTAAAATAAAAATATGAAAGAAATTTTTAAAAATAAATACAAAAAAAGAAACCTTAATAATAATTTTTATATTATAATCAAAATGCAATTACCAACACAAATGAAATATTGTGTTGAGACAACACATTGAATTAATGAAACGTTAATAGAATGCTTTCTTCCAGTTAGATGAAGTAAAATTGTTAAATTAAAATGAAATGTTCTAAAAACGTTCTAGAAATGCAAGCCAAGGTGATTGCCTAGATGCAACCAGGAACAACATCACCTACTGAGAGACCATGCCACTGGGAAGACCAGTAACTCTGAGAAAATCTTCAGTGGGAAGGCATTGAGAGTGGATTGAGGGAGGATGCTGACACTGGGCTAAAGGAGGAGGAATCTGGGAGTACTCCACAACATTGTCAAACACTGGATCTTGTTCCTGAAAAACAATGGCTCCTGGGGAAGGGATATGAAGCCAGTCCAAATGAACCCACCTTATACCACACTCAAACTCTCAAGGGCATCAAAAAGTATAAATACAAAAACCCTGTCCAAAGGACAGCAACTTCAAAAATTAAATGAACATTAGCACACACAGATGAGAAAGAACCAGGGCATGAACTCTGGCAACTCAAAAAGCTGAAGCATCTTCTTACCTTCAGGCAACTGCACAGGTTTCCCAGAAGTGGTTCTCAATGAGGCTAAATGGACTAAAATGAAATATATAGAATTGAGAATCTGGATAGGAAGGAAGGTCATTGAGATTCAAGATAATCTATTAACAGCAGAATAAACCAAATTGAGGAAAGAATCTCAGAGCTTAAAGACTTGTATTTCAAATCAACTCAGTCCAACAAAAACAAAGAAAGAAGAATAAAAAAGAATAAAATCAGCAAGAAATATGAGTCTATGTAAAGAGACCAAAGCAAGCAACTTGGAAAATATATTTCAGAATATTGTCCATGAAAATTTCCTGAACCTCACTAGGAAGCTTGATATTCAAATTCAGAAAATGCAGGAAACTCCTGTGAGATATGCAAGATGACCATCCCTAAGACACATAGTCATGAGAATCTCTAAGGTCAACATGAAAGAAAAAATATTGAAGGCAGCTAGAGAAAAAGGGCAGGTCACCTATAAAGAAAACTGCATCAAACAGTGGACATTTCAGCATAAACCCTACAAACAGGAAGAGATTGGGGGTGTATATTCAGCATTATTAAAAAAAGAACTTCCAATCAAGAATTTCAATCCAGATTCATAAGCAAGGGATAAATAAGATGCTTTTAAAACAAGCAAATGCTAAGGGATTTCATTACCACCAGACCTCTTTACAAAAGGTCCTTAATGGAGTGCTAAATATGGAAAAGAAAGATCACTACTGGTCACCACAGAAACACATTTAAGTATGTAAGCCAATGACACTATAAAGCAATTATACAATCCAGTCTGCATATTAACCAGCTAACAACAAAATGACAGGAACAAATCCACATATATCAGTAATATTCTTGAACGTAAATTAGCTAAATCCTCCACTTAACATGCACAAAATGATAAGTTGTACAAAGAAACAAGACCCAACTAAATGTTGTCTTCAAGAGATCCATCTCACGTGCAATGATACTGGTAGGCTCAAAGTAAAAGGATGGAGAAAAATCAACCAAACAAATGTAAAAAAACAAAAAAGTAGGGGTTGCTATTCTGATGTCAGGAAAAAACAAAACAAAAAACTATAAGCCATCAATGATCAAAGAAGACAAAAAGAAGGATACTACATAATTGTAAAGGGCTCAATTCATCAAGAAGACTTAACTGTAACAAATATATATGCCTCCAACACAGTAGGATCCAGATTCGTAAAATAAGCTCTTAGAGACCTATGAAGAGACTTTGATAATGACACAACAATAGTGAGAGAGTTCAACATTCCACTGAAACTATTAAACCGATCATTGAGGCAGAAACTAACAAAGATATTTAGGAATTAAATTTGATGCTTGTGTACATGGACCTAACAGACATCTACAGAATTCTTCACCCCAAAACAACAGAATATACATTATTTTCATTTCCACATTGCACGTACTCTAAAACTGATGACACAATTTGCCATAAAATAATTATCAGCAAATAAAAAAAAAAGGAAACTGAAATCCTACCCACCACACTCTTGGACCACAGCACAATAAAAACATAAATTAGTATTAAGAAGATTTCTCAAAAGCAAACAATTACATGACAATTAAACAATCTGTGTCTGAATGACTTTGAGTAACAAATGAAATTAAGGCAGAACACAAGAAATTATTCGGTGAGAATGAGAACAAAGATAAAACACACCAGAATCTCTGGGACATAGCTAGAGCAATGCTAACAGGAAAGTTTATAGCACTAAACACCCACATGAAAAATATCTCAAATTAATAAACCAGCCTCACAGGTAGAAGAACTAGACAGAGTAAACCAATCCCAAAGCTAGCAGAAGACAAGAAACAATGAAAATCAGAGCTGAACTAAGTAAAATGAGATTTAAAAAAAAAATGAAACCAGAAATTTATTTAAAGAATAGATTCCTAGACCACTAGCTAGTTTAATGAAGAAAAAACATAGAGAAGATCCAAATAAACACAAGGAGAAATGACAAAGGGAACATTGCTGCTAACCCCACAAAAACAAAAAGAAAAACATATAGACACTATTATGAAAACCTCTATGCACACAAACCAGACAACCTAGAATAAATGGATAAGAAACTCACTCAAAACAAGACAATTTAATGGAAATTGAACAACCTGCTCCTGAATGACTCCTGGGTAAATATTGAATTCAGGCAGAAATAAAGATGCTCTTTGAAACCAAAGAAAACAAAAAGAAAATGTACCAGAATCTCTGGGACACAGCTAAAGCAGTGTTAAGATGGAAATTCATAGTAGTAAATGACCACATCAGAAAGCTAGAAAGATCTGCAATCGAGTACCTAACATCACAATCAAAAGAGCAAACTAATCCAAAAGCTAGGCAAAGACAAGAAATAATTAAGACCAGAGAAGAATTGAAGGAGACAGAGACGTGAAAAACCATCCCCAAAAAATCAATGAATCCAGGAGCTGTTTTTTTTGAAAAATTAACAAAATAGATAGATTGCTAACTAGACCAATAAAGAAGAGAGAGAAGAATCAAATAGACACAACAAAAAATGATAAAACATAAACGATTTCTGACCCCACAGAAATACAAACTACCATCAAATAATACTATAAACACCTCTAAGCAAATAAACTAGAAAATCTATAAGAAATGGATAAATTCCTGGACCCATACACCCTCCCAAGACTAAACAAGGAAGAAGCTGAATCCCTGAATAGACCAATAACAAGCTCTGAATTGAGGCAGTAATTAATAGCCTACCAAACAAAAAAAAGCCCAAGATCAGGTGGATTCACAGGTGAGTTCTACCAGAAATATAGAGAGGAGCTGGTACCATTCCTTCTGAAACTATTCCAAACAGTTGAAAAGGAGGGAGTCCTCCCTAACTCATTTTATGAGGTCAACATCATCCTGATACTGAAACCTAGCAGAGACACACACACAAAAAAAGAAAACTTCAGACCAATATCCCTGATGAACATCGATGTGAAAATCCTCAATAAAATACTGGCAAACCAAATCCAGCAGCACATCAAAAAACTTATCCACTAGCATCAAGTTGGTTTCATCTCTGGGATGCAAGACTGGTTCAACACATGCAAATCAATAAACCTGATCCATCACATAAACAGAACCAAAGATAAAAAACACACAATTATCCCAATAGTTGCAGAAAAGGCCTTTGATAAAATTCAACATCCCATCATGTTACAAACACTCAATAAACTAGGTATTGATATAATATATCTCAAAATAATAAGAGCTGTTTAGGACAAACCCACAGCCAACATCATATTGAATGGGCAAAAGCTGGAAGCACTCCCTTTGAAAACCAGTACAAAACAAGGACACCCTCTCTCATCACCCCTATTCAGTTTAGTATTGGAAGTTCTGGTCAGGGCAATAAGGCAAGAGAAAGAAATAAAGGGTATTCAAATAGGAAGAGAGGAAGTCAAATTGTCTCTGTTTGTAGATGACATGATTTTATATGTAGAAAACCCCATCATCTCAGTCCAAAAACTTCCTGAACAGATAAGCAACTTCAGCAGCCTCAGAATAGAAAATCAATGTGCAAAACTCACACACATTCCTTTACAACAAAAAAGCAGAATGCCAAATCATGAATGAACTCCCATTTGTAATTGCTACAAAGAGAATAAAATACCTAGAAATACAGCTAACAAGGGAAGTGAAGGACTTTTTCAAGGAGAACTACAAGTCACTGCTCAAGGAAATAAGAGAGGACACAAACAAATGGAAAAACATTCCATCCTCATGGATAGGAAGAATCAAAATTTTGAAACTGGTCATACTGCCCAAAGTAATTTATAGATTCAGTGCTATTTCCATCAAACTACCAATGGCATTCTTCTTAGTATTAGAAAAAAATATTTTAAATTTCATATAAAATCAAAAAAGATCCTGTGTAGCCAAGACAATCCTAAGCAAAAAGGACAAAGCTGGAGGCATCATGCTACCTGACTTCAAACTATACTACAAGGCTACAGTAACCAAAACAGCATGCTATAGGTACCAAAACAGCATGCTATAGGTACCAAAACAGAAAAATAGACCAAGGGAGCAGAACAGAGGCCTCAGAAGTAACACCACGTATCTACAAACATCTGATCTTCAACAAACCTGACAAAAACAAGCAATGGGGACAGGATCTTCTATTCAGTAAATGGTGCTGGGAAAACTGGCTAGTCATATGCAGAAAATGAAACTGGACCCCTTCCTTACACCTTACACAAAAATTAACTACTGATGGATTAAAGACTTAAATATAAAGCTCAAAACCATAAAAATCCCAGAAGAAAACCTAGGCAATACCATTCAGGACATAGTCATGGGTAGTCTTCATGACAAAAACACCAAAAGCATTTGCAACAAAAGCCAGAACTGACAAATGGAATCTAATTAAACTAAAGAGCTTCTGCACAGCAAAATAAATAAATAAATAAATAAATAAACATTTTTTAAAAAGACAACTATCATCAGAGTGAACGGGCAACCTAGAGAATGGGAGAAAATTTTTGCAATCTACCCATGTGACAAAGAACAAATATACAGAATCTACAATGAACTTAAACATACTTACAAGAAAAAACCAACCCAATCAAAAAGTGGGCAAAGGATATGAACAGACATATAAGACATTTATGGAGCCAAAAAACATATGAAAAAAAGCTCAACATCATTGATAATCAGAAAGATGCAAATAAAAACCACAATAAGATACCATCTCACACCAGTCAGAATGGTGATTACTACAAAGTCAGGAAACAATAGATGCTGGCAAGGCTGTGGAGAAATAGGAATGCTTTTATACTGTTGGTGGGAATGTAAATTAGGTCAACCATTGTGGAAGACAGTATGGTGATTCCTCAAGGAACCAGAAATAGAAATACCATTTGATCCAGTAATCCCATTACTGGGTACATACCAATGGAATATAAATCATTCTACTATAGAGACATGTGCACACATATCTTTATTGCAGCACTGTTTACAATAGACAAGACATGGAACCAACCCAAATGCCTATCAGAGATAGACCAGATAAAGGAAATGTGGTACATATACACCATGGAATACTATGCAGCCATAGCAAGGAATGAGATCATGTCCGTTTGCAGGATCATGAATGAAGCTGGAAGCCATCATCCTCAGCAAACTAACATAGGAACAGAAAACCGAACATTGCATGTTTTCATTCATAAGTGGGAGTTGAACACTGAGAACATGTGGACACAGAGAGGGCAACAATACCTACCAGGGCCTGTTGGGGAGTGGGGAATGATGGGAGGGAACTTAGAGGAAAGGTCAATTGGTGGAGCAAATCACCATGGCACACATATACCTATGTAACAAACCTGCATGTTCTGAACATGTATCTTGTTTTGTTGTTGTTTAGAAGAAATATTTTAGGTATCTTTCTTTTTTTTTTTTTTTTTTTTTTTTTTTTTTGAGACGGAGTCTTGCTCTGTCACCCAGGCTGGAGTGCAGTGGCGGGATCTCGGCTCACTGCAAGCTCCGCCTCCTGGGTTCACGCCATTCTCCTGCCTCAGCCTCCCGAGTAGCTGGGACTACAGGCGCCCGCCACCTCGCCCGGCTAGTTTTTTTGTATTTTTTTTTTTTTTAGTAGAGATGGGGTTTCACCGTGTTAGCCAGGATGGTCTCGATCTCCTGACCTTGTGATCCACCCGTCTCGGCCTCCCAAAGTGCTGGGATTACAGGCTTGAGCCACCGCGCCTGGCCTAGAAGAAATATTTTAAAAGGGCAAAAAATAAAAAATAAAAAAAAAACGGTTTTGAGATAACTGACTAGACTTATGCAGAAAATTGAAATTGAACCCCTTCCTTACTCATATACAAAAATAGACCAAGATGGATTAAAGATTTCAATGTAAAACCTAAAACTATAAAAATCCTGGAAGAAAACCTAGGAAATTCCATTCTGGACATAGGCAATGGCAAAGATTTCATGATGAAAACGCCAAAAGCAATTGCAACAAAAACAAAAAATTGACAAATGGAATCTAACTAAACTAAAGAGCTTCTGCACAGCAAAAATAGAAGTCTGAACAGAATAAACAGCAACGTATATAATGGGAGAAAATATTTGCAAACTACAAGTCTCACAAAAGTCCAGAATGCATAAGGAACTATAACAAATCAACAAGCCAAAGAAACAACCACATTAAAAAGTAGGCAAAGGATATGAACAGACATTTTTCAAAAGAAGATATACATTCCACCAATAAGCAAATGAAAAAGTGCTCCACATCACTAATCATTAGCAAAATGTTAGTGAAAACCATGCAACACCATCTCACATTAGTCAGAACATCTATTATTAAAAAGTAAAAAAAAAATAACAGATACTGGAAAGGCTGTGGAGAAAAGCAAATGCTGATAAACTGATGGTGGGGATGTAAATTAACTCATCCCCTGTGGAAATCAGTTTGGAGATTTCTCAAAGAACTTTGAACTACCATTTTACCCAGCAATCCCATTATTGAGATATACCCAAAAGAATAAAAATCATTCTACCATGAAGACACATGCACACATGTGTTCATCACACCATTATTTACAATAGCAAAGACATGCAATCAACCTAAATGCTTATCACCATTAGACTGGATATAGAAAATGCGGTACACATGCACTATGAAATACTATGCAACCATAAAAAAGAGTGAAATAATGACATTTGCAGCAATGTGGATGGAGTTGAAGGGTATTATACTAAGTGAACTAACACAGGAACAGAAAACCAAATACTGTGTGCTCTCACTTATAAAGAGGAGCTTAATAATAAGTACACATGGACACAAAGAAGGGAACGAAAGACACTGGGGTCTACTTGAGAGTGGAGCATGGGAGGAGAATTAGGATCAAAAAAATACCCAATGGGTACTATATCTATTAGTTGGGTGATAAAATAATTTGTACACCAAACTCTCACAACACATAATTTACCTATATGACAAACCTATACACGTAACCCTAAAATAAAAGTTTAAGAAGAAGTAAATAAAAATATAAACGTTCTAACAATCAAAAATTACAAATTTAATTATTAAAAAGGAAAATATAAAACATCTAATATAAATATTTATTAACTGTTCAGAAATTTTGTGTAATATTTCACAATTTACTTTAAATAAATTGATAAACACATATTGGGATAATTGGGAAAATTATTTTAGTTACATATTTGTCAACCATCCACATGTATACAGCATGGGTCTAATAATTTTTGTTTTTTTAATTTATTTATTATTATTATACTTTAAGCTGTAGGGTACATGTGCATAACGTGCAGGTTTGTTACATATGTATACTTGTGCATGTTGGTGTGCTGAACCCATCAACTCATCATTTACATGAGGTATAACTCCCAATGCAATCCCTCCCCCCTCCCCCCTCCCCATGATAGGCGCCTGTGTGTGATGTTCCCCTTCCCGAGTCCAAGTGATCTCATTGTTCAGTTCCCACCTATGAGTGAGAACATGCGGTGTTTGGTTTTCTGTTCTTGTGATAGTTTGCTAAGAATGATGGTTTCCAGCTGCATCCATGTCCCTACAAAGGACGCAAACTCATCCTTTTTGATGGCTGCATAGTATTCCATGGTGTATATGTGCCACATTTTCTTAATCCAGTCTGTCACTGATGGACATTTGGGTTGATTCCAAGTCTTTGCTATTGTGAATAGTGCCGCAATAAACATACATGTGCAAGTGTGTTTATAGCAGCATAATTTATAATCCTTTGGGTATATACCCAGTAATGGGATGGCTGGGTCATATGGTACTTCTAGTTCTAGATCCTTGAGGAATCGCCATACTGTTTTCCATAATGGTTGAACTAGTTTACAATCCCACCAACAGTGTAAAAGTGTTCCTATTTCTCCACATCCTCTCCAGCACCTGTTGTTTCCTGACTTTTTAATGATCGCCATTCTAACTGGTGTGAGATGGTATCTCATTGTGGTTTTGATTTGCATTTCTCTGATGGCCAGTGATGATGAGCATTTTTTCATGTGTCTGTTGGCTATATGAATGTCTTCTTTTGAGAAATGTCTGTTCATACCCTTTGCCCACTTTTTGATGGGGTTGTTTGTTTTTTTTTTTTGTAAATTTGTTTGAGTTCTTTGTAGGTTCTGGATATTAGCCCTTGGTCAGATGAGTAGATTGCAAAAATTTTCTCCCATTCTGTAGGTTGCCTGTTCACTCTGATGGTAGTTTCTTTTGCTGTGCAGAAGCTCTTTAGTTTAATGAGATCCCATTGTTCAATTTTGGCTTTTGCTGCCGTTGCTTTTGGTGTTTTAGACATGAAGTCTTTGCCCATGCCTATGTCCTGAATGGTACTACCTAGGTTTTCCTCTAGGATTTTTATGGTATTAGGTCTAACATTTAAGTCTCTAATCCATCTTGAATTAATTTTCGTAGAAGGAGTAAGGAAAGGATCCAGTTTCAGCTTTCTACTTATGGCTAGCCAATTTTCGCAGCACCATTTATTAAATAGGGAATCCTTTCCCCATTTCTTGTTTCTCTCAGGTTTGTCAAAGATCAGATGGCTGTAGATGTGTGGTATTATTTCTGAGGACTCTGTTCTGTTCCATTGGTTTATATCTCTGTTTTGGTACCAGTACCATGCTGTTTTGGTTACTGTAGCCTTGTAGTATAGTTTGAAGTCAGGTAGCGTGATGCCTCCAGCTTTGTTTTTTTGACTTAGGATTGTCATGGCGATGCGGGCTCTTTTTTGGTTCCATATGAACTTTAAAGCAGTTTTTTTCCAATTCTGTGAAGAAACTCATTGGTAGCTTGATGGGGATGGCATTGAATCTATAAATTACCTTGGGCAGTATAGCCATTTTCACGATATTGATTCTTCCTATCCATGATCATGGTATGTTCTTCCATTTGTTTGTGTCCTCTTTGATTTCACTGAGCAGTGGTTTGTAGTTCTCCTTGAAGAGGTCCTTTACATGCCTTGTAAGTTGGATTCCTAGGTATTTTATTCTCTTTGAAGCAATTGTGAATGGAAGTTCATTCCTGATTTGGCTCTCTGTTTGTCTGTTACTGGTGTATAAGAATGCTTGTGATTTTTGCACATTAATTTTGTATCCTGAGACTTTGCTGAAGTTGCTTATCAGCTTAAGGAGATTTTGGGCTGAGACAATGGGGTTTTCTAAATACACAATCATGTCATCTGTAAACAGGGACACTTTGACTTCTTCTTTTCCTAACTAAATACCCTTGATTTCTTTCTCTTGCCTAATTGCCCTAGCCAGAACTTCCAACACTATGTTGAATAGGAGTGGTGAGAGAGGGCATCCCTGTCTTGTGCCAGTTTTCAAAGGGAATTTTTCCAGTTTTTGCCCATTCAGTATGATATTGGCTGTGGGTTTGTCATAAATAGCTGTTATTATTTTGAGGTACGTTCCATCAATACCGAATTTATTGAGCGTTTTTAGCATGAAGGGCTGTTAAATTTTGTCAAAAGCCTTTTCTGCATCAATTGATATAATCATGTGGTTCTTGTCTTTTGTTCTGTTTATATGCTGGATTATGTTTATTGATTTGTGAATGTTGAACCAGCCTTGCATCCCAGGGATGAAGCCCACTTGATCATGGTGGATAAGCTTTTTGATGTGTTGCTGAATCCGGTTTGCCAGTATTTTATTGAGGATTTTTGCATCGATGTTCATCAGGGATATTGGTCTAAAATTCTCTTTTTTAGTTGTGTCTCTGCCAGGCTTTGGTATCAGGATGATGTTGGCCTCATAAAATGAGTCAGGGAGGATTCCCTCTTTGTCTATTGATTGGAATAGTTTCAGAAGGAATGGTACCAACTCCTCCTTGTACCTCTGGTAGAATTCAGCCGTGAATCCATCTGGTCCTGGACTTTTTTTGGTTGGTAGGCTATTAATTGTTGCCTCAATTTCAGAGCCTGCTATTGGTCTATTCAGGGATTCAACTTCTTCCTGGTTTAGTCTTGGAAGAGTGTAAGTGTCCAGGAAATTATCCATTTCTTCTAGATTTTCCAGTTTATTTGCATAGAGCTGTTTATAGTATTCTCTGATGGTATTTTGTATTTCTGTGGGGTTGGTGGTGATATCCCCTTTATCATTTTTAATTGCGTCGATTTGATTCTTCTCTCTTTTCTTCTTTATTAGTCTTGCTAGTGGTCTGTCAATTTTGTTGATCTTTTCAAAAAACCAACTCCTGGATTCATTGATTTTTTGGAGAGTTTTTTGTGTCTCTATCTCCTTCAGTTCTGCTCTGATCTTAGTTATTTCTAGCCTTCTGCTAGCTTTCGAATGTGTTTGCTCTTGCTTCTCTAGTTCTTTTAATTGTGATGTTAGAGTGTCAATTTTAGATCTTTCCTGCTTTCTCTTGTGGGCATTTAGTGCTATCAATTTCCCTCTACACACTGCTTTAAATGTGTCCCAGAGATTCTGGTATGGTGTATCTTTGTTCTCATTGGTTTCAAAGAATATCTTTATTTCTGCCTTCATTTCGTTATGTGCCCTGTAGTCATTCAGGAGCAGGTTGTCCAGTTTCCATGTAGGTGAGCGGTTTTGATTGAGTTTCTTAGTCCTGAGTTCTAGTTTGATTGCCCTGTGGTCTGAGAGACAGTTTGTTATAATTTCTGTTCTTGTACATTTGCTGAGGAGTGCTTTACTTCCAATTACGTGATCAATTTTGGAGTAAGTACGATGTGGTGCTGAGAAGAATGTATATTCTGTTGATTTGGGGTGGAGAGTTCTATAGATGTCTATTAGGTCTGCTTGCTGCAGAGATGAGTTCAATTCCTGGATATCCTTGTTAACTTTCTGTCTCATTGATCTGTCTAATGTTGACAGTGGAGTGTTGAAGTCTCCCATTATTATTGTATGGGAGTCTAAGTCTCTTCGTAAGTCTCTAAGGACTTGCTTTATGAATCTGGGTGCTCCTGTATTGGGTGCATATATATTTAGGATAGTTAGCTCTTCCTGTTGAATTGATCCCTTTACCATTATGTAATGGCCTTCTTTGTCTCTTTTGATCTTTGATGGTTTCAAGTCTGTTTTATCAGAGACTAATATTGCAACCCCCGCTTTTTTTTGTTCTCCATTTGCTTGGTAAATCTTCCTCCATCCCTTTATTTTGAGCCTATGTATGTCTCTGCGTGTGAGATGGGTCTCCTGAATACAGCAGACTGATGGGTCTTGACTCTTTATCCAGTTTGCCAGTCTGTGTCTTTTAATTGGAGCATTTAGTCCATTTACATTTAAGGTTAAGATTGTTATGTGTGAACTTGATCCTGCCATTATGATATTAACTGGTTATTTTGCTCGTTAGTTGATGCAGTTTCTTCCTAGCCTCGATGGTCTTTACATTTTGGCATGTTTTTGCAATGGCTGGTACCGGTTGTTCCTTTCCATGTTTAGTGCTTCCTTCAGGATCTCTTGCAAGGCAGGCCTAGTGGTGACAAAATCTCTAAGCATTTGCTTATCTGTAAAGGATTTTATTTCTCCTTCACTTATGAAACTTAGTTTGGCTGGATATGAAATTCTGGGTTGAAAATTCTTTTCTTTAAGAATGTTGAATATTGGCCCCCACTCTCTTCTGGCTTGGAGAGTTTCTGCCGAGAGATCTGCTGTTAGTCTGATGGGCTTCCCTTTGTGGGTAACCCGACCTTTCTCTCTGGCTGCCCTTAAGATTTTTTCCTTCATTTCAACTTTGGTGAATCTGGCAATTATGTGTCTTGGAGTTGCTCTTCTCGAGGAGTATCTTTGTGGCGTTCTCTGTATTTCCTGGATTTGAATGTTGGCCTGCCCTACTAGGTTGGGGAAGTTCTCCTGGATGATATCCTGAAGAGTGTTTTCCAACTTGGTTCCATTTTCCCCCTCACTTTCAGGCACCCCAATCAGACGTAGATTTGGTCTTTTTACATAATCCCATACTTCTTGCAGGCTTTGTTCATTTCTTTTTCTTCTTTTTTCTTTTGGTTTCTCTTCTCGCTTCATTTCATTCATTTGATCCTCAATCGCAGATACTCTTTCTTCCAGTTGATCGAGTCGGTTACTGAAGCTTGTGCATTTGTCACGTATTTCTCGTGTCATGGTTTTCATCTCTTTCATTTCGTTTATGACCTTCTCTGCATTAATTACTCTAGCCATCAATTCTTCCACTTTTTTTTCAAGATTTTTAGTTTCTTTGCGCTGGGTACGTAATTCCTCCTTTAGCTCTGAGAAATTTGATGGACTGAAGCCTTCTTCTCTCATCTCGTCAAAGTCATTCTCCGTCCAGTTTTGATCCGTTGCTGGCGATAAGCTGCGCTCCTTTGCCGGGGGAGATGTGCTCTTATTTTTTGAATTTCCAGCTTTTCTGCCCTGCTTTTTCCCCATCTTTGTGGTTTTATCTGCCTCTGGTCTTTGATGATGGTGATGTACTGATGGGGTTTTGGTGTAGGTGTCCTTCCTGTTTGATAGTTTTCCTTCTAACAGTTTAGGACCCTCAGCTGTAGGTCTGTTGGAGATTGCTTGAGGTCCACTCCAGACCCTGTTTGCCTGGGTATCAGCAGCAGAGGCTGCAGAAGATAGAATATTTCTGAACAGTGAGTGTACCTGTCTGATTCTTGCTTTGGAAGCTTCCTCTCAGGGGTGTACTCCACCCTGTGAGGTGTGGGGTGTCAGACTGCCCCTAGTGGGGGATGTCTCCCAGTTAGGCTACTCAGGGGTCAGGGACCCACTTGAGCAGGGAGTCTGTCCCTTCTCAGATCTCAACCTCTGTGTTGGGAGATCCACTGCTCTCTTCAAAGCTGTCAGACAGAGTCGTTTGCGTCTGCAGAGGTTTCGGCTAAGTTTGTTATTGCCCTGTCCCCAGAGGTGGAGTCTACAGAGACAGGCAGGTTTCCTTGAGCTGCTGTGAGCTCCACCCAGTTCGAGCTTCCCAGCAGCCCTGTTTACCTACTTAAGCCTCAGCAATGGCGGGCGCCCCTCCCCCAGCCTCGCTGCTGCCTTTCAGGTAAATCACAGACTGCTGTGCTAGCAATGAGGGAGGCTCCGTGGGTGTGGGACCCTCCCGGCCAGGTGTGGGATATGATCTCCTGGTGTGCCTGTTTGCTTAAAGCGCAGTATTGGGGTGGGAGTTACCCGATTTTCCAGGTGTTGTGTGTCTCAGTTCCCCTGGCTAGGAAAAGGGATTCCCTTCCCCCTTGCGCTTCCCAGGTGAGGCAATGCCTCGCCCTGCTTCAGCTCTTGCTGGTCGGGCTGGAGCAGCTGACCAGCACCGATCGTCTGGCACTCCCCAGGGAGATGAACCCAGTACCTCAGTTGAAAATGCAGAAATCACCGGTCTTCTGTGTCGCTCGCGCTGGGAGTTGGAGACTGGAGCTGTTCCTATTCGGCTATCTTGCTCCGTCCCCCATGGGTCTAATGATTTTTAATATCAGCTTGAAGCATTGCAGTTCAGTTCTGTTAAAGAAAAGGACAATTTTAAGTGAACAAAGCCATTACTTGTGACAATCTAACATGATTTTTGGGATCTAAGATTCTTGACTTGATATTAGTCAAAAGGCAGAGAAGTGATTGGTGGGGCAAGTGGTGGTCTAAGATTCTGAAAGGAGAAACATAACCCATTATATAATAATCAACTTGTTTTGGTGAAAAATACGATCTAATATTGAGAAAGTATTTCAAGTAGGAGCAACAGCTACAATTCAACAAACATCAATAATTCATTTAATTTTAATGTCCTCCTCTACAGTACAATAATTATTATCTTTTCTTGAATGTGTATATTTTAATTATTTGAAGAATTTGTAAAAATGCAGAACACTTGCTCCTATTTTTCAGAAATTTACTTTTATAAGATTTGACATGGGTACAGTAATATCATTTTCAATGTTTAATCCAGGTGCATATTTAAGAGATTTTACCCTAGAATAACATGGATGAAGCTGGAGGCCATTATATTAAATCAATTAATACAGGAATAGAAAATCAAATCTTGCATGTTCTCACTTACTAGTGGAAGCTAAACACTGAATACACAAAGACACAAAATGTAAATGGTAGACACTGGGAAATACTAAAGGGGGAGGGTGAGAAGTGGTTGCGGATAAAAAGCTACCTATTGGGTTATGATGCTCACTACCTGGGTGACAGGATCATCTGTACCCCTAACCTCAGTGTCACAAAAGATAGCCACGTAACAAACCTGCACATGTACCCTTTGCATCCAAAATTAAAGTTTAGAAAGAAAAATACAATTATTTTGAAAGAGAAGGAAAGAAACAAAAAGAAACATCTACTTCATCTGAAATCAGTATGGCAATTCCAATGTTTATAAAATATTTTGTATGATATATTACTTTTTATTTTTAAATTTTTAATCCTTTGGTAACTTTGAAACTAATGTGTGTATCCTGTGGACTGCCTATAATTGGATGACGTTTCAAATACAGTCTGATAATTTGTGCCTTTTGATTAGATGTTTATTTCATTGTCATTTAATGCTATTATTTACGTATTTGAATTTACTTATGTCTGGGATTTTACACTTTATATTATATATTCTCATGCTTTTTGTGTTCATCTATTTCTGCTTTACTAATTTTTTGTATTAAATACTTTTTAGAGCAACATTTTAATTCTCTATATTTTCACTATAATTTTGAATTACCAGCTTAGCATCTGCTTAGGCATTACCATATACTTCTTAAGTTGTCAGAATCTACTTTTAATTTATACTGATAAAATTCCAGTAATATAGGTATATATATAAGTATAGATGGAATAATATGAATATAAATATATAGATATAAATAGATGTATACTTGACTCTCTGTATTTGTGGTTTTCACATCCATGTATTCGACCAACTGTGAATGAAAAATATTTTCTAAAAATTGTCTGTACTGAACATGTACAGAATTATTTTACTTGTCATTAATTCCCAAACAAATACAGTATAACTATTTACATACCATTTGCATTATATTGAGTTTATAAGTAGTCTAGAGATAATTTAAAATATACAGGAAGATTTATATAGGTTACATGCAAATCCTGCCTCACTTATATCAGAGACTTGAGCATCTGTGAATTTTGGTATCTGTGAGTGTTCCTGAGCTAATTTTCCATGAATATTGAGAGATGACTACATATATAAAGGTGTTTTTTATCCTGCAAAACGGTGTTCTATTTCTGCCTTTTTGTGCTATTTTTTCAACAAATATTATATATATTAATATTACAAAACCAACACTACCTTATTAAATTTGTTAACTTATATATAATTCTGTGTTTTTTAGAAAAACTGAGCCAGGTGAGGCGGACCATGCCTGTAATTCCAGCACTTTAGGAGGCCGAGGCGGGTGGATCACCTGAGGTCAAGAGTTCAAGACCAGCCTGGCTAACATGGTGAAACCTCATCTTTACTAAAAATACAGAAATTAGCTGGGCATGATGGTGGGTGCCTGTAATCCCAGCTACTCAGGAAGCTGAGACAGAAGAATTGTTTGAGCCCAGGAGGCAGAGATTGCAGTGAGCTGAGATATTGCCATAGCACTCCAGCCTGGGCAACAGTGCAAACTCCACCTCAATTAAAACAAAATAAATAAAAAGGAAGAAACTTAAAGAAGATGACTAAGTATATATTTATCATGTTTGCAATATTAATATTGTTTATTTGCTCTTTGTTTTCTTTATTTGTCCTTGTGGATTCAAGTTACCATCTGGTGTCTTTTTCTCATTCCAACAAAACTATTCTTCCAGCCACCTCCTTTGTGCTGTTGTTACCAAATATATTTCATTTCTGTGTGTTATAGGCTCAACAAAACAATTATATGCTTTTTTTTACACAATTGCTTTTTAAATTACTTAACAGAAGAAAGGAGAAAATACGGATTTAGATATTACATATCTTGTTTATAATTGCATAATTACCTTTATTGGTAATTTTTGCTTCTTTATGTAGATTCAAATTACTATATATGTCTTTGTTTTATTGTAAGAATTTCATTTTAATATTTCTTTTAAGGCAGATTTGCTAGGAACACATTCCTCAGTTTTCTTTTATATAGGACTGACTGATTGTATTTTGTCTTCACATTTTAAGATTTTTGGTAGATATAAAATTCCTGTTTGGCTAACTTTTTTTCTCTCTTAGCAGTTTGCATATGTCATACCACTGCTTTCTTGCTTTCATGATGGCAGTTGAGATGTCAGCAGTTGATTTTATAGAATGTTTCTCGTAAGTGACAAGTATTTCCTATTGCTGCTTTCAAGATTTTTCTCTTTATCTTTGTTTTTCAGCATTTTTAGTATACTATATCTAGATATGGAGTTTCTTCATGTTTATCCTATTTGGAGTTAATTAATTTTTATAATGTGTAGTTAAGGTTTTTAATCAATTTGGGATGTTTTCAGCCATTATTTTTTCTAATACTTCTTACTGCTCATTTTTCTCTCTCCTCTCCTTCTGATGCTCCCATTAAACATTAGAGATGTTAATAAACATTAGAGAACTTAATAATGTCTCACATTTCTTCACTTATAGTTTCCAATGTTAAATATTTTTACTTTAAACAAAGTTGAGGAAGGGTAATTGGGACCCCAATGTTCTCAGCACTGTTGCCTGAGATAGGCGATCTGCATTACAATTGGGATTGTGTAGAAGAAGAAAACCCCAGAGCTTGTCATTCACCTGGAGTTTAGTCCTTGCAACTCTATCTGTGGAGATAAAAAAGGCTGGTAGCCTTTCCACTACAAGAAAGACATCATGGACCTTGACTAGAAGCTGGGTTAAAGCCTGTTGTTCTAGGATATACCTACCTGAAATTTCCATCATGCTGAATATTAAGGAGAGAGAGAACAAATGAATCTTGTTTCAAATGCCATAAATTCTCCGTGATCTTACCAGGTTTTAGAAGATATTATTGAATCAATGTTTCTTCCTTCTCTGTTTACACTCAGGATAATTTCCAGAGAATTTAAATAGTTGTAGGTTTTAAAAACATAATTTTTATCAATTGTGCTTATTTTACTAGGGAGCATGCCTGTAGAGTTAGTTCTGAATTCACACTGCCATTCTGGAAGTCTTTTGTCTATAATTTATCCCTGTTATTAGTACCTGATTGGTAACCATTCTTCTTTAAGCTTTCACAAATTTTATGTAGCTGGAGTCTTGTATATAAAGCTACCAGTATCCAAAAAATTGAAAACCCTTCATTAATTCTTTGGTGTTCCACTTCCCAACTTCAATGGGATATTTTCACAATTATGATCCTCCTGTGAGGCCTAGCTTCATTTTTCTGTGCTACTCTGCAACATTCATATCACTTTAGGAACACTTCATTCTATTCCTACTACTAACACATACGTATCTCTTAAGGGCAAAATTAATTATAAATAAAATTCATAAAGAGGTGAGAAACATTTTTCTTATTATCATATCTTTTGACAACTTATTAATTTATTTCAGTCCTTCTCAGACTTTAATTTTTATGCTAGTTCTCTGGAGATCTTATTAAAAGCAGATTCTGATTTTGTCAGTGTGGAGGTGGTCTAAGAATTTGTATTTCTGATTATGCTTTGAGGTGATACCCATATGACTAGTCCACCGGCCACATTTGAAGTGTCAAGACTTAATATCATTATATAGTTTATTATCTTTTAATTATTCTTCATCCTTTTAAATTATGTACTCTTATAATGGACACTAAGAAGAAATGGATCTATTAATGAACTGCATGCTGCCTAATAAGTGTTATTCACTACTCAAAGACCTGTTGAACTTCAATGCTGCTAACAGGATGGTTCTTATTGAGTTTTTAGGCAAAAAAAATCTTATTTCTCTCTCTTTCTCAATAGGGTTCTCTAACATGAGAATAGGGGAGGCACGAGAACTATTTTTTTTTGAAATATTTAATTCAAAATGTATTTGAAACTCTTTATTTTAAAATCATTTAAAAACTATATGTTTATTTCAAATCTTGGTTGTTGACATTTTCATTTGTGTTCATAATCCAGACCCTGGAGTGTCAACTCTTCAGTATTAAGTGATTTACTAACTTCTTTGTCAGTGAAAAGTAGATAGACATCTAGTTACAGTCATTGGAGATTCTTTGTAAATAATGAACTCTATTGAAAAATTCTGAATTAAAATATCAAATAAGCTATTGGAGATAACAATCTAAAGTCATAATTATGACCTTATTGTTAATAATTTAGAAGTTGGCAAGACTAAATGATATGTAAATCATAAGTTATACCACAAGAAATCAAAAAGACTACCAGAATATCAGAAAGTAGTTTCAAATATTATTTACCTAAACAGACATATCTGAATGAAAACAATAAGTTCTACATTTTATAAATCATTTTGTTAGGTTCAACTTACGTTATTAGGCTTAAAACGTATTAGAGAAATATTGAAAGACTTAATTCCCCAGAGCAAATATCTAATTTGACTAATATTTGAAATTATCTGCTAGAGATCTACAAAAGATTGAGCTTTGCTTAAAACCTCATGTAATTATGCTTTGTGTAGTTTTCAAAATACCTGGTTAGATTAAGATTTATCATTAAAATATGTCATTCTTTGATGATAATCAAAGAAAATAAAAGAAAAATATAATAACATCAACTTTATAGGGTCTTTTCTCCCCAGGATTAAATTGTAGATAATGAATCTGCCTATACAGGTCTTCAAACAATACTTTGAAAATAGTGATCATTAAATAAATGTTAAATATTATTACCTTTTGTTTTTTATATTTATTAGGACAATGATTTGATCTATAATTCTCTAATATTATCATTCTTACTAATTGCTTGGGAATCTCATTAGAATGTCAATTCGATTCAGTAGGACTGAAGGTGAGGCCGGAAATTTTGAATTTCTAACAGATTTCTAGGTTTTTTTTTTGTTATATAATGTGAATCAAAGAACTACAGTTCAAAGAGTAGATAATTATGTTTCCCTGGTAATTCATTTTAATCTATGTAGTGTCTGGATATCATCAAATATTTTTTGGCAAAAAATATAATGATTTGACTTATTAGAATTTGAATACCTTTAATGAATCAGTTAGAAACCAATATAATAGTTTTCTAATACTTTTAACATCTTAATTTTCTTAATTTGTTCTAATTTCTATAAGAGATTCTGTTTCATTTTTTCCAAAAAATCTAATGATATACTACTGTATTAATTTTAACGTAATTTAGGATGATTATGTAAACTAAACAATGTATAAATTAATGCTAAGAAATATATATCAAATACAAGTCTACACTACACTCAAAATGTGATAAAATTGTTACATTAAATTATTTCACATTAAGTTAAAACTCTATTTACCTTTCAAATGATACAAATAGATTCTATAATTATCTTCTCTTCTAGTTAAAAATATAACCAAAGCTAAGATTGTGAAAGTAGTCACGTCACCAAACCAAATATTGACATAAAAAGGCTAAATTCTCTAAAAGATATAAAATTATGTGCTTAAGGTGTGAAAAAATTAATACTTACAAGTTATATTTGACACATTTATCTATCTTGCTTCTCAAGGAAAAATTGTATTAATTTAATGGCTGCTAAAGTAGTCCCACCACAAAAGAAAACTCTTTTAGACCAATCTACCCAAACTCCTGTTTAATTGGAAACACAAATTCTTACCTGACACCATTGTCCTCCTCAGTACAGGAAAACTTGTGTTGTATTTGTCCTACCTAAAAAATGACTTTGGAGATCCATTAGGTATTGTTCCAATCAATTCCTCTTTCTCTGTGTAAATGAGGAAATGATTCTCTACCTTAAGCCTATTATGACTCTTTCTCTCTCATTAAGATTAAACAATCAAGTCTTCTAAACTCTCAGATTAGAAACAATTCCAATTAGTTTGGACATATGGCACCTTCCTGTTGCAATTCATATGGGTGACCCTCATGAGCCCTCCCATGAAAAATCAAGAAAACATCTGGAAATTACCAGCCCCAAAACAAAGCTTTCATTATAGTAGTTTTTACAAGTAACAAATTGCCTTCCTGGAAAAACCTGAACAAATGAGAGTCAAAACAAAAGGCATTTTTAGGCTAGAAAATAGTTCAAAAAAGGAGACCTGAAAGTGACTTCTGATTACACCCAAGCAGGTGTTGCAAAAGATTCCAATTTTTCTTAGAAAACAAAACAAACCTGGATGTTTCTTACACCTTCTTAGAAAAGAATCAAGAACTAAAGGAAGTTTGAAACTATCTTTCTATTTAGCAAGTTTCTGCCTTAGGAAATAACAATGTCTTTACTGATGTTAAAAAATAGGTTCCAGCTAATGTGATAAATTTAATATAAACTAGTATTTTCACAGAAAGTTGAGGATAATTTCTAATGAAGACAATTTATCTCTATCTGGTTCCTCAGGGCTGTTTCTAATGATCCAGCTTGAAATGGAGAGTAATCTCATCAGACTCTGACACTGCAGTCACCTTAGATGCAGCCACTCCTGTGGCCATTTGGCATTTCCAGGTTTCCTTAAAAGAGTTCTGATTGTTAGCAAGAATAAAGAGCTGGAGCACTGATATATCTGAGATTGTTATCTCAGATTATCTGAGATAATTATCTGAGATTGTTCCTATAAAAAAGAGTGTTGCCAAGTCCAAGTCTGAGCTGGTGAGAGCACTAGGGAAGAAATTGGCAGCCTAATTAGGGTCAGTGTACATTCAGGTTCAGCCTCTACACTGAATGAGTTGTTTTGCACAATATTCATCCACCTTCTCACTTTTTCTTAAATGAAACCTCATTAAGAACAGTTCACTCTATAATGCTGACTTATCACCCTCCTGCTTTTTAAGCCATTTGTGTTATGAATGAATATGGACCACAGAATGGCAAAGATTTCTAAATGATTAACAAGTGAGGTTTCTTCATGTATTTGCAATGATATATTTATAATGTGGTTTAAATTGTAAGTTGTTACCTTAGGACTGACTTCTATTGACTCTAAAAATTTTCCTAGCAGTCATAGTATTAGGAGCATACACCATTTAGAAAGGCAAGACCCGCCCGGTGCGGTGGCTTATGGCTGTAATCACAGCACTTTGGGAGGCTGATGTGGGTGGATCACGAGGTGAAGAGATCGAGACCATCCTGGCCAACATGGTGAAACCCCGTATCTCCTAAAAAATACAAAAATTAGCTGGCGTGGTGGCACATGACTGTAGTCCCAGGTACTTGGGAGGCTGAGGCAGGAAAATTGCTTGAACCTGGGAGGTGGAGGTTGCAGTGAGCCAAAATTGCACCACTGCACTTCAGCCTGAACAACAGAGAGAGACTCTGTCCCCCTCCCCCCCCAAAAAAGGCATGATCCTCATAATGACTATACATAAGAGTTTTATCTACAGACGCAGGGTAGCTTAGTCATTGGGGTGAATTATGTTGCCAGCCAAGCCAGGAAGCAACTTTCCTTTAACATAATGAGTGCCCTTCTGAGTCTTGTGAGAAATTTTAATACTTCTTGGTCATGAAGCCAACCCTACTCTGACGCAGCCTATTGTCTATGGAGAATGGAAAATGGTACTTACTTAGTATTAGCATTTTAATTAAACCTGTTGTGAATTTTTACTATTAAAATGCATACCCACCAGTGGTTATTAGGTAAAGTTGCATCCAAAAAATAAATTTCTGGAAAAACATGGAGGTACACTTTCAATGATCTAAATTTTAGATTTCGTGCGTATAAATCACAGAAAATAAATTGTAAAATAACTCTAAAATTCAAATAATGCTGATATTTTAAAACTAAATCCTTGTTTTTATAAGATGGAAAACACATTTTTGACTTCTGAAGATGGATATGAAAGGAAATGATAAAAGTCAACAGATATAAAAAGACATTATTAAAATTTTCAGACAAGCATTATATTACATGGACCATAAATTGTTACAGGTTATTGCATATAAAAGTAGTTTCAGTATTATACTCCAGAGGAAGATATTTGGATATAAAATTACAATAGATTTTTTAATGTATAAATAGATAGACTCTTCTAATGGCTGTTATCAGACTCTTCTGATAGCTCAATCTTTTCTAAATTCATAAAACTTATTGTACAATTTCTAACAAATGAAGCACTCGTGCACAAGTTCTAAACGTAAGACTCAGATCACAGAAAATCTTTCTTTTTCTCTCTCTCTCTATTTTATTTTATTTTTTTTGAAACGGAGTCTTGCTCTGTCGCCCAGGCGTGATCTCGGCTCATTGCAAGCTCCGCCTCCCGGGTTCACGTCATTCTCCTGCCTTAGTCTCCCGAGTAGCTAGGACTACAGGCACCTGCCAGCACGTCTGGCTAATTTTTTTGTATTTTTAGTAGAGACGGGGTTTCACTGTGTTAGCCAGGATGGTCTCGATCGCCTAACTTCGTGATCCGCCCGCGCCTCGGCCTCCCAAAGTGCTGGGATTACAGGCGTGAGCCATGATGCCGTCCCTAATCTTTCTTTTCCTTTGAAGCAGAATCTCACTCTGTCACCCAGGCTGGAGTGCAGTGGCACGATATCAGCTCATTGCAACCTCCACCTCCCATGTTCAACCTATTATCATGCCTCAGCCTCCCCAGTAGCTGGGATTACAGGTATGTACCACCATGCCTGGCTAATTTTTCTATTTTTGGTAGAGATGAGGTTTCAACATGGCTGGTCTGATCGCAAACTCCTGACCTCAAGTGATCCACCTGCCTCAACCACCCAAAGTGCTGGGATTACAGGTGTGAGCCACTGCGCAGAGCCAGATAATTTTAAATTACCAGAAAATACATCCTTTTGAAAATTAGTCCTTTTTATTTCTTTTTCTGAAACTTTTTTATGAGTTCTGGAAATGTCTCTAAATATTAGTAATTAATAGATTTGGGTTTTGGCTTAAAAAGTAAAGGGGAGAAAAAATCATACAATCTGAACTTTGGAAGTGAAATTAATTTTTTAATATCTTGCAATAATTCTTTCTTCAGAGGGGATTACATTGATATCAGGAATGGGAGCTATGACATCTCTATAGATTCTTCAGATATTAAAATAATAGATAATTTTATTCACAAACTTATGTGAAATGAACAAATTTCTCAAAGGTCACAAACTAAAAACTAAAGGGCTTTGAAGTAGAATTAGGTAACATAAAAATCCATGTATGTATCAGAGAAATTGATATTTTAGTTAAAAACTTATCCACAAAGAAAATTCGAGCCTCAGACAGATCAAATAGTAAACCCTACCAAACATTTAAAAGTAAATAAAATCAACTCTATACCAAATTTTTCATAAAATTAAAGAGAAGAAACTAATTCTCAAATAATTGTATGTGGCCTGAACTGCTTTAATGTTAAAATCTGATAATGGTACTACAAGAAAAGAAAACTACAGTTTTAAGGAAAATTTTAGCAAGTCAAATCTAGCAATATGTGAAAAATTAATACATCATGATTCAAGTAGGATTTAACCAAGAAATATAAAGTTGGTTTAACTTTAATACTTCAATAAGTATAATACACCATATCAAATGAAAGAGAAAAAAATGACATTCTCACTGGATATGAAAATAGCATTTGTCAAAATCCAACTTTGATTTCTGACAAATTCTTAGTACTTTAGAAATAGAATAGAATATCTCCAAACTTATAAAGGGAATCTGTGTGACACAGCTAGTGGTGAAATGCTGAATCTCTTCACCCTAAGATTAAAAAAAAAAAAAAAAAAACCCACAAGTGTGTGTACTCTTATTATTTTTTCAACATTGTACTAGAGGGTCTAGCAAATAAAATAAGTCAAGAGTGAGAAAGGAAAGGCATTCAGATTTATAAAGAAATAAAACTGCTTCTATTCAAAGACAGCTTGATTGTCTATATAGAATATATATAGAATATCCATTAACATTCTACAGAAAAAGCTACCAGATTAGTAAGTGAATTTAGCAAGGTTGCTGGATAAAAGACCAGTATATGAAATTCAATTGTAAAGTTGATGCTGTAGCAAAGAATAATTAGAAGTTGAAGTAAAAATAATATTTACAAATATTTTAAAATATGAATTTAATTCCTTATGTGTCTGTCTGACAAAAAGATATGCAAGACTTTTACTCAGACATATATATATGTGTGTGTGTATATATATGTTTACATATACTTAATTATATGTCATATAACAAACTTCATATTCATATGATTGCTGTGAGAAATGTTAAAAGTCCTAAATAAGTAGACCAATAAACATTAATCGTGTATCTGAAGAGTCAATATTATAATAATATTAATGTTGCCCACAGTTCTATAAATTCAGTGCAATCCCATGTAAATTCAATGCAATCCCACATAAAACCCCAGAATGGTTTCTGTTGAAATAGACAAGCCAATCCTAAAATTCACATGGGAATATATAATACCTACACTAGATAAAACAATTGTGGAAAAAGAAACATAATGTTGAAAGTTGTCTATTACTTCACTCACAGATTTATTATAGTGCTAAAGTAATAAAGCCAGTTCATTATTGGCATCAAGGTAGACACATAGAACAAGGGAGCAAAGCAGAGTCCAGGAAGAGACCCAAGCATGTATACAACAATAAAAAATAAATCATTTGAATAAATAGTGCTCAATTCTGTTTGCACATTATAATCACTTGGATAGATTTTAAACAGCATAAGTGTGTAGGTCCCATCCTAAGATTTCTTTTTCTAAGTTGGTTTGGAAGAGGGCCCAGCTATTAGTATTTCTGCAAACTCTCAAGTAATTGTAAAGATATCCCGATTTGGTTATCACTAACTTAGATGGTGAAACTTTGCCCTTATGGAAGTGCCAGCCCCCTTTTCAGTTGCCGTATCTTTTCTTTACAATTTGAATAGAAAATCAGCTTTTCCTCCCCAATTGGTTGTACAACCATCACAAGTAGAAATCTGTGATCTTATTTACCAGGAGATGCTTGACATCTCCACATATACTTGGCCTATTCCGAAGCTTATTACGCTGCTTCTGACACCAGTTACAAGGTTATCACTACCAAAGATTGCTATTAAAAGAATCCATTGCATGCAATGCACAGCAGTAGTAGAGCCACTCAACCCCAGTGGGTGGGAACATGTGTCTGTACACACACTTCAGTCACAGCTCACATGTAACACAAGATCACATTTCTATTTCTAAGAGGGTTTCCAAACAAATCCGTGTCTCAATTGCCTCCCACTTATTTCTGAGACTTCATCTGGGGAAACACATCATCTCCTTTCAGCAACAGTTACTTCATTACTTCTATTAGGCAGTTAGATAGACATTAGCAGCTGGGAACGGATGAAAAATGAGAAAAGAAAAGCTATCACTAAGACAGTCCCTGGCCCACCTAAGTTCAGCCCCAAGACTCCTCTAACTCCACCTTAAGAGATGGTGTTTGTGGTAAAGTCTGTGGTCAGCACATCTTGGAGAAAGTGAAACTAGGGCACAGGTGAAAATCCCCTAAAGTGGCAAATGCCCAATAATGTAAACCATGTCCTCGAGGTCACCCTAAGTTCATTATACCATCATTATTATAAAATTTACATGTGGTTTTGCCCTCCTGAGCGGGCTTTTCTTAACGAATTATGGGTTAAAACATGTGCAGTTTAATGTTACTTATATAACCATAAACTGCCAATCAAATAACAATATCCTGTCATTCAGATACAGCCCAAACCTCAACTCCTCACAAACCCCGTATAAGCATCTTGAGTTTTGTGAAGGAGTGCTTATTTGAAATCAGCCCACTGCCCTTTGAGAGTGAATTACTATGCCTCAATAAACTTTGCTTTGATCTTGCTTTGTGGTGTTAGTGTGCAATTCTTTGTTCACTATCAAAAGAACTGAGATTGCTGGTTCTGAGCTCCGGCTCTGTTCATCCCCTTGGTTTGAGAATCTATCCCAGCACAGAATTCCCAGTAGCACTTCACTGATAATTAATTGAGAAGAATACCCTAAACCTTTGGCTAATGCAACAGGTACATGTACGTGTGCATGCACACACATGATTAGTGCCAGGTTAGTTTGGTGATATCTATGCAATGGTTAGGGTAATCTCACAGGAATTTTGATGTGATAACTTCTCCCATCCCAAGAGCTCTTATCATGTTGTTAAGCCTGTGGAGCTTCAGATTGTTTGGTAGAGTTTGTCTGGTACTTGATAGGTAAAATTCTAATATGTTTCCCAAGATTTTCACTTCCTGGTACACATGCCTTGTGTAATCTCTTTCCCTTGAGTGTGTGTGCAACCGGTAAATATGATGAGATATTGTTACTGGTGAAGGGTGTCCAGGTTTTTGGCATTTTGAACAAATAATTAGACAAAATGCACAAAGAAATTAAAGAAAAGCACAGATTTACTGAAATGAAAGTATACTCCACAGAGTGGAAGTAGGCTCAAGTAAGCAGCTCACGAGCGACAGTAACAGAATTTTGTGGGGTTTAAATATCCTCTAGAAGTTTTCCATTGGTTACTCGGTGTACCCTCTATGTAAATGAAGAGAGTATTTCCTGCTATGGCTGAAGTGAAGTTATAAAGTTATTTACCTGAGCATAGAAGGTTGTGGTTTTTCTGTTTGATTTAGTTATAGGAAGTCCTTAGGTTCCCTGCCCCCAGATCCTATTCTCCTGCCTCAATATTACTACAGTGATTAGGTCACTTTATATAAAAAGGTGAAGATATTTTATAGATGTAATTGAGATCCATAATCACTTGAGTTTAACTTAACTAAAGGAACATTATCCTAGATAGCTCCAACCTAATCAGATGTGTGCTTGATAAAAGGATCTGGACATCAGAGGCATGAGAAGTCGGAGACACTAATATAGCTAACACAATCACTCACTGGCTTTGAAGAAACGTACTGCTAAGATGTGGAGTGGTCACGTGGCTAGGAACAGTATGTTGTCTCTAAGACCTTGAAACTTCAGTACTATAGCCATGGAGAACGAACTCTGCCAACAATCAGTGAGCTTGGAAAAGTACTCAGCCTCAAATGAGACTGCAGTCCCAGTTAACACCATGATTTCATCCTGAGGAGATCTTCTGCAAAGGATCCACTAATGCAGGGATCCCCAAGTTATGGGCTGTGGACCAGTACTGGTCCATGGCCTGTTAGGAACGAGGCCACACAGCAGGATGTGAGCAGTGGGTGAGCAAGCATTACCACCTGAGAATCAGCTTCTGTCAGATCAGCATTGGCATTAGATTCTCACAGATGCATGAACTAAGCATGAGAGGGATTTAGGATGTGTGATCCTTATGAGACTCTAATGCCTGATTATCTGATGTAGAACAGAACAGTTAACAGTTTCATTCTAAAACAATTCCCCTCAATCCCTGGAAAAAATTGTCTTCCATGAAACTGGTCCCTGGTACCAAAAAGGCTGGAGACTGCTGCACAGTAATCTATACCCAAACATGTATCTACAGAAATTGATATATCTAATTTGAGTTGTTTTAAGATGCTAATTTGTGATAATTTGTAACATAGTAATCAGAACTAGTACCACTGTACATTCATTTTTATATATTGATCAAAATCCTGGTTTTGAAAAGAGAACAGATATCCTTATACGTTCTTAGAATCCAATGACCTCTGTCATTGTTTTCTTCCACATTTATACCAGAAGCTATAATTTTTGCTTTAGGTTCCCAAAGTCAATTATTGAAGATAGGCTAAAAGAATATTTATGCATTCCACACACATTAAAATGTGTAATATTTTTATTAAATGAGAATATTAGTTTCCTAGCAATAAGTTAAAATCTGACAAGGAGCTGGAGAAACATTCAGACAACAACTTTTCTCCCAGAATTTAAACACACACACACACACACACACACACACACACACTCTCTCTCTCTCTCTCTCTCTCTCTCTGTCTCGCTGTCTCACACACACACCCCCACATAAACACACACACACACACACACACACACACACACACACACACACACACACACACACACACACATTTGCCTCCATTCAGGTGACACTGAGTTCCTAATTGCTTAGCTAAAGTTAAATAATATATTTTTCTTATGTGTTTTTCTGGTTTGAAAAGTCCATATCTTATTTAAATTCATTTTGATACTCTGCTAGTAACATATAATTACCTTTATTTAGCTCACCAAGCAAAAACTCTGATGTGTAATCAGACATGTCAAATTAGGCAATGTTTTCTAATATGACAGTCTAGTTTCTCATAGCTATTACTTAAATGACAAAATAGTATAAGAGGCCGGGTACAGTGGCTCATGCCTGTAATTCCAGCACTTTGGGAGGCCGAGGCGGGTGGATCACCTGAGGTCAGGAGTTTGAGACCAGCCTGGCCAACATGGTGAAACCCCATCTCTACTAAAAATACAAAAATTAGCCGGGCATGGTGGCACATGCCTGTAGTCCCAGCCACTCCGGAGACTGAGACACAAGAATCACTTAAACCCAGGTGGTAGAGGTTGCAGTGAGCCAAGATGGCAATAGCCTGGGTAACACTGTGAGAGTCTGTCTCAAAAAAAGAAAAATACTGCATGAATCATCCTCAAATTTTAATGTCATATATGTGAACCTTAAGTCTTCTAGTATTACTCTGCCTCATCATAACCACAAAGGATCTGCCAGTTGTCTTGAAACAGTGAAATGGGAGAGTTTCCTGATCCCCCTCGCAGGATGTGCAACAGGGGTATGACTCTCCTGTTGGGTCGTCGCCATGGCTCAAATCCTTTGTGGAAGGGGGAGCACACAGAAGGGCAGGTGCAGAGACCAGGGTCAGTGCTTTGGGCTCTGGCCCCTCGATACTGTTTAGGGATGGATGCCTGTAACCTCAGTGTTGCAATGCTCTCTTAGCCTTGCTGTCCACACACAGCTTTAAGAGTTAACCATTTTGTTAACCAGCCCAATGGACCCTCTGCTTTTTGCAAGGCCAGAGGACCAGTGTGACAGCTTTCTGTATCTCTAGATCTTGCCTAGCATCCTGGAAGGGTAGGATCACACATGGGCTTGAAGGATGAATGCGAGGTGATATTGAGGGGTGGGAGTGGCACTCGGCAGGATGGATGGGGAGCTGGAAGGGTGGGGAAGAAGTGGGAAGATGATCTTCCCTTGGATTCAGGTCTTCCAGTGATGGAACTCCCCTCTGACCACCCCCAGCTGAACTCCTCGTGGTATTCAGATGTTCCTCTTCCTCACTCCTTCTCTCCTGCATTGTTCCACCATATGTCTGCTTATCTCCTCATATTCTTGCCTACTTGTCTGCTTCTGGAGCCTGGAGTGTGGGGTTTATATGGGTACAGGATAGGGGGCATGGTGGGTCAAATGCAACTTTTTGGGCATGAAAACTGGAATGCCTGTCCTCATTTAGGGTCATGAGAATCCAGGCTTGAGGATGAGGCCTTTGCAGGGGAACCACTCTCTTCTACCCAGGGTTTCACTGTCTCCTATCTGTATCAGTAGTACAGATAGGGTTGTAGAGCCTAATTATCTCAGGGGTTTAGGGAGTGGAAGGTTCAGTGATAGAGAACAATATAATATATAGCAAAGTAGGCAAGATATTGACTTAACATGTCACAGAAAATGTGCAAATGAACATAATGCACATAATGAACTTTTGATCACTAATTTAACAAAACAATATTGGAAAGCTAGAAAGAGAAGAAACATAAATAAGAGGAGAATGCCACTTCATTGTATCTACTTCAAAGCCTTTTGGGGCAAGCTTTAAAGTTCACCCAAATTGAAGATGTGTATGGATAGTACACAAATATTATTGGTAATAGTGGAGTGGGCATCATAAAATGGAAGTAATTCTGTTCTAATAGAATAGTTATATGTGCACATTCATACCAATCCCAGTTGACCAAATACTTAAAAAAGACCAAAAGATAAAGAAAACCAAACATAAGGGATGTGTAAAGGGGAAGAACTTAAAAAGAAGAAAGTACTTTTAATATATTTCTCAAGAGGTAAGATATTGGTGGAATTTATTGTCGTATTTCTGCCTTTCACTTAGTTCTTAAAAAGTGAGCAAGGAAGAATTATATGATTTATGTGATGGTGTAAAGAAGCAATAATTGTATAAGGCTCATTAGGCTCATTACCTATTATGTCTTTCTTTGAGTGGACTGTCCTTAACATTCAGCTCACTCAACTTTTCTCTTGTCCATCATATTGATAGCACTGTAGATCACCTTAAAGGTCAGAACTCAAGCCTGCCTTACTGAGAAAACTCTGAATCTCTGTCTCTATTATTGTTCAATATTAAGATGGAATTAATGTGAGTCAGTTATTCTGGAAAATATATATATATTTCAATTCTTACTCCCAAAGGCTCATCTTCGGAGAGAAAATATCAAGAAGACCACTTAAATCCACTCGTCAAAATGGCATTCACCAGTCCAGCTTTATGTCTAATATAGCCAATATTTTGATTCCCATCTCTCTGTCTTCTCTTTCTGTCATCTTCAATTGATTCCAAATTTGGCAGAGAGAAAAAGTATAATTGCAATGCTTCCTTTTCTTTTCTTCATTTTAAAAAAGTTTCTATAAAATGACCCACTTAAAATCTATTCTTATTTTAAAAAAATTCATTTTTAAAGAAATGAGTAAAAGGAGTTTACTGTGACTGATTATATATGCTAGATATTTGAATTTAGGGATGCTAACTATGGTTTTTATTTATCTACCTTTTAATGTAGATAATGTTTTGTCCGGAGCTGCACGCCCCGGCCATAGTGAATAATAATTGAGGATTAAACGCCTGAGCTATATTCATTTCCACCCCACACCTTCTCCCTATCTTTGCCTTTTTTCCCCTGTACTAATACCTCATTAAAGATGGCACTCTTCCTGCTTCTTCTTCACTCACTTTTCCCGCGCCTGGGAAAATTGTTACTTAATAGCGCAAGCGCAACATGACGTCGGACCGGAGAAACCGAAACTAACCTGGCCACGCCCTCGGCAATGAGATCATTTCCGCCTTAGCCCAATCCCTTCCCTTCCAAGTGTATATAAGGCAGTGCCTTACCGCCATTAAACGAGACTTGATCAGAGCACTGTCTTGTCTCCATTTCTCGTGTCTCTTGTTCCCCAAATTCCCACCCCCT
Organism: Macaca nemestrina; assembly: GCF_043159975.1. Taxonomy (NCBI): domain Eukaryota; kingdom Metazoa; phylum Chordata; class Mammalia; order Primates; family Cercopithecidae; genus Macaca; species Macaca nemestrina. Next base: position 63,852,432 of record NC_092140.1, read on the forward strand.
CCTCCAGGGCCTGCTCAGACTATCCCGTGGGCCGGGATACGTGGTGCCCGAACAGGGACCTGGAAACGAGGGACTCCGTGAGGAAGAGGACGCCAAAGGACGGTCGACCGCTAACGAAGACAAAAGGAGTCAAACTCTTCCGATCACCGCGGGAACCTGCTGCGTCAGGATCGAAGGTAAGTGACGTGTCCGAAATGGGACAAGAATTAAGCCAATATCAAATATATGTAGGACAATTAAAAGAGGCTTTAAAGATACGAGGAGTAAAGGTTAAAGGTAATGATTTGTTTAAATTTTTTGATTTTGTAAAAGACACTTGCCCTTGGTTCCCACAGGGGGGAACTATTGATATTAAAAGATGGCGTAGAGTAGGGGATTGTTTTCAGGACTATTATAATACTTTTGGGCCAGAAAAAATTCCTGTAACCGCCTTCTCTTATTGGAACCTCATTAAAGATTTAATAGATAAGAAGGAGGCCAATCCGCAAGTTATGGCTGCAGTTGCTCAGACAGAGCATATTTTAAAGGTTAGCTCCCGCTCTAACCTCGCAAAGCCTCCACAAGATACGGAGGAAGATCTCATTTCCCTCAAAAGTGATCATGAGGAAATCAAGTCTCCTTCTGTAATAGATAAAGAAATACCACACGAAAACAAACCAAACAAATACCCAATTTTACAGATGCTTCAAAAGGAGGAGGAAATTAATAAGCCTAATCAATTGGATATAAATTGGGATGATTTAGAGGAAGAGGTGGCTAAATATCACAACCCTGATTTGCCTCCCTGTTCTTCATACCCACCCCCATATAATAAGACACATAATGAGGCTTCTGCGCCCATTGTTATGGCAGCAATAGATCCCAAAGAAGAATTAAAGCAAAAAAATTGCTCAACTAGAAGAACAGATTAAACTTGAAGAGTTACATCAATCATTGATAATTAGGCTCCAAAAGCTAAAAACAGGAAATGAAAAAATACCTAACTCAGACGCTATGGAGGGTTCCTTGCGCCCACTTCAGCGGCCTGGACAACATGTTCCAAGAGGGGGGTTAGTTGCTAGCCGACATAGAGAAGACTCCTCCCCCAAAGACGTTTTTCCGGTCACGGAAACCATAGATGAACAGGGACAGGCTTGGAGGCATCATACTGGATTTGATTTTACTATTATAAAAGAGTTAAAGACTGCTGCCTCTCAGTATGGGGCTACTGCTCCATATACTCTTGCTATAGTGGAATCTGTAGCTGAGAATTGGCTCACTCCTACAGACTGGAATACCTTAGTCAGGGCAGTTCTTTCTGGGGGAGACCACTTAATTTGGAAGTCAGAGTTCTTTGAAAATTGTAGAGATACAGCTAAAAGAAATCAACAGGCAGGAAACGGTTGGGATTTTGATATGTTAACTGGTTCAGGTAATTATGCAGACACTCAGGCCCAAATGCAATATGACCCTGGACTGTTCTCACAAATCCAGGCTGCTGCTACAAAGGCCTGGAGAAAACTTCCCGTTAAAGGAGATCCAGGGGCCTCGCTCACAGCGGTTAAACAAGGACCCGATGAGCCATTTTCAGACTTTGTGCATAGACTTATGACCACGGCAGGTAGAATCTTTGGAAATGCAGAAACGGGTGTAGATTATGTTAAACAGTTAGCTTATGGAAATGCTAACCCCGCCTGCCAAGCGGCAATCAGACCTTATCGAAAGAAAACAGATTTAACAGGATACATTCGCCTTTGTTCAGATATTGGGCCCTCATATCAACAAGGCCTAGCAATGGCCGCTGCTTTTAGCGGCCAAACAGTAAGAGATTTCCTCATTAACAAAGGTAAAGATAAAGGGGGATGTTTTAGATGCGGTAAAAGGGGACACTTTGCAAAAGATTGCTGTAAAAACCAAAATAAGAGTCCAGAAGCAAAAATCCCAGGCCTTTGCCCAAGGTGTAAAAGAGGAAGGCACTGGGCAAACGAATGTAAATCTAAAACTGACAGTCAAGGAAATCCTTTACCCCCCCAGGCAGGGAAACGGGATGAGGGGCCAGCCTCAGGCCCCGAAACAAGCATATGGGGCAGTCAGCTTTGTTCCAGCCAGCAACAGCAATCCATTTCAAAACTTAGTAGAGCAACCCCAGGAAGTGCAGGATTGGACCTCAGTTCCACCTCCCACACAATACTAACACCTGAAATGGGACCGCAAACCTTAAATACCGGAATATATGGACCCTTACCACCTAACACTTTTGGGCTACTTTTAGGAAGAAGTAGTGTCACCATGAGAGGCTTACAAGTCCTCCCTGGAGTTATCGATAATGATTATGAAGGAGAAATTAAAATTATGGCCAGAGCTATTGATAGTATTACTACTGTCCCTCAAGGAGTTAGAATAGCTCAGTTACTCCTGCTACCTTTGGTTAAAACAGATAATAATATCCAATACTCTAATAGAAATATAAAAGGTTTCGGATCATCAGATATATATTGGGTGCAACCAATTACAAATCAAAAACCCTCTCTAACCTTATGGTTAGACGGGAAGGCATTCACTGGACTAATAGACACAGGGGCTGATCTAACTATCATTAAACAGGAAGATTGGCCCTCTCATTGGTCTACCACAGAAACTTTAACTCACTTGAGAGGAATTGGACAAAGCAGTAATCCTAAACAAAGTTCTAAATACCTAACATGGACAGATAAAGAAAACAATTCAGGCCTCATTAAGCCATTTGTCATCCCTTACCTACCTGTTAACCTTTGGAGGCGAGATCTGCTCTCTCAAATGAAAATTATAATGTGTAGTTCAAATGATATAGTTACTGCACAAATGTTGACTCAAGAATACACCCCTGGTAAAGGTCTTGGAAAAGGAGAGAACGGTATCCCACAGCCTATACTGGTTTCAGGACAACTTGATAAAAAGGGGTTTGGAAATTTTTAGCTCAGGCCACTGACATACCTGCACCCCAAAGGTGCGCTGACCCCATTACTTGGAAGTCAGATGAGCCCGTTTGGGTTGATCAGTGGCCTTTACTCAATGATAAACTAAGTGCTGCCCAACAGTTAGTGCAGGAACAACTAGCAGCAGGACATATTGAGGAAACTAATTCCCCTTGGAATACACCTATTTTTGTTATTAAAAAGAAGTCTGGTAAATGGAGACTCTTACAAGATTTAAGAGCAGTAAATATCACTATGGTCCTTATGGGTGCCTTACAACCAGGATTGCCTTCACCGGTTGCGATTCCTCAAAAATATTTTAAAATCGTTATTGACCTTAAAGATTGCTTTTTTACAATTCCCCTTCACCCTGCTGACCAGAAAAGATTTGCCTTTAGTCTTCCATCTACAAATTTTAAACAACCAATGAAGCGCTATCAATGGAAAGTCTTACCTCAGGGTATGGCCAATAGTCCTACCTTGTGTCAAAAATATGTAGCTGCCGCTATAGAGCCAGTCAGAAAAACATGGGCACAAATGTATATTATACATTATATGGATGATATTTTAATAGCAGGAGAAATTGGCGAACAAGTCTTACAGTGCTTCGCCCAACTCAAACAAGAGTTAACAGCAGCCAGACTACAAATAGCCCCAGAAAAGATACAATTACAAGATCCATACACTTATCTTGGTTTCCAGATTAATGGACCCAAAATCATTAATCAAAAGGCCGTTATACGTCGTGATCATTTAAAAACTTTAAATGATTTCCAAAAATTACTGGGAGACATAAATTGGCTTCGACCGTACTTAAAGCTCACCACAGGAGAGTTAAAACCTCTTTTCGATATATTAAAAGGAGACTCTAATCCAAAATCCCCCAGGTCCATTACTAAAGAAGCATTAATAACACTCCAACAGGTAGAACATGCCATTGCAACACAATTTGTTACCGGTATTGATTATTCTCAGCCATTAATATTCCTTATTTTTAACACGACAATAACCCCTACTGGCCTATTTTGGCAGAACAATCCCATTATGTGGGTACACCTGCCCTCCTCCCCTAAAAAGGTTTTGTTGCCTTATTATGATGCCATAGCTGATCTAATTATCTTGGGAAGAGAAAACAGTAGAAAATACTTTGGAATAGAACCCTCTACCATTATACAGCCCTACACTCAATCACGCATCCATTGGCTGTTACAAAATACGGAAGCCTGGCCAATTGCTTGCGCTTCTTATACTGGCGCGATTGACAACCATTACCCACCTAACAAACTTATTCAATTTTGTAAACTTCATGCGTTTGTATTTCCCCATATTACCAGTAAAGAACCTCTCAATGACGCATTACTAATTTTCACTGATGGATCCTCCACAGGACTTGCCGCTTACACTTACAATAATATAGTCGTTAAATTCCAGACCACTTATACATCAGCTCAGCTGGTCGAATTGCAAGCTATAATTGCAGCACTATCAGCTTTTCCTTGTCAGCCACTTAACATTTATACAGACAGCGCCTACCTGGCTCATTCAATACCCCTCTTAGAGACCGTGTCTCAAATTAAACATATTTCAGACACAGCTAACCTATTTTTACAATGTCAACAACTTATCTGAAAAAGGACTACTCCCTTTTTTCTTGGGCATATTAGAGCACATTCAGGATTACTGGGACCTCTAACACAAGGTAACGCAACAGCTGACACGGCAACAAAAACCATAGCCACAGTCACTACAGACAATTTGCAACAAGTGCAAAAAGCACATGCCTTACATCATCTAAACGCCCAAACCTTAAGACTTATGTTTAAACTTACCAGAGAACAAGCTCGACAAATAGTTAAACAATGCGCCAACTGCATAACATATTTACCTGTTCCCCATCTAGGAGTTAACCCCCGAGGACTCATCCCCAACGAAATTTGGCAAATGGACGTTACTCACCACTTAGAATTCGGTCAACTAAAATATATCCATGTATGCATAGACACCTATAGTGGATTCATCAGTGCAACTCTCCAAACAGGAGAGGCCACCAAACATGTCATAGCTCATTTATTACACTGCTTTTCTATTTTAGGAATACCCAAACAAATAAAAACAGATAATGGCCCCGGTTATATAGCCAAAACCTTCTTACAATTTTGTAATACCCTACAAATTAAACATACCACAGGCATTCCCTATAATCCCCAAGGACAAGGTATAGTAGAAAGAGCTCATCTGTCATTAAAAACTATTATCACAAAATTAAAAGGGGGGAGCTGGTACCCTGTGAAGGGTACCCCCAGAAACATACTCAATCATGCCCTGTTTATCCTTAATTTTTTAAATTTGGACAGTCATGGAAAATCAGCTGCCGACCGTTTCTGGCATCCTGAATCTCAAAAACAGTTTGCAATGGTAAAATGGAAAGATCCACTTGATAGTTCATGGCATGGCCCCGATCCAGTTTTAATTTGGGGAAGAGGCTCAGTATGCATCTTCTCACAAAAAAATGATGCAGCCAGATGGCTGCCTGAAAGATTGGTAAGACAAATAAATCATAACCATTGTCAGTCCAGGTAAGATAAATCTCCCTGAGAAGTTCTTTCCTTCTTGTTTTTCAGAAAATGAAGCCTAACATGAAATTCCTTTGGAGAATAATCGCTCTATATAACATAGTGACAGTCTATGCAGGTTTTGGTGACCCTCGTAAGGCAAAAGAGTTATTACAAAAACAATACGGCCAGCCTTGTGACTGCAGAGGGAGACAAATATCTGAACCTCCGTCAGATAGAATCACCCAGGTGACCTGCACGGGCAAGACAGCTTTCCTAATGCCAAACCAGTTATGGAAATGTAAGTTTACCCCAAGAGATACCTCACCTAGCGGGCCGCTCCTAGAATGCCCTTGTAGCTCTTTCCAATCTTCTGTACATAGTTCCTGTTATACCTCCTATCAACAATGCAAATCAGGCAATAGAACATATTATACGGCCATGTTACTAAACACACAAACTGGAGGCATTAATGACGTACAAGTATTAGGATCCACTAATAAACTTTTACAATCTCCTTGTAACGGCCAAAAAGGAAAGCCTGTTTGTTGGAGCACTACCGCCCCCATTCACATTTCTGATGGAGGAGGCCCATTAGATATTACAAGAATTAAAACCATCCAGAAAAAATCAGAAGAAATTCATAAAGCTTCATATCCTGAACTTCAATATCACCCTTTAGCCCTGCCTGAGCTTAGAGATAATTTTAGGCTCGATGCCCAAACCTTTGATATCCTCAATGCTACTTACAATTTGCTTCAAATGTCCAATACAAGCCTGGCCCACGATTGTTGGCTTTGTCTTAAAATGGGCCCCCCTATTCCTCTAGCCATACCTAACCTTTCATTGCCCTATGTCAATTACTCAAATGAATCCTTAGTAAATAATTCCTGTCCTATTACCCCCCCACTCTTAGTTCAACCGATGACATTTTCTAATTCCCCTTGCCTCTTTTCACCATCATATAATAACACTAAAGAAATTGATTTAGGCTATGTTGTGTTTGGCAACTGTACTTCCATAATCAATGCCACCAACCCTTTGTGTGCTATAAATGGCTCGGTTTTCGTTTGTGGAAACAACATGGCATATACGTATCTACCTACAAATTGGACAGGGCTTTGTGTCCTGGCCACTCTTCTCCCCGACATTGATATCATCCCTGGAGATGAACCTATCCCCATCCCCACTATTGAACATTTTATTTATAGACCGAAACGAGCCATACAATTTATTCCCTTGTTGGCTGGACTAGGAATCACCACTGCTTTTACTACAGGAGCCACAGGCCTAGGAGTCTCACTAACCCAATATACTAAATTATCCAATCAATTAATCTCAGATGTACAGACCTTATCCAGTACTATACAAGATTTACAAGACCAAGTAGACTCGTTAGCTGAAGTAGTTCTCCAGAATAGAAGAGGTCTAGATTTGTTAACGGCAGAACAGGGAGGGATATGTTTGGCTTTACAGGAAAAGTGCTGTTTTTACGCCAACAAATCCGGAATCGTCAGAGATAAGATAAAAACTTTGCAAGAAGAACTAGAAAAGCACAGAAAAGGCTTGGCCGCCAATCCACTATGGACTGGACTCGATGGACTTCTCCCCTATCTCCTGCCATTTCTTGGTCCTTTACTCACTCTTCTACTCTTCCTCACTCTCGGGCCTATAATCCTTAATAAGCTTATGGCATTTGTCAGACAACAAATCGAGGCCTTCCAGGCCAAACCTATACAGGTCCATTATCATCGCCTTGAGATGACTGAAAATGGTGAGTCTTATTTACCTTAATAATACCACCTCCCCTGTGTGCTGAACTGGACAGTCAATGACGGGTAAGAGGACACTATCTCCATCGGAGCCTAAGACAGGAGGGCCGCCCTTGCTGCTGCCTTATCCCATGACGGGCCTAGAAGGTGGGGGTGAGTTGACCCAACCTAAGACAGGTGCAGTTCCCGAGGGGTTTTCTTATCATAAAAATATAAAAAGGGGGACCTGTCCAGAGCTGCACGCCCCGGCCATAGCGAATAATAATTGAGGATTAAACGCCTGAGCTATATTCATTTCCACCCCACAACTTCTCCCTATCTTTGCCTTTTTTCCCCTGTACTAATACCTCATTAAAGATGGCGCTCTTCCTGCTTCTTCTTCACTCACTTTTCCCGCGCCCGGGAAAATTGTTACTTAATAGCGCAAGAGCAACATGACGTCCGACCGGAGAAACCGAAACTAACCTGGCCACGCCCTCGGCAATGAGATCATTTCCGCCTTAGCCCAACCCCTTCCCTTCCAAGTGTATATAAGGCAGTGCATTACCGCCATTAAACGAGACTTGATCAGAGCACTGTCTTGTCTCCATTTCT